>NC_091769.1:64880496-65183526 GCF_029378745.1 Bos indicus
AAAATGATTGTCCAAGGAGGCCTTACAAATAGTTGAGGAAAGAAGAGAAGTAAAAAGGAAAGATATACGCATTTGAATACAGAGTTCCAAAGAATATCAAGGAGAGATAAGAAAGCCTTCCTCAGTGATCAGTGCAAAGAAATAGAGGAAAATAATAGAATGGGAAAGACTGGAGATCTCTTCAAGAAAATTAGAGATACCAAGGGAACATTTCATGCAAAGATGGGCACAATAAAGGACAGAAATTGTATGGACCTAACAGAAGATATTAAGAAGAGGTGGCAAGAATACACAGAAGAGCTATACAAAAAAGATCTTCATGACCCAGAAAACCACGATGGTGTGATCACTCATCTAGAGCCAGATATCCTGGAATGTGACGTCAAGTGGGCCTTAGGAAGAATCACTACAAACAAAGCTAGTGGAGGCAATGGAATTCCAGTTGAGCTACTTCAAATCCTAATAGATGATTGCGAAAGTGCTACACTCAATACGCCAGCAAATTTGGAAAACTCAGCAGTGGCCACAGGATTGGAAAAGGTCAGTTTTCATTCCAATCCTAAAGAAAAGCAATGCCAAAGAATGTTCAAACTACCGCACAATTGCAATCATCTCACACGCTAGCAAAGTAATGCTCAAAATTCTCCAAGCCAGGCTTCAATAGTATGTGAACTGTGAACTTCCAGATGTTCAAGCTGGATTTAGAAATGGCAGAGGAACCAGAGATCAAATTGCCAACATGCGTTGGCTCATTGAAAAAGCAAAAGAATTCCAGATAAACATCCACTTCTGCTTCATTGACTACGCCAAAGCCTTTGACTGTGTGGATCACAACAAACTGTGAAAAATTCTTCAAGAGATAGAAATACCAGACCACCTTACCTGCCTCCTGAGAAATCTGTATGCAGGTCAGGAAGCAACAGTTAGAACTGGACATGGAACAACAGACTGGTTCCAAATAGGGAAAGGAGTACATCAAGGCTATATAAGGTCACCCTGCTTATTAAACTTCTATGCAGAGTATATCATGTGAAATGCTGGGCTGGAACCAAGATTTCTGGGAGAAATATCAATATCCCCAGATATGCAGATGACACCACCCTTATGGCAGAAAGTGAGGAGGAACTAAAGAGCCTCTTGATGAAAGTGAAAGAGGAGAGTGAAAAAATTGGCTTAAAACTCAACATTCAGAAAACTAAAATCAAGGGGTCTAGTTCCATCACTTCATGGCAAATAGATGGGGAAACAATGGAAATAGTGAGAGACTTTATTTTCTTGGGCTCCAAAATCACTGCAGATGGTGACTGCAGCCATGAAATTAAAAGATGCTTGCTCCTTGGAATAAAAGCTATGACCAACCTAGACAGCATATTAAAAAGCAGAGACATTACTTCGCCAACAAAGGTCTGTCTAGTCAAAGCTATGGTTTTTCCAATAGTCATGTATGGATGTGAGTTGGACTATAAAGAAAGCTGAGCACTGAAGAATTGATGCTTTTGAAATGTGGTGTTGGAGAAGACTCTTGAGAGTCCCTTAGACTGCAAGGAGATCCAACCAGTCCATCCAAAAGGAAATCAGTCCTGAATACTTATTGGAAGGACTAATGTTGAAGCTGAAACTCCAGTACTCTGGCCATCTGATGCTAAGAACTGACTCATTTGAAAAGATCCTGATGCTGGGAAAGATTGAAGGCGGGAGGAGAAGGGGACGACAGAGGATGAGATGGTGGGATGGCATCACCGACTCGATGGACATGAGTTTTGAGTAAGCTCCAGGAGTTGGTGATGGACAGGGAAGCCTGGCATGCTGCAGTCCATGGGTTCGCAATGAGTCAGAGATGACTGAGTGACTGATCTGCACTGAACTGAAACTTTCAATAGTGGCTGTATGTTTTGTTTAAATTATTTATTTATTTAAGGCTGCATTCAGCTTTGTTGGTACATTTGGGGTTTCTCTTGTTGGAACAAGTAGGGCTACTTTCTAGTTGCAGTGCAAGGGTTTCTCATTGTGGTTGCTTCTCTTATTGTGGAGCACGGGCTCTAGGGCTTCAGTAGTTGTGACACATGGGTTTAGTTGCCCCATGTCATGTGGAATCTTCCCTGAACAGGGATCAACCTGTGTCCCCTTCACTGGCAGGTGGATTCTTAACCAAGGGACCACCAGGAAAGCCCGTGGCTGTATGTTTTATCCTAGGATGAAATTGATTTGTTCTAAATCCTAAATTTATTCATTCATTTAAGAAATGTTCATTAAAATTTTTATTTATTCACTTAGAAGCTCAATGCTTAATGCATTTTTATTTCTTTAACTATTCTCCAGTTGTTATTCACGCAATTCATTTCTTATTTCTTAGCATTTTTAAAGACTTAGGCCTGAGATGAAAATAGGGAGTCAGATTTAAGAAGAGGGTTGAAAAAGTACTCGGAGAGGAATTTAGGCTGAATGAATGAGCTGATGGAGAGGGCCCAGTGAAAGCTTCCCTCCCACCACTGAGGCATCCCAGGGTATTTTATGCAAACCCAGGAATTATTCATAGGCAAAGAAATCTTTGTGGCATGGTATTATGTAAGATAATGGTGGTGATTCAGTAACTTCTCCACCATTTCTGGAATTGACCAAATGCCTTCCTCATTCTTGGGTTCTGATAATACACGGCCTACCCCTGGCCAACACCTGCAGAGCTAGTGGCTGTTGGGTTAGGAAAGGGAAGGGCCAACTTATGGGGAAATGTGAGGCACAGCTCTTTCAGCAGGGTGAATGGAGCCATTTTGCCTGCATGCTCAATCACTCAGTCATGTCCTCGCTTTCCAACCCCATGGATGAAGCCTGCCAGGCTCCTCTGTCTGTAGGATTTTTCAGGCAAGAATACTGAAATGGGTTGCCATTTCCTACTCCAGGGGATCTTCCCAACCAAAGGATCAAACCTGTGTCTTCTGCAACTCATGCTTTGGCAGGCAGTTTCTTTACCATAGTGCTACCTGGGTAGCCCAGAGCCATTTTAGCCCCAGCTAAAAGTCTTAAGGTTTGCCTCAAGTAGGGATGAATATGTAGTCTATTTTCAGAACCATCCCCATGGGATGAACCCTTCTGGTGCATCTATCCCCTTTCCGGTGTTCTCTTCTTTGACTACAGTGCAGGAGCAACAGATATGCCTACTCTAAAATGCCTTCTCTTGCCGCTGGAACATTCTCAGTAAAGCGTCTAAGCCATGCCTGAGCTTGGTGAGAGTGCTCATACTGTGTTCTTGTTTTTCTCTGTCTTCAGGATTCAGCTGTAGGTGATGTGTAGAAGCTCAGTTTGTCAAAGACTCTATTACACAAATGTCTTTGGTAGTTCAAATGATAAAAAATCTGCCTGCAATGCAGGAGACACAGGTTAGATCCCTGGGTCAAGAAGATCCCCTGGAGGAGGGTGTGGCAACCCACTCCAGTATTCTTGCCTGGAGAACTGCATGGACAGAGGAGCCTGGCGGGCTACAGTCCATGGGGTCACAAAGAGTCGGAGAGGACTGAGCAACTAACACTTAACTGCCACACAATCTTTCTAGATAGAGTGTTACCCTAAGAAGGACAATTATCTGATAAATAACTCCCAGATGAAACACTCGGAGATATCCTGAAAGATAAATAGAAGCATGTGACATCATAGAAGCTTACAGATTTAATACTGAAAGTAGCTGGAGTTCATATATACCTTGTGTTGCAATAGATATTTCCCTGAGAATCTGGAGAAAATCAAGAATTATAGAAGGTAAGAGCACAGGCTTTGAAGTCTGTGTCTGGGTTTGAACTTGGCTCTCAGTTTCTTGGCAGCTGTTTGACTCTGGGCAATTTATTTAATCTAAAGGCTTGATTTCTTCATCTACATGAGATATGAGATTATTTTAAGAATACCTCCTCATAGATGAGTGAATGAGATAACATATATGAAGCTCTTATCTGGCACATATAAGCACTCAGTAAATAGTAACTGTTATTAAGTAGAGTGGAAGTGATTTTAAAATTAATTTGGTCAACATATATTAATTGAGCACTCTCAGAGGCAGGGCCTTATACTTTATCTCTCACATGAACTGGGTTTTTTGATATGGGGTCATTTATATTAAAATGATAACTTTACGTTTTTCAAAACAGTAGATTTGTTACTGCTACTGCTACTGCTAAGTCACTTCAGTCGTGTCCAACTCTGTGTGACCCCATAGACGGCAGTCCACCAGGCTCCCCCGTCCCTGGGATTCTCCAGGCAAGAACACTGGAGTGGTTTGCCATTTCCTTCTCCAATGCATGAAAGTGAAAAGTGAAAGTAAAGTCGCTCAGTCTTGTCCGACCCTCAGTGACCCCATGGATTGCGGCCTACTAGGCTCCTCCATCCATGGGATTTTCCAGGCAGGTCCAGATTTGTTACATTATCCACTAACTCTTAAGCAAGTCTCAAAGGCTCCTCCAAAAAAATAGAAAAACTGTGAGCCCATTGTTTAATTCTTTAAGCGAACAGTATTTACTACTTATTTATCTACTCTAAAGAGAAATTTCCACATGGAAGCAACCTAACTGTCCATCAACAGAGGAATGGATAAAGAAGATGTGGTACATATAAATAATGGAATATTACTCAGCCAGAAAAAGGAATGAAATAATGCCATTTGCAGAGATGTGGATAGACCTACAGACTGTCATACAGAGTGAAGTAAGTCAGAAAGAGAAAAACCAACATCATATAGTATTGTTTATAAGTGAAATCTAGAAAAACAGTACAGATGAACTTATTTGCAAAGCAGAAACAGAGACACAGATGTAGAGAACAAACTTACGGACACCACTTGGGAAAGTGGTGGTTGGGTGAACTGAGAGATTGAGGTTGACATACACACACTACTATATATAAAACAGATAACTAATAAGAACCTAGTGTATACAGCACGGGGAACTCTACTCAATGCTTTGTGGTGATCTAAATGGGAAGGAAATCTAAAAAAGAGGGGATATATGTATAAAAACCATAGCCTTGACTAGACGGACCTCTTTGTTGGCAAAGTAATGTCTCTGCTTTTTAATATGCTGGTCTAGGTTGGTCATAACTTTCCTTCCAAGCAGTAAGAGTCTTTTAATTTCATGGCTGAAGTCACTATCCCCAGTGATTTTGGCGCCCCCAAAAATAAAGTCAGCCACGATTTCCACTGTTTTCCCATCTATTTGCCATGAAGTGATGGGACCGGATGCCATGATTTTAGTTTTCTGAATGTTGAGCTTTAAGCCAACTTTTCACTCTCCTCTTTCACCTTCATCAAGAAGCTCTTTAGTTCTTCTTCACTTTCTGCCATAAGGGTGGTATCATCTGCATATCTGAGGTTATTGATATTTCTCCCAGCAATCTTGATTCCAGCTTGTGCTTCATGCAGGCTATGGTTTTTCCACTGGTCATGTATGGATGTGAGAGTTGGTCTATAAAGAAAGCTGAGTGCTGAAGAATTGAGGCTTTTGAACTGTGGTGTTGGAGAAGACTCTTGAGAGTCCCTTGAACTGCAAGGAGATCCAACCAGTCCATCCTAAAGGAGATCAGTCCTGGGTGTTCATTGGAAGGACTGATGTTGAGGCTGAAACTCCAATACACTGGCTACTTAATGTGAAGAACTGACTCATTTAAAAAGACCCTGGTGCTGGGAAAGATTGAGGGCAGGTGGAGAAGGGGATGACAGAATTTGAGATGGTTGGATGGCATCAGTGACTCAATGGACATGAGTTTGGGTAGACTCCAGGAGCTGGTGATGGACAGGGAGGCCTGGAGTGCTGTAGTCCATGGGGTCACAAAGACATGGACACGACTGAGCAACTAAACTGAACTGAACTGATGTGTACATATAACTGATTTACTTTGCTATACATCAGAAACTAACACAACATTGTAAATCAACTATACTCCAATAAAAATGAAAAAAGGAGGAATTTCCTCTCAATCACTTAGTTTTGAGGTTAATTTTTGCTACTTTTTAAAGATAAAAGTGTGTTTTTAACCCCAGAGTCCTATGCCACATATTTAAAGATGTATTCCCTTTGTATTAATGTTTTTAAGCAACTATTAATTTGGCCTCACTTGAAAGAATGCTATTAGTTCCTGTAAAGAGGCATCAGTTCCTTTCTAAATAAAGGTATTTTAATTTTTATCTGTCCTAAGACTGAAGTAATCCAAAGAAGATGTACAAATGGCTAATACACACATAGAAAGATCATCAACATTATTAGCCATTGGGGTAACGTAAAATTAAAACCACAGTGAGATAACATGTCATACCTACTAGGATGGATATGACTAAAAAGTATGGATTTACAAGCGTTGATGAGGATGTGAAGAAACTGGAATCCTCATATGTTGCTGGTGTGCTGTGCTTAGTCTCTCAGTCATGTCTGGCTCTTTGTGACTCCATGGACTGTAGCCCACCAGGCTCCCCTATCCATGGGGATTCTCCAGGCAATAATACTGGAGTGAGTTGCCATGCCCTCCTCCAGGGGATATTCCCAACCCAGGGATGGAACCCAGGTCTACTGCATTGTAGGTAGATTCTTTACTCTCTGAGCCACCAGGGAAGCCCATACATTGCTCATGAGAATATAAAACTCATGCAGCCACTTTGGAAAACTGTTTCCCAGTTCCTCGGAGTGTTAAACGTGGAGTTAACATGATTCCACTCATAGATATACATCCAAAATCAATGAAAACATGCACTGACACAAAAACTTGTACATAAATGTTCGTAACAGCATTATTCATAAAAGCCAAAAATGAAAATAATATAAACGTCCATCAACTGATGAACAGGTAAGTAAAATGTGGTACATCAATGTATATAATGGAATATTCTTTGGCCTTAAAAAGGAATGAAATACTGATACATGCTACAATATGGATTAATCTTAAAAACACTATGCTACCCATGCACCTATGGGCATCTTATCTTTTACAAAGGAGGCAAGAATATACAATAAAGAAAAGACAGATTTTTCAGTAAGTGGTGCTGGGAAAAAATTGACAGCTATACGCAAAAGAATGAAACTAGAACACTTCCTAACATCATACCCAAAAATAAAACTCAGAATGGATTAAAGACAAATGTAAGGCCAGAAACTATAAAGCTTTTAGAGGAAAACATAGGCAGTACACTCTTTGACATAAATGACAGCAAGATCCTCTTTGATCCAACTCGTAGAGTAAAAATAAACAAAGGGGAACTAATTAAACTTAAAAGCTTTTGCACAGCAAAGGAAACAATAAACAAGATTAAAAGACAACCCTCAGAATGGGAGAAAATAATTGCAAAGGAAAGAACTGACAGAGGATTAATCTCCAAAGTTTATAAGCAGCTCATATAGCTCAATATCAGAAAAACAAACAACCCAGTCAAAAAGTGGGCAGAAGACCTAAAGAGACACCTCTCCAAAGAATATATTTGGATGTCTAATAAACACATGCAAAGATGCTTAACATTGCTCATTATTAGAGAAATGCAAATCAAAACTACAATGAGATATCACCTCACGTCAGTCAGCATGGCCATCATCAAAAAATTTACAAACAGTAAATGCTGGAGAAGATGTGGAGAAAAGGGAACCTTTGTGCACTGCTGGTGGGAATGCAAATTGATACAGCCACTATGGAGGACAGAATGGAGATTCCTTTGAAAACTAGGAATTAAACCACCATATGACCCAGCAACCCCATTACTTGGGCATATACCCTGAGACAATCATAATTAAAAAAGACAACATGTACCCTAATATTCATAGCAGCATTATTTATAATAACTAGGACATGGAAGCAACCTAAATGTCTATTGGGCTCCAATTAAAAAAATAAAGAAAAAACTGTTAATCAAAACAAGCCAGACACAGAAGACCACATATTGTATGGTTCCATTTATACAAAATGCCCAAAATAGATTAATGAATAGATAAAAAGTAGACTAGTGGTTGCCAGGGGCTGGGAGGAGGTAGAAGGGCAGTGTTTGCTAATGGGTACAGGATTTCTTTTGGGCATGATGAAAATGTACCGGAATTAGTGATGATAGGTGGACAACTCTGCATACACTAAAAACTGCTGACTGGTACTCTTTAATAGAGTTAACTTTATGCTTTGTGAATTATATCTCAATAAGGCTGCTATTTAAAAATAAAAGACTGGGCTGGAACAGATGTAGTTGTTTTTCTGTTAACAAAAATTGCCTGCCATATACTCATGTACCAAGACATTATTACATATTATCATTATGACCTCTGCCTTTTAGTTTAAGTTTACTTAGGACTTGAAAGAGGAGAATAGTGTTTTACTATTTTTAAATTCCAGAGGGTATCAAAAGACTGAAGTGAAAGAAACTAGAAGATTCCTTGAAGCAGGTTCTACATGTTTCTTCCTCAATTTTCTTAAAGCCAGGTCAGTCTGAATGCTGATTTAAGCTGAGATTATTTTAAATCCTGAAGAAAGCTGGGTTTAACTTAATTGGAGCTACTGTTTTGCACTTGTCATCTAATGAAACAATCCACCACATTGAGAAATGCTGGGCAGTATTGACCCATGCTGTTGACAACTAATAAACATCCTAAAAAGACCTGTAAGAGGACAGGAAAGAGGCTGCTTTCATAAAATTTTGCAACTCATTGGATATGGAGGCCTAGAGAATTTCAAGCTGAAATGACCAGACTATGAAGAAGTCATTGACAAGAGTTAGGAAGAAGGGCTGGGGTGCGTTCCACGGCAGACACACTGAGTGTGAGGTACTGACAAAATACTGTATATAAGCTTAGCAATTTTAGAGCCAGCAGGGAACATATTGATTATCTAGTGACCAGTTCCTTTATTTTCTTTTTTTTTTCTTTCAGTTCCTTTATTTTCAATGAGAAATCTCAGGCTGAGTGAGGAGGAGTGTCTTGCCCAAAGTATAACTGAAAATTGATATTAGAGCTCCTAGGCTAATATTCTGAGCTCCAAATATTCGAAAATGTAGATCAGACACCTCAGAGACAAAGTGGTGCTACATGGAAAGAACGACTTGAAATCATCTGAATAGTGGGGATAGCTGACGTTATGTGACAGGATTTCTAGAGACATAAAGGATGTGGAAATCAATGACCGCAAGACAATATCAAAGAGTGAGGTCCAGTTATTCAAGCCTGGGCTTCCAGAGCAGCACCTCCTTCCTCGAACAATCAATGAAGGGCCTACGTTTCATCAGGTAGTGTGCTTGGGATACCCAGGAGGCTCAGTGGTAAAGAATCCGCCTGCCAATGCAGGAGACGCAGGTTCAATCCCTGGGTCAGGAAATTCCCTGGAGAAGGAGATGACAACCCACTCCAGTACTGTTGCTTGGGAAATCCCATGGACAAAGCAGCCTGGTGGGCTACAGTCTACGGGGTCACAGAGAGTCAGACACAACTTAGCAACTAAACAACAACAAGTGCTTGGGATACAGTGGCAGATCAAACAGGCTCCCTGCCCTTCGGGAGCTAACAGCCCAACAGCCCAAACAGATGAGCCGGCAGTTCCAGTGCTGTGTGACAGACACTGTGAGGTCAGAGAACATGGTGTTGTCAGAGCAAGTCAGACCCACAGCACCTCAGATCCAGAAAATGAATTTCACCAGTTTACCCAGAATTAACTAGGCAAGCAGGCAGGCAGGCAGGAAACAGAGAACATTAAGAAGAACATACTTTGAGAGCAAGTACTGAGCTACACCTACCAAACTCACCAGAGTTTGAAGGATAAGCTGAAATAATGAGTTAATGCTTGATAATGAAGTTTTTATCTTTCCAGCCCTGTCTTTCACTTTGTCCTCATCTTGCAGGATAACCCCTTCCCCATGCCAAAGTTCCCAAGAATGAGAAGGTTACTTGGTAAACTCAAAGTCTGAAAGAAGTAAAATTTTTAAATTCCAGAGGTAAAATTTTTAAATTAAGATAAAATTCCATTTTATCTTAAATGATAAAAGAAATATTCTTAAAGAATAACTTCAAAACCCATGAAGTTATTCCTGTCTTCAGTGGATATCAACCTTTCCAGGGACCAGAATATTCTGACTCTATCCTCAGTTAGAGCTGGATGAATAGACTCTGACAGATTGTACACTCTGGCTTCCTTTGTAAAAAATTCCATTTTGACAATCATACCTCTATAAATGCAGCCCTAGCCCTTTAAATGAAGATCCCCTGGAGAAGGAAATGGCAACCCACTCCAGTATTCTTGCCTGGAGAATCCCATGAACAGAGGAGCCTGGTGGGCTACAGTCCACGGGTCGCAAAGAGTCGGACACGACTGAGCAACTTCACTTTCATATGTTCAAAATGTAGAAGTACAATAGGGTAGAGAGTGAAAAAATCTCCCTCTTGCCTTGTCCTCCAGTCACCAAGGCCCCTGCCCCAGGGTAAATTTATGTTATCCATGTCTTGTGTGCCCTTCCAGGGATATTTTATTAATTCAGTCCAAATGGGACTTCTTAAAAATTGCATCTTTCTTTAAATTACATTCCAGTCATGATAATATATTTTAGTCACCTGTTTGAAATTAAGTAATCTCACTTTTTTTCTGATCTAATTTGAGAGATATCCTGTCTCTTATAAACTAAAGATACAAATGTCTCAGCATGGGTAACTTCCACCGATCACCAACCTCACATGTGTGTGTGTGTGCGTGTGTGTGTTAGGGGTTCACAGAATATCTGTATCTCTAAGTTTTAGGAATACATTATGCTTGCTTCCTATGCATAGAATCTGATAGTGAAATAATGAATTCTTACAATAAGCTCTTGTGTTACTTATTTTCTTGACCCAATGACTATGCAAGCTTTTTAATTTAATCTCAGGACACATTTCAAAAACTCCTTACTTTGTTGGTTGGAACCAGGTAGAGGTGGGCATATCCCCAAAGCAACAGTAATGAGAGAGAAACTGAAAGAATCATTTGCCATACTTCTGATGTATTTTGTATTCTCTCCCCTCTTACCTGCCCCCACCCAGCCACATTACCATAAATTATGCCTTTAGATTAATTTACAGGAGTATATTACTATTAGACATGAATATGTATAACCATATTATGCATATTCATAATATTATTCTTATTCATAATTTAAAGAAAGATAAGAAACTTCCATAAGCCTCTTATCTTTCTCCATCAGAGGGCACACAGACTGAAAACCACATTCACAGAAAACTAACCAATCTGATCACATGGACCACAGCTTTGTCTAACTCAATGAAACAATGAGCCATGCCGTGTAGGGCCACCCAAGACGGAGGGGTCATAGTGCAGAGTTCTGACAAAATGTGGTCCACTGGAGAAGGGAATGGCAAATCACTTCAGTATTCTTGCCTTGAGAACCCCATGAACAATATGAAAAGACAAAAAGATAGGACACTGAAAGATGAACTCCCCCGATCAGTAGGTGCCCAATATGCTA
This sequence comes from Bos indicus, assembly GCF_029378745.1. Classification (NCBI taxonomy): domain Eukaryota; kingdom Metazoa; phylum Chordata; class Mammalia; order Artiodactyla; family Bovidae; genus Bos; species Bos indicus. The sequence goes on from NC_091769.1 coordinate 64,891,937, forward strand.
CTTGATATCAGTGGAGAAATAACTCCAGCAAGAATGACGACATGGAGCCAAAGCAAAACCAACAACTAGTTGTGGATGTTACTATTTCCAAATTCAGATTTAAATTGAAGTGGGGAAAACCACTAGACCATACTCTGGAAGTGAGAAATAGATTTAAGAGACAAGATCTGATAGACAGAGTGCCTGATGAACTATGGACAGACATTCGTGACATTGTACAGGAGACAGGGATTAAGATCATCCCCAGGAAAAAGAAATGCAAAAAAGCAAAATGGTTGTCTGAGGAGGTCTTAACAAATAGCTGTAAAAAGAAGAGAAGTGAAAAGCAAAGGCGAAAAGGAAAGATATATGCATTTGAATGCAGAGTTCCAAAGAATAGCAAGGAGAGATAAGAAAGCCTTCCTCAGCAATCAATGCAAAGAAATAGAGGAAAACAACAGAATAGGAAAGACTAGAGATCTCTTTAAGAAGGTTAGAGATACCAAGGGAATATTTCATGCAAAGATGGGCTCAATAAAGGACAGAAATGGTACGGATCTAACAGAAGCAGAAGATATTAAGAAGAGGTAGCAAGAATACACAAAAGAACTATACAAAAAATATCTTCATGACCCAGACAATCAAGATGATGTGATCACTCACCTAGAGCCCAACATCCTGGTATGTGAAGTGGGCCTTAGGGAGCATCACTAAAAACAAAGCCTGTGGAGGTGATGGAATTCCAGTTGAACTCTATTTCAAGTACTAAAAGATGATGCTGTGAAAGTGCTGCACTCAATATGCCAGCAAATTTGGAAAACTCAGCAGTGGCCACAGGACTGGAAAAGGTCAGTTTTCATTCCAATCCCAAAGAAAGGCAATGTTAAAGAATGCTCAAACTACCACACAACTGCACTCATTCTCACATGCTAGCAAAGTAATGCTCAAAATTCTTCAAGCGAGACTTCAATAGTACGTGAACCAAGAACTTCCAGATGTTCAAGCTGGATTTAGAAAAGGCAGAGGGACCAGAGATCAAATTGCTAACATCCGCTGGATCATCGAAAAAGCAAGAGAGTTTCAGAAAAACATCTATTTATGCTTTATTGACTATGCCAAAGCCTTTGACTGTGTGGATCACAATAAACTGTGGAAAATTCTTCAAGAGATGGGAATACCAGACCACCTGACCTGCCTCTTGAGAAATTTGTATGCAGGTCAGGAAGTAACAGTTAGAACTGGACATGGAACAACAGACTGGTTGCAAATAGGAAAAGGAGTACGTCAAGGCTGTGTATTGTCACCCTGCTTATTTAACTTATATGCAGAGTACATCATGAGAAATGCTGGGCTGGAAGAAGCACAAGCTGGAATCAAGATTGCCAGGAGAAATATCAATAACCTCCGATATCCACCCTTATGGCAGAAAGTGAAGAACTAAAGAGCCTCCTGATGAAAGTGAAAGTGGAGAGTGAAAAAGCTGGCTTAAAACTCAACATTCAGAAAAGTAAGATCATGGCATCTGGTCCCATCACTTCATGGCAAATACATGGGGAAACAGTGGGAACAGTGACAGACTTCATTTTGGGGGGCTCCAAAATCACTGCAGATGGTGATTGCAGCCATGAAATTAAAAGACGTTTGCTCCTTGGAAGACAAGTTATGACCAACCTAGACAGCATATTAAAAAGCAGAGACGTTACTTTGTCAACAAAGGTCCGTCTAGTCAAAGCTATGGTTTTTCCAGTAGTCACATATGGATGTGAGAGTTGGACTATAAAGAAAGCTGAATGCCAAAGAATTGATGCCTTTGAACTGTGGTGTTGGAGAAGACTCTTGATAGTCTCTTGGACTGTAAGGATATCCAACTAGTCTACCCTAAAGGAAATCATTCCTGAAAATTCATTGGAAGGACCGATGCTGAAACTGAAACTCCAATACTTTGGCCATCAGCTCTGATGAGAAGAACCGACTTATTTTTGAAAAGACCCTGATGCTGGGAAAGACTGAAGGTGGAAGGAGAAGGGGACGACAGAGGATGAGATTGTTATACGGCATCACCAACTCAATGGACATGAGTTTGAGTAAACTCTGGGAGTTGCTGATGAATAGGGAAGCCTGGCCTGCTTCAGTCCATGGGGTTGCAAAGAGTCGGACACTACTGAGCGACTGAACTGATGCATAACCGTTAGCTACGAGACCACCAAGATTCTTGACATGTACTGGTTCAGTTAAAAGTTATTCGTATCACATCAACCTATTACCAATGAGAGATAAAAAGGCATTTTCATTTCTATGGAAAAAGCAGCAACCAAAGACCAAGGCAATAGGTATTATACCACCATCAATACTGTGGAGAATTGGCTCAGTAGTACACAAACAAACCAGTTTGGAAGACTTGTGCTTCTAACTGATGAGGTCAATTTGAAAATTGCTACAGAAACTTTTTCAAAGCAAAATAATAATAATAAATTAATAAACAGGAAAGAAAGGGTGAGAAAGTGCTTTGTTTTTATAGCAGTACAACTAGTTTGGGGGACGCGATCCATACACCTTGTACAACTTTCTCTGGTTTCCAGGAGATAAGGGGATGTTCTATGACTATAATAAGAGGTTTTTTTTTTTAATGCAAATCTTAAAACACCCTGGCCTTATTATATCCAGACATTCTCAGTTCTTACCTCTACAAAATTAAAATGGTGTCTTTAATGAGGGACATGTGGATGTCCTCAGATCTCAGACAAAAATGGAACTGAGTAATGTCCCCAGCGGCTCAGATGGTAAAGAATCTGCCTGCAATGCAGGAGACCATCCTGGGTCAGGAAGATCCCACAGAGAAGGGCATGGCAACCCACTCCAGTATTATTGCCTGGAGAATTCCATGGACAGAGGAGCCTGACAGGCTACAGTCTATGGCGTTGCAAAAGAGTCAGACATGACTGAGCAACTCACACACATACACACAGTGTCACTATCACTTGTATAGACTTCCTGTCCCCTTACATCCCTTTGTTGAGGAGCAACAACACATCTCTGGCCACACTAAGTACACTGAGAGAATTAGACCTTAAACGTGGCAGCATTTGATCGTAGCGAGAAGGCATTTTGTAAACTTTGAGAAATGTTGAGATTTCCAAAACCCTTTACTAGAAAGGTGAAAGAATTTGATCCCAGGTCACAAAGCAAGTGAGTAGCAAACCTAAGACAGGAATCTAGGTTTACTGGCTCCTTTCACCCGATTCGGAGAAGGCAATGGCACCCCACTCCAGTACTCTTGCTTGGAAAACCCCATGGACGGAGGAGCCTGTTAGGCTGCAATCCATGGAGTCGCTAAGAGTCGGACACGACTGAGCGACTTCACTTTCACTTTTCACTTTCATGCATTGAAGGAAATGGCAGCCCATTCCAGTGTTCTTGCCTGGAGAATCCCAGGGACGGGAGAGCCTGGTGGGCTGCCGTCAATAGGGTCACACAGAGTTGGAAACGACTGAAGTGACTTAGCATTCACCCGATTATCACATTCCGAGGCCTCCTTAGTGTTAGAGTTGCTGAAATACTACCTCGCATTCATATAGCTCTTAGTGCTACATTAAATTCTATGTTACAGTCTCTCCTTTTGGCCCAGTTGTGTGCTGGAGACAATAAATGCAATTGTTCACCCCTTGAGGATAAGAAGATTGCAACTCAAGAAGACACAAAGTAGTCTATGACAGAGTCAAGACCAGAACCCAGTTTTCCCAACTCCCTCTCCCTGGCTGTTTCCACAATGCTATCCTGCTTGTCTTAGAGCCTTCTGTCAGTGAAGTGGAAAACAAGTGTGAGACACCAGAATTTAAAAGAGAGCTCATTAAAAAAAAAAAAAAAACAATTACATTATTTTGTAGGTACTGACATGAAATACTCAAATCTCTGTGTCTCTCCTGTCCTTCTAGCAATTTAAACGTTAAAGCGAGTTCTCCAGTTCTACACAAATCCACAGCAATTAAAACCTCGCGCTCTTAGGGTTGCTGCTTTCGTAACAAAGGTACCCTTATCAAATTGAAACAAAAATTTAAATACATAAAATCGAAGGGAAAAGGAAAAAACTCTGCGGTCCTCCCTTGTTTCTGGCCCACATTTATCTCTGTTCTCCTGAGTTTCACAAGCCAGGGGCACACGGCCAATGACTATTGGAAAGGCACGTATTCCGAAGAACACCCAACCGGCTAGTGGGTGGACAGCGCAGCACCCCAGGAGAAGATAACTGGAGTTCCAGACCTAGTCCCCTCTAATCTGCATCCCGGTGTTGTTGTAAGAAGCTCCCAAATCTTGAGGTGGTTTCGTTCACTGCAAAATGGGGGGACTTGGTCAGCCTGTGCACCGAGATGAACTTAAATTTGAGGCTGTACTCATTCTTTGCATATTTAAATCCATAAATGTGAATTTAAAATTATATATATATATATCATTACATAACCTCCTCAGAAGTAGCGTCTCCCTCTCCGTCGTTCGGGGGGCCCCGACAGGCCACTGCACAAGTCAGTGGGCGGATCAACAGGCTAACAAAAGGTCAGTTCGAAGGTCTCGCGGACTCGCCCCCGCGCCCCCGCGGTCCGCGCTGTTCCTAACTCTGGCGGCCCCGCCACCTGCTCCCGGCAGCCAATGGGGCGCACGGGGGGCGGCCGGGGCGGGGCGAGGCTACAAAAGGCCGTGCGCCAGGACACCCCGCCGCAGGCGCGCTCTCAGAAGGCTCAGGCGGAGGCAGCCGAGTTCCGGACACGGTCGGCGTGAGGACCAGGCGGGCGCGGGGCGATGCTGCGGGTGCGGTGTCTGCGCGGCGGGAGCCGCGGTGCCGAAGCGCTGCACTACATCGGGTCTCGGGTGCGTGCGCCGCCGCCTCGTCCGGCGGCCGCGTGCTCTCCCCCTCTCCTTCCCTCGATGTCCCCCGCCAGCTTTGCCCGACCGTGTCCTTTCTGGGTCCTCTCGGAAGCTCCGCTTCAAGAGCCTCCGCCGCCTGCCGGGAGCTCGGCGGTGTCCCTGGGGAAGGGGGCGTGCGTTGGGGCCACACCCGGTGGACACAGCTGCTGTCTGAGCAGGGGGCGCCGCCCTCCCCAACCGGATGGGGGTGGGGTGAAAAGCAACACCTCTGAGTGAAAGGGTGGGCTCGGGGGTGGGGGCGCCGGGGGTAGGCAGAGAGCTCGGCAGGGGTGCAGAGCGGACTGACGGGAGAAGGGGCGGAGTGGGGCTCGGGGACAGAGGGGGAGCGAGCAGGCCCGTTCCAAGTCCTGCGACGCGAGAGGAGTCGGAGCGAGTTCGATCTTCACCCAGATTTCTGGCTGGTCCTGCCTTCTGCTTACCTGATATGCAGGCACGCGCCTGCAGACCCTCCCTAGCTCCTGGGGCTGGAATAGTCGGGCTGTTTGGCTTCCCCCTGCAACTGGCTTCAGAACAGCTGTCACTCCCTCTTGTTTTGGTCTCCAACCTGGCTCCCCTTCTGTCTCCTTCCAAAGACTTTTAACAAAGATTTGGGAGCGGAGGGAGGGCGAGGTTTGTCCTGCGTATAAGGGACTCTCCCTCCTCTAGAATTTATAGGCTCTACATTTTCAAAAGGCTTTTCTGAAGTTCTTAGATTTCCTTTCCAGTCGTTTAAATTTGTACCTGGGTTAGTTAATCCTTATCTTGGCTAGGGTACTATGGACCATCTGCAAAATGCAGCCCGTGGCACTTGGTCACTCTCTCATAATTGCAGTGCCAAAGAATGTGAAGTGTATGTCAGTGAGGAGAAATTTATGGCTTGAAACTGATTATTCTAAAAGATAAAGTCCTTTACAAATGTTTCTATATTTTCATTTGAGGAGGTGGGGAAACTTTAATATTAGTAACCTTTGATCTGGAGGCTCCCTCCCCCAGCTGGACTTGGCAGGGAGGTTGCTTTCCGTGGCTTTCTGGGAAGAAGGGTGACCCATCACCCACAGAATAAGTGCTTAAAGCTTGATTGCAGAAAACTATTCTGAGATATAAATTAGGGTGTATGGTCTTTAGGGACAAAATATTCTGAGGAGTTTTAAAGAGTTATTCCAACTAAAAAAAAATAGGTTTAAAGGTACATGTATAAATAAACAAAGTACAATCTCCTGTAACCCCACTACCCACCAATAGGCTAACATCTCAGTTTACATTCTCTGCAAAGATTTTAAATGCCTGACTGTGTTAGCCTGGGTTTTCATCCCACTTCTGCTTCTCCCTCCCACAAGTACTGTACAGGACCACACAATAATCTCTTCTTTGTTCTTGGAAGCTTGGAAGAACTGTAACGGGATGGGTGCAGCGAACTTTCCAGAGCACCCAGGCAGCTACGGCTTCCTCCCGGAATTCCTGTGCAGCTGATGACAAGGCCACTGATCCTCTGCCCAAGGACTGCCCTGTCTCCTCTTTCAACGAATGGGACCCCTTAGAGGAAGTGATCGTGGGCAGAGCAGAAAATGCCTGTGTTCCACCGTTCACTGTGGAGGTGAAGGTAAAGCAAGGGTTTCCCATGTCTGTGTGGGTTCACTGTCTGCCGTCTGGCTTCTGCCCCCACTCCTCTGGAAATGCATTCTCTCTAGCTTACTCAGGACCACCCAAATCCAGTGACTGATGTTACCTTACTTGGCATCTCTGCAGTATTTGACATCATTTACTCCAGGGATTACTCCCTCCCTTCAGGTTCCGTGAGACCTTTTCTGAGGGTGGGGGAGTGGATATTAGTTTTTTCACTGTTTCTCACATCACTTTCTTTTACTGTCTATAATGTTGGGGTTGAACCGAATTTCACTTATAGCTGTTCTCACAGTTTGATTCCACACGTTCACTCTGGTCCAGATCTCTCTCCTAAATTCTGTCCATATAAACACGCTAAATTTCTTATTGGATGTTGCCACCAGACCTCAAATGTGGCATATGTGAGTTCAGCTACCAGCCACTCTGCGAAACTGGGGCCTTCTTCATTCCTTTCTTTCAGCTTTTAGCATTCCTATTTATTCAAGCTAAACATCAAAGAATCATCTTTTAGTTCTCCTTCAGTCACATCCTGCACATCCATTCTCCAAGATCTAACAAGTCTTTTGTCAAAATGAACCTTAGCTCCATCTCTCTGCTACTACCTTAGGTCAGGATCTCATCTGCTGCCTGAACTGTTGCACTTAACTCCTAACTGTATTGTGTGTGTGTTAGTCAATCAGTCGTGTCCAACTCTTTGTGACCCCATGGATTGTAGCCCACCAAGCTCCTTTGTCCATGTCATTTTCCAGCAAGGATACTGGGGTGGGTTGCCATTTCCTTCTCCAGGGAATCTTCCCAATCCAGGGACTGAACCCGGGTCTCCCACATTGCAGGCAGATTCTTTACCATCTGAGCCACCAGGGAAGTTAACTCCTAACTGGTCTCCCTTACTTGCTGTACTATCTAAACCACCTCCAGCTTCTGTCAGAGTGATTTTTTAAAACCAGAATTCAGTGTTGTTACTCATCTGCTTCTGTCAGTCCCCTATTTTAATAGCCAGCCTCTCGCCTCTTAGTAATTTCCCCCAGTTTTCAGCAGACTTGCTAAGATAACCATATAAACAACCAAACTAGACTATTCACTGTTCCCCAAACAAGCCTCAGGCCTTTGCTTCCACACAGAACTCTCCCACATACCTTCCTGCACTCCTTTTGTCTGCAGTTTAAACCTCCTCCTCTTCCTTCCTAGTTCCCATGGCACCTCCCACGAAGCCTTCCAAGATTTCCCTGGCAACAAGTAATATCTTCTCTTTTAAAAACTCATAGTGCTCTTTATTGGTAATATTTTTATGACCAGAGCCTCTGTGGGCTGGGGTTCTCGTTATATACGGCATAACAGTTCCATCCACGCTGCAGGCACGGTCTAGGCTTCCATTAAGAATAGGTTAGGAATATATCTTCGGTACACTTAAATTCCTCCTGAATGTTAACAGATTGTTTGTAAGGTGGGTTGAGGAATTAAACAGAAATCATCATCATCAGATATGTTGCCTATCTTGTATCAGGGCTTCAGAGTTACTAGAACAAAAAAACTTCCTTTCCATCTGGAGAGAGGATATTTATGATGTTTATGTTTAGCAACTGAAATTGTTACTCTGTATCTCATGGTAACTAACTGACAAGGCAGTTGAATTCAAGTGTCAGGAGAGGAAAGGGAAAAATGGTGACCAAGTGCTGGACAATTAGGAAGTCTTCCTAAAGGAAGAAAATAATTCTTGAGTTAGACCTTGAAGAGAAGGCTTCTGATTGTTCTGAAACTACCTTTGGTTCTGATATGTGAAATTTGATGAACAGATGAATTTATGTACCATCCACATGTTTTAAAAAGGGGCATGATCTTTTAAAAGTCTTTTCTTAGAAGGACTTCTCATCACCTAACCATTTTAATTGTGTTGGTCACGCAATTGTGTCCGACTCTTTGCGACCCCATGGACTGTAGCCCGCCAGGCTCCTCTGTCCATGGAATTCTCCAGGCAAGAATACTGAAGTGGACTGGATGAAATTAAATGTCAAATTCAGGTGTAGTTTATCCTTCTATTTGTCTTTAGAATGATTGACTTTTATATCATGTGATCTTATGGGATTGGACTTCTAAGACATTATTTTGAGTTCTTTGTTATTTGATTTATGACCTTATATTTTGGAATTTCATGGGCTTTTGGAAGGTGTGCTAGGCTAAAGTCAGGAGACCAGGACTGAATTAGTTATCTGATAAAAGCTTATTAGCTAATCTCAATGAATCAGCTGTTTGACCTTGTGATCTTGATTCCACAAATTTCTGGGCCTCACTAAAATGAAGATATTAAATGGTTTGCTATCCATCCAGTGAGATTAAATACGAAGGTAAAGGGTTAGATGTGAATTATTTTTAAAGGAAAAAACTACAGCTCATTATAGTTGTATGGATGCAGTTTGCCAAGTCCATTGAGGATGTAATAATTGTAAATAGTAGTAGCATTAGCAGTACTGATTTCATTCATTTCTCTGGTTATTTCTGCTTTATGCCACATATGAAACTAGGTATTGAGAGAGAAGAAATTAAATCTAAGACTAGAAGGCAACATCTTACCTTCTAGTTGGAGGAAAATGACAGCTATATAAAGCAGTTTGGGACCAGTAAAATATAAAATAATGTAGTAAACTATAGGTAGTTATAGCATAAGATATGCTGGAAGGTATAAGTGCTAGAGAAATGTTATGGGAATGAGGAACATAGTCATCAGGAAGCACAAGTTTTGAAAGCTGTATGGCTTTTTATTCTGCAAAACATAGTGAATACTTTCGATCAAATATGTGTTTTTTGCTTTTGCTTTTTTTTTAAATAATGCCCTTGATGAAAGGACTAAATTTTAAAAATATAAAGTCAATCAAGGTTAATGTCATGTAAGTTTGCAGCTGGATAAATAATAAGTTAATATTGAGATTTCCTAACCTTCCAAAGACAGTGTTTAAAATTTATTTGGCAAATACCTCTGAAGGATTTTAGGCTCTGAATGACTATCCAGTTTCTAGGAATACAGCCACATCTCTGCAACAGATTATTAAAAAATCACATGCTAAGCATTTATTATAGTGTTTTTTTTTAATCTTGCAGACACTTAGTAAATGATTGCTAACTCATTTATCAGGGTTCTAAAGGAAGTGTAAATAATTTCCAACTATCTCTTGGAAAATGTAGTCTGTCCTGATCATTTAGACTTTGTCCAACCTTTAGCCAGAGTTTGAGCTACACAAGAGAATTCACACTTGTTCAAATAACTTTTTTTCTCCCAGGAAAGTTTACTTTACTTTATCAAGCAAGCTCCACTCTGCACAAATAGTCACATGGGCTACTCTGGAATGTGTCCAGTGAGACAACACGGCCGCGCCTCTGCTGTTACCCAGTGTGAAACTTTCAAAGGCTTCTTGTCCCCTGGTGGACTGTAAGAGATGTGCCTGGCATGAGAAGGAGGAAGCAGTGAATGGATGAGTAGTACCAGGATGTGTCTGAGAGGAAAATAAAGAGCCATTATTATCCTTTCCTCTGCTTGCCACTGCAGGACTTCCTAGGAGTAGAAAACAGTAGAGTGCTCTTAATTTGTTTTTGTTTTTTTTTTTTAAAGAGTGGATTGATCTTAAAAAGTACTCACATTTTTAATTTTGATAACATTGTTTATGGGCCAGAATTTGAGCTTATTGTTTGCTCAAAATGAAAGCAACTAAGTGATCCTTTAGACAGGGCTTGACAAGCTTTTTCTGTACAGGGCTAGATAATTGTTTCAGGCTTTGTACACATAGGTCTCTGTCACATCACTCTCAACTCTGCCACGGTGGTGCAAACCCACCACAGACAATGTGGAAATGAATGTGTGTGTGTCTGTGCTCCATAAAACTTTATCGACAAAAAACAGGCAGCAGTCCGGGTTTGGCCCATGGACTTGAGTTTGCCAGCCCCTGTTTTTCAGCTTCACTGGCTTCTCCCTGTTTGCTGAAGACCTGTTTTTCAGATTTTTAGTCCATCTCCAGTAGGCTCAGCTCCAGCCTAATTGATGTGAACCTAGATGTTGAACTGACAAGAGGCAGGTCTGCTTCCGTATGTTTGATATTTATCAGGCTGAGATGAAAGTGGAAGTAGAGACATAAAATCTGGAAAAGATTTGGTCTTTGACATTAAAGAGCTAGACATCTAGACAGTCTTATCTCATTACCCAATTTCTCCTTCTTTATGGCACTTAACCACTGTCTGAAATTGTCTGATTGGTGATGGAAACCTTATAGGACATGATTAGGACTCATAGTTGTCTGGTTAATCAGTAATATAAAGAAACATTTTAAAAACACCAGCTTACATTTTTTTTTAAAACTTAAGACATACAAATGTACATTGATTTGCCAATCTTTTGATGAAGGTCCAAGGCTTTTTCTTAGCATTTGGATCTTCTGAGTGGAATTCTGCTTTTTCTGTCTTGATAAATTATATCCATATGTATCCCCTACATTCCCCAACATATTTCTTTAATTTGACTGAGAAGTTGGCACAGGCAAAACAATCTGAACACAAAAGCCTTCAGAGTTTTATACTTTTGAAAACCAACATTTTACAGTTGTTACCTACCCTAATTCAATAGTAATTTTTGGCAATTGATTGAGCATTTTTAAAACATTCAACTTTTTTCCATTCAGTTGTCTTTTAATATGCATATATAGCCCTTAGACACTTCCTAAATGTTAAGCTTTTTTTTTTTTTCAGCTACTTAAAAATTTGTGAATTTGCGTATAAGATCACTTCTTTTTATGGTGAAAGACCTGAAGCAATAGGAGAGCTTGGATGGATTGGGGAGAGAAGCACTGTGGTGGGGAGAGACATGTTGGCAGGGAAGGACAGGAAACACTAAAAGCAGACTTGTATCGCTGCACAGTTTTGCCAAGTAGTGATTCTGTTGAATGAGAAAATAATCACGAATGGATTTTTAAGAGAAAACAAAGCATATTTGAGAGCATGTCCCTAACCTTTAAGGGAGCAGTGTCCTATTTTTCTACAGTGTCCTATTTTTCTGAAGTGCTGTTTTTTAGACAAAATTCTGGGATGCATGGACAGCCCACGGTTTTATCTTCTATAAGTGTGCTTTTATTCTCTTTATCTCTTCTGTTTGTTCTCTTACTTGACTTCATTGCAACTGTCCATTGGGAGCACCGTGTCCTGTTTTGTTTATGTAGCACGTGAACACTGGCCCAGGAGCACTCCAAGCCCCTGTGAGGGCAGACATGCTGTGCGTGGTAAGGCATGAGATCTCAGGCAGAAGGAAGAAAAGCTCTCAAAACATCAAGAGAATTGAGAGATCTTCGTTCAAATATATTGATTATCTCCCCAGAGAGTCAGTCAAGTGTGCTTGTTTCTGGGGATGAACACTAGACCAGATGTAGTCTCAGTCTTAGTTCTTTTAAGTTATACAAATTACTGTTCACAACCTATGAACCTATTTTGAGTTGTGTTTTTTTCCTGTTAAGTTTCATTTACTTTCTTCTGGTTCTAGGCCAACACATATGACAAGCACTGGCCTTTTTACCAAAAGTATGGGGGCAGTTATTTTCCCAAAGATCATTTGCAAAAGGCTATTGCTGAAATTGAAGAAATGTGCAATATTTTAAAAATGGAAGGAGTGACAGTGAGGAGGCCTGACCCCATTGACTGGTCACTGAAGTATAAAACTCCTGATTTTGAGTCTACGGGTAAGTCATGTTGATTATTTAAACTGCTAATGTTTAAAGTTTTTCATTTTTCTCAACATGTAAGGGGAAAGCTCTGATTATTTCTCAGAGATTCCTTTGTTTTAATAATCTTTCGAAACTTTAAGGATTATTTAGGGACAGTTTAATTCTTTTTGGTAAGATTGAGATGTACACAATTTCAACTCCATTGTAAATCTAGAGTCTCCTTAAAAGAAGCAGAAGTTTTTTCTAAACCTCCTGAGCATTTCCTTTCATAAGAACAGTGGATTCCATTTTAATTTTCTTCAAGAACAGAAATTAAAAGGGGAACAGAACATGGTGGGAATACTTTCACTACAAATTAGTGGATCCCCACACACCTCTAGTTTACTGCTTACCACTGCATATACATCAGCAGCAGGAGACCAATCCTAGAAGTGCCTTGAATGCAAGAAAAAAATCGTGAGCAAAGAACATGAAAAACATGTGAATGAGTTTAAAATTAAAATGTAAAAATTTGTTTAAAGTGGGGGGGACAGAAACATTCCCATCTTATTTTTAACTGACATTCTTGCAAGATTGTTCTTGTCTGTAAGTTCAGTGTTCTAATTTATAGTTGTAAAAGTGATCCTTGGCCCAGTTTTCATCTTGTAGTACTGATATTCCCTGAAAAACACTGTTGCTGCTGCTACTGCTAAGTCGCTTCAGTCATGTCCGACTCTGTGCGACCCCATAGACAGCAGCCCACCAGGCTCCCCGGTCCCTGGGATTCTCCAGGCAAGAACACTGGAGTGGGTTGCCATTGCCTTCTCCAATGCATGAAAGTGAAGTCTTTTCAGTCGTGTCAGATTCTTAGCAACCTCGTGGACTGCAGCCTACCAGGTTCCTCTGTCCATGGGATTTTCCAGGCAAGAGTACTGGAGTGGGGTGCCATTGCCTTCTCCGAAAAACACTGTTAGGAGTTAACAAAAGGTGAAAACTGGTGGTTTGATATCTCTTCAAACAAGAGGTGCTTTTTTTTTCCCCTTTTTTTCTTCCTTTCTTCTTTTTTTGGCTTCATCATCCCCATACAGAATTCATATTAACATTATCTAGCATGTATCATTTAATATTTTTCATGTGCATGTAATTATATATATTATACACATATAAGTTTTCTGTAATTTTTATTTATTTATTTTTTACCAAAGAAAAGGATCATACTATATAGACTCTTGTCTTGGAAATCAGCATCACTGAGGTTGCTCTGGAATTTTCTGGCTTAACAGGTTTATATGGCGCGATGCCTCGAGACATCCTGATAGTTGTGGGAAATGAGATTATCGAGGCTCCCATGGCCTGGCGCGCTCGCTTCTTTGAGTACCGTGCATACAGAACAATTATCAAAGACTACTTCCGCCGTGGGGCCAAGTGGACAACGGCTCCTAAGCCCACAATGGCTGATGAGCTTTATGACCAAGTAAGTTCTCAATTGTAGGAAAGCTTATTAGTAACTTCTCTAAATAATCCACAGAGACTGAGAGATTCTCTGTTACCTTTTATTTATTATGTATTTCAGAAACTGAGATCACCTACTTTTCAATAAATGATTGTCTTATGATGAAAAGAAGAGTAAATGATATTGTTATCATAGCTAGCACTTACTGTTGTTAACCATGTGCCAGATCTTGAGCTCAGCACTTTACTTACCTCTTCAGTCCTGTTTATCTTTCACAACCCTATGAGGGAATATATTCATTCCATTACAGGGAAGAATACTTGCCTAAAGACACGTACCTATTCATTGGTGGAGACAGAAGAGTCACTAGGCTGAACTTCGTCCTCATCTAGAAAAAGAATTTGGTCTGTAGGCCATATTTACAGTAAAAGGAAGCATATATGTCCCTTATTAGATCACTTACTATTTGATCACTTACGCAAAGAACCAAAAAGTCAAAATTTCTTTAAACATTCTATGAGTTTAAAGACAGAAGTAAATGGGACTTGCCTGGTGGTCCAGTGGTTAAGACTCCATGCTTCCAATTCAGGGGGTGCAGTTTCATTCCCTAGTCAGAGAACTAAGATCCCACATGCTGCATGGAGTAGCCAAAAAAGTAAAAAAAAAAAAGTAAGTAATGAATGTGTTACCCAATATACACACCCAATCAGATTTAGTTGGGGATGCATGGCAATTCATTTTATGATAAGAGTTAGGCTCAGGGCCAAATTCCTTTTCTAAAAGAACAGAATGGTTTCATCCTGTTGATTTTCAATACTGTGGATAGCTTCATAAGTCAACTTATGGGTTATGGAATATTTTCATCTGTATTCCTCTGTATCACTTGCTTCCAAGTATTGAATATCAGAAACTTGTCTCGACTAGTTTTTAAATTTCTTTCTTGTTGGTTTTGTTTATTTTGGTTTGCTTAGCATAGGCCTACATCTTCCCAGGCATGTTTTAGTCTAGAACAGGGTAGTAATATTGGGGGAAATGGTGACATTGAACTAATTCCTTAATGATAAAGGCCCTATGAATCATTTCCTCATGAACCAATGCATTGTGTGTGTCCGTTCTTGTTCCAATTAGGATTACCCCATCCATTCTGTAGAAGACAGACACAAATTGGCTGCTCAGGGAAAGTTTGTGACAACTGAGTTTGAGCCATGCTTTGATGCTGCTGATTTCATTCGAGCTGGAAGAGATATCTTCGTACAAAGAAGCCAGGTTGACAAAGGCTGCCTTGGAAATTTCTCGCTTTACTATTATATTTTAAATTTCCAAATTAAAATATTTTCACCCTGTTTTTACTTATCTAAACACAGAACCAAGTTTTTACAGGCTTATGTCTCTCTCTATTTTCAGGTTACAAACTACATGGGCATTGAATGGATGCGTAAGCATCTGGCTCCAGACTACAGAGTGCACATTGTTTCCTTTAAAGACCCCAATCCAATGCACATTGATGCCACCTTCAATATCATTGGGCCTGGTCTTGTGCTTTCCAACCCTGACCGACCATGTCACCAGGTAGGGGAGTTCTTAGGACTCTGGAAAACGAATAGAGTCTGGCAACTGAAGGAATTGCCACTTTTATTTTAAGCACTTCCATGATTCCTAATGGTTCTAAATGACAGTCAGCAATGCTCAATAGTATTATGATCAAACACTGGATTGCTTATGTTACATTTACTACAGAATGTCCAACACAGAAATATACATTTGTAATTGTGATAATTAGACTTTAACTTTGGCTGCTTGCTGCTGTCAGAGCCTCAATTTTGGCATTTGTGTGTGTTTTATTGAACAGAGTAGTATTAACTCATAACTTGCAGGTGAGGTTCCTCAGCAGCTGAATTGCAAACAAGATGATCTCTGCATGTCTGGGGTCACACCACTGGGTAGTGGGTGTCTTCTTCCCTCTCCAGTGGGGACCCTTTCAGCCCCCCACCTCCACCCTGCAGGGAGAAATGGAGCCGCTGCTCCTGCAGCCTCCTACCTCTGCCCACTACCCTCTGCTTCCAGTTGGGCGGTGAGTGATTTTGTGCTATTTCTGGGTTGCAGTACACCATTGTGAAATTAACTATTTTACCATATCACTGTTCATTTCCATTCCATATGTTTAGACCCAATGACAACAATTACCTATTCATTTCATTTTATGTAAATTATATACAGTAAATATTTTAAGACATTATTTATTGACATACTAAGTGGGTACGTGATCCTAGGGATGGTTGGGTTGTAATAGGTCACTAAGAACAGTTGCGGTTCTTTGGGAGTATACTCCTAACATCTGTTTTTATACCATGAGCACAGATGCAAGGTGACAGACTGTGAAGTGGATGGACTCTGGGTTTGACATAGTCATATTCTGTGTTCTTATAAATAGGAAATATTTTCATTTTAATGAGAATTTCTCAAAGAAAGTGTCTTTGGTTTTTTCAAATCTCTGAAACCTGTGAAAAGCACAAGAATATTTTTTAAAGCTTTTAACTTTTCTCTTACTTTTTTAACTTTAATCTGGCAATCTGAGGATTTTGTGTACATTTTAACTAAGATTCAGAAAAAATCATCCAAGTGTTTTGAAATTTTAATTTTTTAATTTTGACATTTGAGAAGACAGAGTCTCAAAAAGAACTGTTAATCATAAGGACTACTGGAGGTCAAGAATAAGAATAGTATCTATTAAAGATTTAAATCTCTTTGGGTTTGGGGGGTTTTTTTTGGTCTTGCAGATTGATCTTTTCAAGAAAGCAGGATGGACCATAGTTACTCCTCCAACACCAATCATCCCAGATGGTATGTTTACTTTTGTGTACTCATAGCCTACAATGATTACTTCAGTGGCCAAGCATCTTCCACCTATAGACAGCAGCCCACATATTAGCAATTTAGAATGTTTTCCCAGTAAGGAATAAATTGGTGATTGGGGCTACAGGTACTAGAACAAAGCTAGACTTGTGTTCACAGCCTCTCCTTCCATAGAAAATGAAATTGAAAATACAGGAAAAATCAGTATAAAGCAACATCACAGAAAGCAAGAAACAACTTTTTAAAGACAACATTTGAAATTCAAATGTGTGTTGATTCTTAACTTTTACAGACAGCCTTAGAATTAAAATAAAACTTCACAGGGAAACTGAAATACTGGAAGAATTGAGCTGTCACTTGAATATTCTTCACTTTCGAACCTTCTTTGCTTTAACCAAGAATGGCAGCAGACATGATTTAACAGTTGTTGCTATTTTTAGATCACCCACTCTGGATGTCCTCCAAATGGCTTTCCATGAATGTCTTAATGCTAGATGAAAAGCGTGTTATGGTGGATGCCAACGAGGTCCCAATTCAGAAGATGTTTGAAAAGCTGGGTATGTACAATAAATGAAACACATTGCCATGTTTGAAAATATTAAATGATAAGAAGTGACATGATAGGTCTGATGTGTGATTTAGTTAATTAAATTTCTATTCTTTTTAGAAGTACCACGTTATTATTTCATAAATGGACAGTATATTTGTTTCCAACAGTCACAATCTCAAAAGGTTGGAAATGCATCCCGGGCTCCTTAGATACCCCTTGGCAATAATATATCAATCTTCTATGACTTATCTAACCTCCTAGTGCCCAAGGGTGGAGAATTACCCCTTTGCAGATGAGCACATAGATGGTTTGTCTCTTTCCCAAGTAAGAAATTGTTGGACTTTGCTGCTGGCTCAATGGTAAAGAATCCACCTGCCAGTGCAGGAGACATGGGTTCAATCCCTGATCCAGAAAGATCCCACTTGCCACGGAGCAACTAAGCCTGTGCAATACAACCACTGAGCCTTGCTCTAGAGCCCGGGAGCTGCAACTACCAAGGCCAGCACACTCTAGGGCCCATGCTCTGCAACAGGAGGAAACCCCCCAGTGAGCAGCCTGAGCATCACAACTAGAGAGTAACCCCCATTCACCATATCCACGGCAGGCAAAAAAATTATTTTAAAAAACAAATTGTCGGGATCCTTTAAAAGTAATTTAATTGTCATTACATATTTTAAAGGACATATAAGGATACAAATACAGAAGTAACTTAGATAAGCAATGTGAACAAACAAATGAAATAAAGAGTGTCAGTAAATCATTTCAGCTTTGAACTAAAAAAGCAGGACTAGTTATTACTTGGGTGGGCGTTTGGTTTTCCTGGTATTCAAAATTTAGACCAGTTATTCTATACTGAGAAAGTGTTGAAAGAATTTTCATATGGTTGTTATCAGGGTGCAGAAGTGTGTGTGTTTATCACTCTGTATCATTCTATTTGACATATTACATATTTAACATTAACACATATTTGTTAAATAAAGCCAGGCAGTACACTTGTTGAAATCAAGTCATGTTTTATGTGTTATATTTCAGGTATGCTACTCAGAAGAGATTGTTTGCCTCTTTGAAACATCTCTCTTTAAAGAAGTATCAGTCAAAAAGGATTAGCCTATTAGTTTTAGATTGAACCCAACCTAATTATTTCACCCCTAATGCTATGCCACTTTTCTCCTCTGGCTTTTAATTGCTTGGGTTACGTTTCCTTATCCATTAAGATTTTATAGTTTCGCAACTTAAAATATTATAAAGTACCAAATATTTGATTTATAACTTTAAAAAATTTTATTATTTGTTTGACATGCTGGGTCTTTGTTGCTACACAGGCTTTTTTCTAGTTGCAGTGAGCAGGGGCTGTTCTCCAGTTGCAGTGCGCTGGCTTCTCATTGTGGTGGCTTGTCGTTGCAGAGCACAGGCTGTAGGGCGCACGGGCTTCAGTAGTTGCGGCTCCTGGGCTCTAGAGCACCGGTTCAATAGTTGTGGCCCACAGGCTTAGTTGCTTCACGGCAAGTCGGATCTTCCCAGACCAGGGATCAAACCCATATCTCCTTCAGTGGCAGGCAGATTCATTACCACTGAGCCATCAGGGAAGCCATATAGTTTTATTTTTAATAAAATCTTTTTTAACATAGGGAACTTGTTAAAGCAAATTGAATTCTCTCCAATTTAGGCCTCATACGGCTAGCCATCTGACTGATAGGTATGTCTTTCTATCAGGAAACATATGCTTGTGGTTAAAAGCCCACTGCTTAACCCATGTCAAAACCCTATTTTTATTTTTCAAAGTCCTGCTCAGTCTAACTTTCTCAGAAAAGGCTTTCTGGATGACTCATGCTGCCTTTCTGACTATACCAATGGACCCTTTTTAGCAACTCTGTAGCTTAGCTTCCCTCTCAAAATAATGGGTTCCTGGAGAGAGAGGAGAATAGATTTTCTTTTTAAAATCCAGTTATGCCAAACACAAGAGATTCTTCCTAAATGCCATTGGTTGCTTGCACCATGTATATCATCACCATGTTAGTACAGATAGTGCCAGATTAAACTAATTGGCTGAAGCGCTTTGGCACCTGTATGGCCATACCACACAAATGAGCTCTGTTCCACTATTTCCTTGAGGTGGCCTGGTTGAGCTAATTGTGTCAGATAAATTCTGCTTATATGTGAGTAGGTAAAGTCAACTTTTGAAAGTGACTAAATTTTCCTTTTTTCTTAAATTGACATGGTAAAAATAGAAACAGTCTGACCCAGTAATTAAAGCATAATTCTAAAAGGACTTAACATTTTACTACTTGGATTGTTTTTGACCATTTGTCAGATATGTCTGCTTATGAAACCTGTTGACTTGTGAATAGTCAGTAGAACAAAATAGACTTCAGAGTCTCTGTTGACTTTCTGGTGAAGGTTTTATATTAGCAGTGGAATAGATTAGATGACATATAATTGGTGAAAATAAAAATCAAAGACTATCCTAGGTTGGGGTGGATTTAAGGGTTAGAACAGCAGGATTCCTATCCATTTTTAGGCTCACCTCTATCGGAGAATCTTCACACGAGTCCATCTAACCGTCCACGTCTCTCTCTTTCCATGCAGGTATCAGTACCATTAAGGTTAGCATTCGTAACGCCAATTCCCTGGGAGGAGGCTTCCACTGCTGGACCTGTGATGTCCGTCGCCGGGGCACCCTGCAGTCCTACTTTGACTGACCAGGCCTGCTGGGGCTTGGGGCTTTGCCTCAGATAAACCTAGGAAGTTTAGGGACAAGGTTCATTCTCCTGCTTTAAAAAGTGCATCAACTGTAGTGCTTTAAACAATCATATTTTTAACAGGGGTCTTAAGCCTGGGTTCTTTTTATTACTTTTCTCTGATATAAGGAAAATAATTTGTGTTAGGTCTTACTCTCTACTCCTAAATTTTTTACTGTTTGGCTTCAAGCATAAAAATTTGGTGAATGTCTACCAAAACAAAAATTAGTCATTTGAGTAACGTGGCCACTAATACATTTAACCGTCTACCTCCGTTTTTAATTTTCTTTTCCATAAGGCAGCTTGAAATGTTGGTCCTAATCTTCACTTTTGTTTTTCCTTTTTGCTAAACTTGTGAATGTATGACTTCTTTTTTCTAAATGAAAGACTCAGAATGTATACAGATCTTAAGTAGAACCAGATAATTGTCTCTTTTTCTAATAAGGAATTCTGTTCATTTTTAATTTTTCATTTTAAAAAATAACCTAGACTATGCAAACATTTAAGTGAATTTTCCATGAATATTTTTAATCTTCTCATCTCAACATTGGTGATATTTGCTACTAAAAACCTTTTCATACAACTTACCTCATTTCAAGTGATTTATTCTTATCTCTTTTTTTCTTCTCTGTTCAAAATTTTACAGAAATATTTAGTGCAATAGGATATAACGATAAGTTACAGTTCCTAAATTTTCATGTTCAGTATCTAATGGATACTTTGGTAATCTAAGATTTGTTTACAGATGTGCACATTATTTAAAGCACAGACTATAAAAGCATTAAAAAAAACAAAACTAATGGAGGTAAAACATATATGTCATGTGAAATAATTTTAATGTTGGATACTGTACATGTATTTTTATTCTAATAAACTTTTGTGTTACAGAATGGATTTTATCAGTCTAATTATTTTAAGCATAACTAAGTTATGGGAATTAGCTCTTGGAACAGAATTCTAATGCATTGGATTAATCAATAC
Source organism: Bos indicus (assembly GCF_029378745.1). Taxonomy (NCBI): domain Eukaryota; kingdom Metazoa; phylum Chordata; class Mammalia; order Artiodactyla; family Bovidae; genus Bos; species Bos indicus. The sequence goes on from NC_091769.1 coordinate 64,912,682, forward strand.
ATTCATCCCCAGTAGATAAAAATTTAAACCTAACACTTGTATTTAGAAATGTTTAGCAGTCAGATTTCATTTATTGATTAATCCAATCATTCAACAATATCTGAATGTCTTCTGAATATAAGGGACTAGGCCCTGGAAGAGGATAAACTCTCCATTCTCAAGATGCTCAATATTTTGACCTATGAAAATTCTGTGGAGGTGGGGGCATGGGGAAGTATACTTTGAAAGCGCTTCCATCATGCCCTCGATTCCTGGTGTCTTTTTCCACACACCACAGAAATACCTGCCCATTCTACACTTGGACTGAATCCTGCTTTAGAAACCATACAATCTTATGGATTGGTGCACATTTAGGGTATGTAGTCCCAGGTGTAAATACTACTCAGCAATTCTATTAGACACCCCTCCACATTCTCCTCAGTGGCTATTACAAACTTTCACTTTACTCTCTTATCTGATCACATTGTTTCATCTTTCACAGAGGAAACAGAGGCCGTTGGCTTTTCTGCTGCAAGCCTCTATAGGTTTACCTGCGTTTGCATTCCCTGGTGAAATTCTTTTTTCTCCTTACCTGTACTAACTAAGCTTCTAAAGAGAAAAGTCGTGTCTTCCTCTCATCACTCAGCTTTACCTCTCAGCCCTCTACATAGAGACACTTCTCTCACTGCTGCAGAAAAAGAGGTGAACCTTCTGACCAGGTCTAATCCACACAACTGTCCTTAGATTAGAACCTTTCTGTCTTTTAGGAACTTGCTACATCAGTTATCATCATCTTATAACTCCAGGCTCTCTGCATGTGCTTGCGTGTGTGTGTTTTCTTGGCCAATAGTCATGTTCAAAATAATGTTCAAAACAAAAACTATTTCTCTGGCAACTATCAATGTTGTTTGGAGCTCAGCTTTCAGAAAGAATGATCTATTACTCTTTCCACTTTTTCACCTTTTATGTCCTCAATCTCTTGCTATCTGATTTCCACCTAATTACTTCAATGTACTTCTGAGAGCCCTGACCTCAGTGTCATTTCCAGGCAACACTATTCAGGCCTTACTGACCATTCCGTTCAGTGTCTCTCCTCTTCCAGGTTACCGAGACACCAATTTCTCCCATCTCTTCTTGTTGACATTTGAGCACCTCACTGGATTGTCTTCTTCCTCTGTTAAGGGTGGATGTTCACAGGGTCCTTGCCTGGGGCCTGTTCCTTTCTCCTGGGTCCTGCTAGGTTATCTCACCTGTGCACAGGCATTCCCCTCCATGTATCCATCAATAACTCCCAGGGTCTACAAGGGAGGGGAGATCCTAGGCCTGGACCTTCTAATCTAGGCCTGGTCCTGAGACCCAGGTACTGTTCCAATTGTCTGCAGACATTATCTGGAGGCGCAAAGGTATCACAGTCTCAACACAATATAACAACTGACTCAGTTGGCCAAGCCATCCTGGACTCTTCTCTTCCTCATCTCGTCTCTTCCAATGGCCTTTTGCATGGTTATTAAAGAAGACAATTATTTCAACAAAGATCAATGGAATGATTTAATAAAGTCAATTTAAAGTCCTTGAGCACTGCTTCTGCGTGTGCTCTCTTGCCGGAGTTGTGGAGGGGAACAGAAGCAGCCTGGTTTCCACCACACAGTTGCTCTCGGGCCTCTTTCCACCATCCACCACTCCCGCAACCCCGTGGCTTCTCTGGGCTCCATAGCAGGCAGCAGCCCCACAACGCGCTGCCGTAGATTCCTGGTTTTCAGATCATGTGTCGGCAACTGTGGGTTACCATTCTTCCTGGGGAACACCAAGCCTTGTGTGACTCACTGTCTCAGGGAAACAGCTAACTAAATTTAAATAAAAATACCTAATGTCGCTAGGGCAGGTCTAGTTCCTAGCAAAAAGCAAGGTATTCCTTTCAGGAATAGCCTTTTAAAAATAAAGTTCATGGATCTGACCACTATAGTGTGTTAACTGATAACTACATAGGTATGTATGCATGCTTAGTTGCGTCCAACTCTTTGTGACCCCGTGGCCTGTAGCCTGCCAGGCTCCTCTGTCCATGGAATTCTCCAGGCAAGAATACTGGAGTGGGTTGCCATGCCCTCCTCCAGAGGATCTTCCCAAACCTGGGATCGAACCCAAGTCTCCTACATGGTAGGCTGATTCTTTACTGCTGATCTGCTGGGGAAGTCCTCTGATGATATTGTTTTCTCAAAAATTGAGGATCAAGCTAAAGAGACCTTACTAAGGTCATAAAGGGCTTCCCCAGTGGCTCAGTGGTAAAGAATCCACCTGCCGTTCAAGAGCCACAGGAAGAAGACCCCCTGGAGGAGGGCATGGCAACCCACTCCAGTATTCCTGCCTGGAAAACCCCATGGACAGAGAAGCCTTGTGAACTACAGTCTGTGAGGTCACAAAAAGTTGGACATGACAGCAACTGAGCACGCATAATATCATCAATATAATGTATTAAAATATTGTTCAGTTGTATTAGATCAGGGGTCCACCTGACCAGACTATGGCAATACATGTGAGAGTTCAAGTATCCTTGAGGTGGTACAGTAAGTGCATATTATGGACAATAAAACATGAATGCAAGTTGTTGCCCCCCATGCCTGGCAACTGATAATGGGAACAACACATATTCTGTGGGATTCTGTGGTGAACTGACTCACATTGGTCTCTGCTTCCTGTACCATGCTGTCTGGATTAGCCATCACTCCTCCATCAGCTGTCCTGACTCCCCAAAAATTTAGGGCAGCTGTCATCCACTGTTCTCTCTTTTTCCCTTCTCTTAGTCCTTTTGGGTTTTTACCTTGTTATTACATTACTATCATTTTAGGGCAGTTTCAGGGGAAAGTAAAGATAAGTATTTGTTTAATCCACTTTAGTACCTAGTCATGTGCAGCCTTTAGACAGCTAATTCTAAATAGCATGATGAAGAAATTGAGGGAATTTCATCAAATCACACTATCTGGTTGCACACCAGGAATTAAAGTGGAAGTGAACCAGTCCTTGCACTGTCTACAGCTCAGCTTCAAATCATCTGAGTAGCCCAGAAAATCTCTAGCTTGGAATTGGGTTAAAGTGATTACTTGATTGCAGGCACTCCCAGGTACTTGGAAAAAAGCGATCAAAATTCTTCTTTGAGGCAACATAGTATTTATCTAGGCTTCAAATTGTTTCTAAAAATAAAATTTTATATACAAAATACCACATACAACCAAAGATAGACAGATGCATGACTAGACCCTGTCAGCAAAATATTCAACAGAAACATATCCACGGAGACTCCAGGTACCAGATTATCAAACAAGAGACGGTAAAGTATCCTGCCACTAGAAAGCTGCATACCCATTAGCAGTCATTCTCCATTTCTCTTCTAAGCCCTAGGCCACTACTAATACTAGATTAGTTTGTTTATTCTACCAATTTAATAAATGGAATCATACAAAATTTGGTCTTTTGTGATGGAATTCTTTCACTTAGCATTAGCAAAATGTTTTCAAGTTTCATCAACTTTGTGGCTCGTGTCAGCACTTCATTCTTCTTTATGGCTCAACAAAATTCTGTTAGGTGGTTATTTCCCATTTTATTGGTCCATTCATCAGTTGGTGAACATGTATGTTATTTCCACTTTGGGGAAATTATGAAAAATGCTGCTATGAACATTTGTGTACAAATCTTCCTGTGGACCCAGAGTGGAATTGCTGGGTCATATGGTAACTCCATGTATGACGTACAAGACACACACACACACAAATTACGTTAAAAAAAACTGGTAAGGATAAAAATAAACTCACCAAATAATACACCAAATATATACACCAAAATACACCAAATCAGTGTATGATTTGTATGATTCGTTTATATAAGGGTTGGTATCACTGTGTTACGGTTTTAAAAGAGTATGAAAAAGATCTAAAGGGAAAGTGGCTCCCACATGGAGACAGACTAAATTGATTAAGCACAGACTAGAAGGAAAGCTGAGAGAGTTACAAAATCAAAATTACTGAAGTTACGAAATCTTGACCAACTGGTAAACTTCCAATTTATTTAACAACTTCCAAAAAACCTCAATAGGAGTACAGTCTTGATTTTAAATAAGATAGTTTAGGAATCTAATAGAAAAGTAATGTAGGAAGCATGAACTCTGTTGGTTTTTTATCAAAAAATAGTGAACATATATGAATGTTAATATCAGTTATTGAGAACCTACCATAAGCTAGGCATCAGTCTGGGTACAGAATATACTTTATCTCATCTGACCTTTCTAATGAACTTTAAGATAGGTATTAGTTTCCTTATTAAAAAAGAAAGAGGAAATAAAGGTTAAGTGGTCATGTTCAAACCTCTCCTATTTTAACAACAATAACAGCAAAATTTTCTCTTAAATTACATCATTCCCCAGCTACCTCTAATTTCCTTGTCCTCTTTCAGAGGGAAATTTCATCAAAGGATTGCTTAAATTTTTCATAGTCACTTTCTTACTATCCACTTATATCTGAAGTTTGCCCCCACATTGTCAGAAACTGCTTTCTCTGGGTTCAACACAGAACTGAGAGTTCCAGTGCCATTTGCTAGGTTTTCTCTTAAAAAACTCTTCCCTTTGCTCATCCTCTAGAGCAGGATTCAGCAAATTATGGCATGCAGGCCAAATCTGGGCTGCCACCTGTTATTAACATCCTGGGAGCTAAAAATGGCTTTGACATTCTTCAGTAGTTGAAAATTATCCAAAGAAGAAGAATATTTCACAACATGTGAAGGACTGCATGAAATTATCACTTCAGTCTCCATGAATAACATGTTATGGAATCCAGACATGCATGTTCCCCTCTGCATTGTCTGTGGTTGCTCGTGTGCCCACAGTGGCAGAGTTGAGTAAGTTGGGACAGAGACTTTCCATGGCGCTATCATCACTGCTTCACACCGCCACTCAAGAGCTATGACTCACACTGACACAGTTAGAACTTGACAGTGTTTCAAGTGCCTTATGTATCACGCTATCTGTGACATTTTTTTTCTCACTACCAGTGCATACCCATCATGTCAAAAGAAGCAGAGTAGATTTCAAATGCCTCCAAGGCACAGTGGAATGTGCATTATTTTGATCAAATGAGATGGCAAAGCCTTGTGCTTATTATACAATGACATTATGGCTGTGCTGACATTACCAGTCTAAATATTAGTCACAATATTCCCAACACATCGGTGAGGAACAATCAGAAAAATTGGAAAATTTTAAAGGGAATATCTCATCACAGAAAAATTTCTTCACCAAAAAAAAAAAAGTGGAAAAAAGGCTGCAATGAAAGCAAGTTTCCTACTGGCTCATTTGTTAGCCAAGCAAGGAAAGCCACTTACTCCTGGCAAGTTCACTTTTGGTGCAAAACGTTGCTACAGGAGTTGAAGACATTGGGAGCAACATCAATAATCAATTAAACATAAAGGCAAACGATTTCGAGTGGTTTTCCTTGGCTCTTGATGGGTAGCCATACTGTTATGGCTACAGAGGTTACCGATACTGTTCAGTTGTTCTTTATTGGAGGGGTCAATACAGAGTTTTAAATGACTGAAGAATTGTATGACTATCCTGACTTGCCCTCGCATGAAGTGGCTCAATGATTTAGCAATGATAAAGTTTCTAACACAATTTTTTGAACTCAGATTGAGATGAAAATTTTTGTGAAAGAGAATTGCCCTCACTTACTATCATTGGCACCGAAGAATTGATGCTTTTGAACTGTGGTGTTGGAGAAAACTCTTGAGAGTCCCTTGGACTGCAAGGAGATGCAACCAGTCCATCCTAAAGGAGATCAGTCCTGGGTGTTCTTTGGAAGGACTGATGTTGAAGCTGAAACTCCAATACTTTGGCCACCTCACGTGAAGAGTTGATTCATTAGAAAAGACCCTAATGCTGGGAAGGATTGGGGGCAGGAGGAGAAGGGGATGACAGAAGATGAGATGGCTAGATGGCATCACCGACTCGATGGACATGGGTTTGGGTGGACTCTGGGAGTTGGTGATGTACAGGGAGGCCTGGTATGCTGTGATTCATGGGGTCACAAACAGTCGGACACTACTGAGCCACTGAACTGAACTATTATTGAATACAAAGTAGCTTTGGAAATGAGTTTTTGCTGCAGACTTGATTGTGTTTCTTAATAAAGTCAACCTAAAGTTACAAGGCAAAACAGTGCTAGGTGCAAAACTCATAGCATGGTAAAGTGGTTTTGATGATTACCAATTCTGTTTCAATCATAAGTCATATCAATTTGCTTTATAAACAGATAAATTTTCTGAGCTCAAATTACATTTCCAGCAGTTTTTCAAACCTAAAGGCAAGTACAAAGGAAAATTTCCGTATTTCAAATTCATCTAACTGTGTAATTTAGGACTTTCTACCTAATCTTCAATTGAAAGTGATTTATCTGCTACATAATGACTATATTATGAGAATACATCATGAGAAACACTGGGCTGGAAGAAGCACAAGCTGGAATCAAGATTGTCAGGAGAAATATCAATAACCTCAGATATGCAGACGACACCACCCTTATAGCAGAAAGTGAAGAGGAACTAAAAAGCCTCTTGATGAAAGTGAAAGTGGAGAGTGAAAAAGTTGGCTTAAAGCTCAACATTCAGAAAACGAAGATCATGGCATCTCGTCCCATCTCTTCATGGCAAATAGATGGGGAAACAGTGGAAACAGTGTCAGACTTTGTTTTTCTGGGCTCCAAAATCACTGCAGATGGTGCCTGCAGCCATGAAATTAAAAGACGCTTACTCCTTGGAAGGAAAGTAATGACCAACCTAGATAGCATATTCAAAAGCAGAGACATTACTTTGCCAACAAAGGTCTGTCTAGTCAAGGCTATGGTTTTCCAGTGGTCATGTATGGATGTGAGAGTTGGACTGTGAAGAAGGCTGAGCACCAAAGAATTGATGCTTTTGAACTGTGGTGTTGGAGAAGACTCTTGAGAGTCCCTTGACCTGCAAGGAGATCCAACCAGTCCATTCTAAAGGAGATCAGTCCTGGGTGTTCTTTGGAAGGAATGATGCTAAAGCTGAAACTCCAGTACTTTGGCCACCTCACGCGAAGAGTTGACTCATTGGAAGAGACTCTGATGCTGGGAGGGATTGGGGGCAGGAGGAGAAGGGACGACAGAAGATGAAATGGCTGGATGGCCTCACCAACTCGATGGACGTGAGTTTGAGTGAACACTGGAAGATGGTGATGGACAGGGAGGCCTGGCGTGCTGCAATTCATGGGGTCACAAAGAGTCGGACATGACTGAATTACTGAATTGAACTGAATTGAACTAATGACATTCTTAACATCAGCTATCAAGAGAAGAGTCTAATAGTACTTTCTTCTAGGAACCCTCCTACACTGTTGATGGAAATGTAAATTGGTACAGTCACTATGGAGAACAGTCTGGAGACTGCTTAAAAACAGAGCTACCATATGACCCGGCAATCCCATTCCTGGGCATATATCCAGAGAAAAACATGACTTGAAAGGATACATGCACCCCATATATACATGCATACATGTTCACCACAGCACTGTTTACAATAGCCAAGATGTGGAACCAACTTAAATGACCATTGACAGAGAAATGGATAAAGATATGAGATGTATATCTATATACGTACACATATATGTATATAGATATATGTATATATGTGTGCATATATATGTGATGGAATATTACTCAACTATTAAAAAGAATGAAATAATACCATTTACAACAACATGGATGGACCTAGAAAGTGTCATACTGAGTGAAGTAAGTCAGAGAGGAAGAAATATCCTATGACATCCCTTATACGTGAAATCTAAAAAGATTCATATCCACATGAACTTATTACAAAACAGAAAGAGACCCACAGACTTAGAAAATGAACTTATGGTTGTCAGGGAGAAGGGATAGTTAGGGAGTTTGGAAGGTCATGTGCACACTGCTATATTCAAAATGGATAACCAACAAGGACCTATTGTATAGCACATGGAACTCTGTTCAATGTTATGTGCCAGCCTGGATGGCAGGAGGGTTTGGAGGAAAATGGATACATGTTTATGTATGGCTTCAGTGTTCAGTGTTCACCTGAAACTACCACATAGTTAATCGGCTATACCCCCAACACAAAATAAAAAGTTTAAAATTTGGGGAAAAAAAAAACTTTCTTCTTGGTCATTTATTCATTACTGGAAAAAGTCATAACATTTTCTTCATTTTCTTTCGTCTTTTTTTTTTCTGATTCCCTTTTCTTATTTATTTATTTTTAGCTGCACTGGGTCCTCTTTTCTGCATGCTAGCTTTCTCTAGTTTCAGCAAGCCAGGGATGCTCTTTGTTGCTGTGTGTGGGCTTATCCTGGTGGCTTCTCCTGTTGCAGAGCACAGGTTCTAGGCGAGCAGACTTCAGTAGTTGTGGCGCATGAGCTCAGTGGTTGTAACTCAACTCCCAGGCTCCAGAGTTCATGCTCAGCAGTTGCGGCACCTGGGTTTAGTTGCCCCTAGGGGTTCAAACCTGTGTCCCTTGCATTGGTAGGAGATTTCTCATCCACAGCCACCAGGGAAGTGAAGAGAAGTGAAGTGGCTCAGTCATGTCCGACTCTTTGCAACCCCATGGACTGTAGCCTACCAGGCTCCTCTGTCCATGGAATTTTCCAGGCCAGAATACTGGAGTGGGTTGCCATTTCCTTCTCTAGGGGATCTTCCCAACCCAGGGACCAAACCCCGGTCTCCTGCATTGCTGGCAGACGCTTTACCATCTGAGCCACCAGGAAAGCCCTCTGATTCTTTTTATACTGAAATTGATCCCTTTCTCATATTCTCCCAGGAAAAAAAAAAAATTAAAACATATAAAATGCTTTAATGTGTATGAGACTCACCTTGGAAGGCTTGCTAAAATGCAGATTCTCCAGTGCAGCAACCAGAGATTTTGATTTAGGAGGTGGTCTCAGACCATTTTAAAAGAAGTACCAACATAGAACATGCCACATTTTAATTTGTATTATAGTTTTTATGTACAGACAAACTTTTATCTCCTTGGTAAATTTCTCAAGGTCAGGGACCATTTTTAAAAATTAATTTCTGATTCCTCCTAGCTGCCTCACACTCAGGTACTTTATAGGTATATAATAGTTACTGAATGAATGAACACTGATTAATGTCATGACATTTTTATACAGATAATAGCATTGCCAGGAATAAAGTTTCATGAGACATTGGCATGCCTTTTTTTTTTCATAATAACTGCTGATAATTACACTTTGACCAGCACCTACAAAATGAATAAAACTATCAATAATTATTCAAGAGCAGGGGTAGAGACCCTCTAAGGGGAGGAAAAAAAAAACTGAAAGGGTTCCTTTCTTCACAAACTTCCCCTTCCCTCTGCTCCAGTGCATAAAATTGTGGGGAAAGATAGGAAAAGGGTGATGAGTTCAGTGGCTGGTTCAAAGAATGAGGAATAAAAGAGAGCAAGAGGTGGGAAGGAAAACAAAATAATTACCTATTGCACTCTCCTCCAAACCAAGAAATTACTCCCCTAATACCTGCTAACGTGGAGAGGGAGCAGCTTAAAGTCTTACACACATCAGGCCCCTAGAGCATTTTTCACATTTCCTCCTCTAGCCAGTAAATACACACACACCACAAAGGCTTCAGATTCATTCTACTGTTGAGCAGGGACATACTCGTTCTTGGAGGATTTTAATTGCAGTTCTCAAAGCTCTAGGATAACTATGGTACATTTTATGGTACATTTTCAGACAGTGTCAGTTTTATTTCAGGATGTGGGAAAAAAAATGTTTAAAACGTTTGCCTCTTATAAGGGTTTTGTGACACATGTGCAAGTAAAATTAGCAAAATTCTGCTTTCCCATGTCAGTCAAACTTGTGTTTTTCTTGAATGCATAATGTAGAGCAGAAAATTTTTATGTGTAAAGAGTGACTGAAAACTCTGGCATTCTTTGTTGTAATCAAGGAACCCATTGATATTTGCTCTGGAGCCTTTTTTAAAAAGTGAATATGCAGGTTGGTACACAGGCAGAACCAAGTTTCGTGGATATCTGTGACCCACATGGCTTATACTTTGACCCGAGTAGACAAACAAACATGTGACTTCTCAGTGAGTCCAGAAAGGCTGAAATATCTATTATACAATTGATACTTATTTACCTTCTAAGTTTCTCACCTCAGAAGTTTCTCACCTCATAAATCACTGTTACTATTTGAGTTATACACAAAACTATTGGCCCCTGTAAACCAACCCAATTTCCTGACATAATTGCCCTTAATCAAACGTTTTGGTTTGATTAATCAAACCAAAATAATCAAACTTAATCAAACTGAAATATTTATGATAAAATCATATGATAGTTAGGATTTGGTTCAAAATAATACAGGATGGGGGAAGTACACTGGGTTAAAGTTTCAAACTCAAGGCTGACTTGCTTTTTGTTAGGCAAAAAAGACATGTGATGACCAAAGGCAAAACCCTGGATGGCTTGACTAATTTGTTCATTTTGATGATCAAGTCTCACTCAGTTGTCTTACTAAATATCTTCTAGTTTGTTTGTTTTCAGTCTAAATAATTTCAGATAACAATTGCAAAGGTGTTAAGGTAACTTTTCCATATATCAGTAAAACTGCTATAATAAAAATAAAGACTGAGAATTAAATGGAAGTCATAAGGACTACTTCTTTGAGATTCTTGGTTCACTTAAACACAGAGGAAGTTTTGGCTCTAGTGAAACAGAAAACATTATTAGGACTTCCCTGGTGGTCTAATTGTTAAGAATCCACCTGCCAATGCTGGAGAAGGCGATGGCACCCCACTCCACTACTCTTGCCTAGAAAATCCCATGGACGGAGGAGCCTGGTAGGCTGCAGTCCATGAGGTCATGAAGAGTCAGGCACGACTGAGCAACTTCACTTTCACTTTTCACTTTCATGCATTGGAGAAGGAAATGGCAACCCACTCAAGTATTCTTGCCTAGAGAATCCCAGGGACAGAGGAGCCTGGTGGGCTGCAGTTTCTGGGGTCACACAGAGTCGGACACGACTGAAGCGACTTAGCAGCAGCAGCAGCCAATGCAGAGAATATGGGTGTGATCCCTGGTCCGGGAAGATTCTACATGCTGCAGGGTAGCTAAGCCCTTGCCCACAACTACTGAAACCATGCTCTAGGGCCTGTGCTCTTCAACAAGAGAAGCCAGAAAAGTGAAAAGCCCATGCACTGCAACTAGAGAGGCGCCCCAGCTCACTGCAACTGGAGAAAACCAGAGAGCAGCAACAAAGATTCAGCACAGCTAGTGGGGTGGGTAGGGGTGGAGAGGGGGAAGTGTTCCTTTAAAAAAAGAAAACATCATTAGTCATCTTCTTCAACATAAAAGGGCTCTGACAAGAATTCTGTGGAAACAGTAAAAAAGAAAAAAAAAAAAGGCTGACTGGATCACAGAGCAGATCATATGACACTGGTTACTTGGCCTGTGAGTGGGATGTCGCAACTGCTAGAATTGTTTATCACAGGAATCTGAAAACTGAACCGTAATTCTCTCTCCAGCAGCACTCTAACAACATTTCCTCAGCATTTCCCCTTTTATAGCCCATAAAACAGTGAAAAAAATGTTTGTCTTTTTGCTGGGGTGTGGGTGTGGGTTCTAGAGACACTGAGACTCCAAAATAGAGGAAAGAATTGCCAAGATGGTGAATCTGGTACTGGTGTCAGCTGCCTTCGGTGCAGCCCAGTTTTCTGACGTGGACAGAATCCATGAAAAGCAGCCTCTTTACTCAACCAATGGGACAAGTGGAATATTTCTTTCCTTTCAAATTATCATTTAAAACATTTGAATATACTTTTAAAAGTATGATGTTATTATAGTGTAAAGTGAAATATTCATTTGGATGTTAATATTTTAAAAAGAGATTCAAAGAAATATAATGATTTTATTGGCTACTTTGACCATAACCATGTATTCTCCAGAGTACGATTTGCTCTCCTCCGCTAGGAACAGTAACAGGTGGAATACTGAAAAGTCCTAATTGAACTGGTTTTCTTTTTTTTTTTTTTTTAAGTAAAGCTTGCAGCTGCTGCTGCTAAGTCACTTCAGTCGTGTCCAACTCTGTGTGACCCCATCGACGGCAGCCCACCAGGCTTCCCTGTCCCTGGGATTCTCCAGGCAAGAACACTGGAGTGAGTTGCCATTTCCTTCTCCAATGCATGAAAGTGAAAAGTGAAAGTGAAGTCTCTCAGTCGTGTCTGTCTCTAGCGACCCCATGGACTGCAGCCTACCAGGCTCCTCTGTCCATGGGATTTTCTAGGCAAAAGTACTGGAGTGGGGTGCCATTGCCTTCTCCGAAGTAAAGCTTAGGAAGATATCAATTATTTAAAACTTCTCTAAAGCATATGTATAGGGGAAAGTTTTTCTCAGTTATTTAAAAATCAGGTTAACAAAATATTTTTATATAAACAGTAGTTTCAATATTTTCTAACACTCTAGTGTGTTCAAAGTAGGTTAAGAAAGCATTGCCTAGTAAAGAATCTCAGTGAAATGTGGGAAGAAATGAACTGATTTGATATAAGAAAACTTGGGCTCAGATCAGATCTGATCAGTCGCTCAGTCGTGTCCGACTCTTTGCGACCCCATGAATCGCAGCACGCCAGGCCTCCCTGTCCATCACCAACTCCCAGAGTTCACCCAGACTCACGTCCATCGAGTCGGTGATGCCATCCAGCCATCCCATCCTCTGTCGTCCCCTTCTCCTCCTGCCCCCAATCCCTCCCAGCATCAGACTCTTTTCCAATGAGTCAACTCTTCGCATGAGGTGGCCAAAGTACTGGAGTTTCAGCTTTAGCATCATTCCTTCCAAAGAAATCCCAGGGCTGATCTCCTTCAGAATGGACTGGTTAGATCTCCTTGCAGTCCAAGGGACTCTCAAGAGTCTTCTCCAACACCACAGTTCAAAAGCATCAATTTTTCGGTGCTCAGCCTTCTTCACAGTCCAACTCTCACATCCATACATGACCACAGGAAAAACCATAGCCTAATAAATCAATTACTAAATTGAAATTTATTATTTGCATGTACATTGAAGACAATGCCTGAAACCTTTTTTAAAACTAAGTACTTCAGGTTGGTACAAAGTAATTGCAGTTTTGGACTGTGATTTTAAATCATTGTAACTAGGCTCAAACACACCTCTATTAATCAAAATAGGAACATAGCATAAAAATTCATGCTTCAGGATTTGATGAACTTCTGGAAAGCATTTTCTGGCACCTGCCGGTTGTGGAAGCATTTTCCCTGCAAAAAGTTGTGAAGATGCTTGAAGAAGTGGTAGTTGATTGGCAGGAGGCCAGGTGAATATGGGGGATGAGGCAAAACCCTGTAGCCCAAATCATTCAACTTTTGAAGCTTTGGTTGTGGGATGTGTGGTCAGGCAATGACTTGGAGAAGAATTGGGTCCATTCTGTTGACCAATACCAGCTGCAGGCATTGCAGCTTTTGGTGCATCTAATCAATTTTTTGAACATACTTTTCCGATGTAACGGTTTCACTGGGATTCAGAAAGCTATAGAGGATTAGACGGGCAACAGACCACCAAACAGCGACCATGACATTTTCTTGGTGCAAGTTTGGCTTTGAGAAGTGCTTTGGAGATTCTTCTCGGCCCAACCATTAAGCTGGTCATCGCTGGTTGTCATATAAAATCTACATTTCATTGCACTTTTGAAGACGACACTTCAAAATGACAATTTTTTTGATTTGAGGTCACCTCACGAGGCACCCAGGTCTTCCCTTGTGACTCAGCGGATAAAGAATCCGCCTGCAGTGCGGGAGACTTGGGTTCAATCCCTGGATTGGGAAGATCCTCTGCAGAAGGGAAAGGCTACTCACTCCAGTGTTCTGGCCTGGAGAATTCCATGGACTGTGTAGTCCATGGGGTCACTAAGAGTCAGACATGACTGAGCAACTTTCACATGAGGCACCCACTTATGGAGCTTTTTCACCTTTACAATTTGCTTCAAATGCCGAATGACTGTAGAATGGTCAACACTGAGTTCTTCAGCAACTTCTCATCTAGTTATAAGAGGATCCGCTTCAGTGATTCTCTCAGTTGGTCACTGTCAACTTCTAATGGCCACCACTATGTTCCTCATCTTCAAGGGCCTGGTCTCCTTTGCAAAACTTCTTGACCCACCACTGCTCTGTATGTTTGTTAGCAGTTCCTGGGCCAAATGCATTGTTCATATTGCAAGTTGTCTCTGCTGTTTTATGACCCATTTTGAACTAAAAAAAAAATCACTCAATTGATGCCCTGCAAATAGGTTCATCAGTACCCTCTTTCTAGATTTCATATATATGTGTTAATATATGATACTTGTTTTTCTCTTTCTGACTTACTTTACTCTATCATAGGCTCTAGGTTCATCCACCTCATTAGAACTCACTCAAATGTGCTCCTTTTTATGGCTGAGTAATATTCCATCATATATATGTACAACAGTCATAGAGAACAGACTTGTGGATAAGGGTGAGGGAGGAGGAAGGAGAGGGTGAGATGAATGAAGGGAGAAGCATGGAAACATATACATTACCATACGTACAACAGACAGCCAATGGGAATTTGTTGTATGACCCAGAGAGCTCAAACCGGTGCTCTGTGACAACCTAGAAGGGTAGGATGGGACGGGAGGTGGGAGGAAGGGTCAAGAAGGAGGGAACATATGTATGCCTATGGCTGAGTCATGCTGATGTATGGCAGAAACCAACACAATATTGTAAAGCAATTACCCTTCAATTAAAAATAAAAATTTAAAAAATTGCTCAAATTTGCTTTTTGTCTAACATCATTTCTATAGTCTAAAATAAATATAAAATAAACAGCAAGTAGTAAGTCATTAGCAAAAAAAAACATACTATAAGAAATGTGCATTAAAATGATATATAACGTAACCACATTTAAGAATGCATTCCAATATCAAACAGCAAAGTTCAACAATGCAAAACCTCAATTACTTTTGCACCAGACTAATAAAATTTCCCATGAATTTGAGGAAACTCAAGACATAGTGGAGAACAGAAGAGCCTGGCATCCTACAGTCCATGGGGGTTTCAAAGAGTTGGACGTGACTTAGTGACTGAACAACAACAAAATTTCCAGTATAATTCTGTAGACAGCTTTTTCTTTGGAAACACTTATTTTCAAGGTAAAGGAAAACTTTGATTTTTGTACCTTCAACTGATCACAAATGAACAGTCAAATCTGTTTTAGGGAGGTTTTCTTATGACCTTCATTGCACAGAAAGGATGCTTGGGTGGTATTTGTGTGGATGCCTAGAAAACAAACGCATCCTCCCGTCAAAGCCGAGACAACGAGGTCAGCATTTTCACCCACATGCCCTGTCCTTGGGCTCCAGGATACAGAGACTATGGCTTTCAAATGAGTGCCACAAGCCTTTCCACTTGTCTCTACAGAAACTATTTCCTTAACCAGAATTGCCGGCACTTGTGCAAAAAGTAAGAACAAACAATGGCACAAAGTTAGAAAGTGTTGAGTATTCTGAGAATTGCTTTAGCAATTTAACATTTTTTTTTCCTATTAGACATTTCCATTGGGCTTTCCTGGTGGCTCAGTGATAAAGAATCCACCTGCCAATGCAGAAGACATGGTTTGATCCCTGGGTCAGGAAAATCCCCTGAAGAAGGAAATAGCAACCCACTCCAGTATTCTTGCCTGAGAAATCCCACAGACAGAGGAGCCTGGCAGGCTACTTCCATGGGGTTGAAAAAGAGTCAGACACAACTCAGTGCTAAACAACAACCAAAAGACATTTCCATTAGTATACAAATATGGTATTATTTCTTTTACTTAAAAAAAAATTCCACTCCTCACCTCACTTCCCCTTCTAGCTTACTACTCTTTCTGTTCCCTCTGCAGAAAAACTCCTCAAAATAATCTACCCCTCTTGTCTGAAATTTCTCTTCCCTTCTCTTCTGAGCCCACTCACTCAGACCTCTCCCCCCACCTCTCCTCATAAATTGCCCTTGTTATGGCTACTAACATCTCCCACGTAGTAAAATCCAAGGCACATCTTCTTTATCCTTACTTGCCCTACCAGCAGTGTCCTCAACAAATGATCACTTTATTTTTCTTCCTTTGGTTTTCAGGACTCCCTCCTCTCCTCAATGGCTGCTACTCAGTCTCCTTTCTGGTTCCTCCCATCTTTCTGACCTGAAACACAGGACAGCTCCAGGGCTCAGTCTAGGCTCTTAGTCTTAAGACTACAGTTTCTCCTGGGGCATCTCAGTCTCATATATGTGGATGACGTCCAAATGCACATTCCAGCCCTGATCTGTCCACACACACATATTCTGCTGCCTGTTCAGCATTTCTATTTGCATGTCTGGTAGATGTCTCACCTTTCACATGTCCCAAAGTGAACTTCTCCCTGAGTCTGCCTCTGCTTATTTAGTTAAAGTAATTCCATCCTTCTGGTGGCTCAGGCTCAAGACTCGTCCTTCACTCCTCTCTCTTGAATTAAGTGCTGAATGAAAAAGTTGAAGTCTGTGTAATATGACACTTAAAGACAAAGGGCCAGAATTCTCACCACTGCCTAACATCTGCAAAAGAGCTGCTGCCACCTCTTTCTCTCTAGAAATGGCAAGTTTTCAATCATCAACTATATTCACCCTTTGGACAGAGCAGAGAGCTTCTATTCAGACTTGCAACTTCTACTAACTGATAACAATTGCTCAAACTGGTCCCCGGAAAGAAGGAAAAATACAAAGCTAGACATCACATTCCCTTTACACACACCACTTAAATATGCCAAATATTTTCACACACGTTTCCTTTATTCTCAAGTGGTCAACTCTCCCACTAAGTGCTAAGGGGGAGCTCTGTGGCCCTGGAGACACCAACTTCTGCAGAAGTCCTGTGGAGAGCACATAGGTGGCACAGTTGCTGCTGGGCACTTGTACTGGAGAAACAGAGCTGGCCTCACCTCCTCTGGGGACCTACAATAGGGTTCTTGAGAAAAGGGGGAAAATGCTCCCACAGGTAGAATGTAGATTTTAAAGCCCACTGGGAGTTGTTAAATAGTAAAGAGTATCTTCTGCTTTTGAGGATCAGTCTATTTCTTTGAAAATAAACTGTGTTTCCTACTTTTTTTTCCCTTTTGAATCACTCTCAAGAGCCTGAGTGAGGTGCTTTGCATTTGATAGGTACTCACAAAAATGTTGCTGATTGTTTGGAACTTTATTCTCCCCTTTGAGTGGGTTCCTTTATTCTTTAAGGACTAAATCATATTCCTAGGTGTTTCTCTCTCCCTGCCCAAAGAAACACCTACATGCCACACAAGCCCTAGCATGTGTATGTGCACGAAGAAGGCATTCTTGCAGTCCTGGAAAGCTGCCCTTCTGGTGGGACATCACCGAGGCTTTAGACAAAGGGGAGATGAGGAAAAAGGAACTTAAGGTAGTCACATGTTCTATATGCTACCAGTTTATTAGGAGAAATTCCCATAGGATTCTTAGTTTATCACTACTAACAGCTCCACCCTCTCCTTTACAAATTGCATTTGTATTCTGTCATTTTTACTATCAGTTTTGTAGTCTTTGATGTCTTAAATTCATTTAAATACCTTTTCTTTAAATACCTTTAAATTTATTAAATACCTTTTCTGTTTTTAAAAAGAGATTGTTGTTGTTTAGTCACTCAGTGATGTCTGACTCTTTGCAACCCCATGAACTATAGTCTGCCATGGGATTCTCCAGGCAAGAATACTGGAATGGGTTTCTATTTCCTCCTCCAGGGGATCTTCTGACCCGGGAATCAAAACCGCATCTCCTGCATTGGCAGGTGATTTACCACTGAGCCACCAGGGGAGCCTGGATAAATCATGTACCAGGCCATGAAACAAGTCTCAGTAAGATGTAAAAGGACTGAAATCATACAAACCATGTTCTCTGATCATAATGGACTGAACTTAAAATCAACAACAGAAGGAAATTTCTGAAATTCACAAATAAATGGAAATTAATCAACACTCTCCAAAATATCCAAAAGATCAAAGAAGAAATCACAAGAAAAGATAAAAAATATTTTGAGATACATGAAAATGAAAACACGACATATCAAATTTATGGGATGGAGCTAACACAATATAGGGACATTTAAAAGCTGCAGGCTTCAGCAATACATGAACTGTGAACTTCCAGATGTTCAAGCTGGTTTTAGAAAAGGCAGAGGAACCAGAGATCAAATTGCCAACATCCGCTGGATCATGGAAAAAGCAAGAGAGTTCCAGAAAAACATCTATTTCTGCTTTACTGACTATGCCAAAACCTTTGACTGTGTGGATCACAATAAACTGTGGAAAATTCTGAAAGAGATGGGAATACCAGACCACCTGACCTGCCTCTTGAGAAACCTGTATGCAGGTCAGGAAGCAACAGTTAGAACTGGACATGGAACAACAGACTGGTTCCAAATAGGAAAAGGAGTACGTCAAGGTTGTATATTGTCACCCTGCTTATTTAACTTATATGCAGAGTACATCATGAGAAACGCTGGGCTGGATGAAGCACAAGCTGGAATCAAGATTGCTGGGAGAAATATCAAGAACCTCAGATATGCAGATGACACCACCCTTATGGCAGAAAGTGAAGAGGAAATAAAGAGCCTCTTGATAAAAGTGAAAGAGGAGAGTGAAAAAGTTGGCCTAAAGCTCAATATTCAGAAAATGAAGATCATGGCATCTAGTCCCATCATTACATGGTAAATAGATGGGGAAACAGTGGAAATAGTGTCAGACTTTGTTTTTGTGGGCTCCAAAATCACTGCAGATGGTGACTGCAGCCATGAAATTAAGACGCTTACTCCTTGGAAGGAAAGTTATGACCAACCTAGATAGCATATTCAAAAGCAGAGACATTACTTTGCCAACAAAGGTTCGTCTAGTCAAGGCTATGGTTTTTCCTGTGGTCATGTGTGGATGTGAGAGTTGGACTGTGAAGAAAGCTGAGCGCCGAAGAATTGATGCTTTTGAACTGTGGTGTTGGAAAAGACTCTTGAGAGTCCCTTGGCCTGCAAGGAGATCCAACCAGTCCATTCTGAAGGAGACCAGTCCTGGGATTTCTTTGGAAGGAATGATGCTAAAGCTGAAACTCCAGTACTTTGGCCACCTCGTGCGAAGAGTTGACTCATTGGAAGAGACTCTGATGCTGGGAGGGATTGGGGGCAAGAGGAAAAGGGGACGACAGAGGATGAGATGGCTAGATGGGCTCACCGACTCAATGGACTTGAGTTTGAGTGAACTCCAGGAGATGGTGATGGACAGGGAGGCCTGGCGTGCTGTGATTCACAGGGTCGCAAAGAGCCGGACACGACTGAGCAACTGAGCTGAACTGAAGTGAACTGAAAGTTGTAAATGGTTACCTTAAAAAAGAAAGATCTCGGGAAGGAGGCTCAAGAGGGAGAGGATATATATATAATTATGACTGATTAGTGTTGATGTACAGCAGAGACCACCACAACATTATAAAGCAACTATCTTCCAATTAAAAAAAAAAATCTTAAATCAACAACCTAATCCTCTGCCTAAGAAACCAGAAAAAGAGCAAAATAAAACCCATGGCAAGCAGGAGAGATACAAAAGATTAGATTGGAAATAAGTGAGGTAGAAAACAAACAAAAAAAATTAGAGAAAATGAAACCAAAAGTTGACTTTGACAAGGTCAAGAAAACTGACAAAAACCAAGGAGAAACAATGAATAAAATAGTCAGGAAAGTCCTTCTTAACTCAGAGTGGTAAACATGACACAGAAGAGCTAAACCACTTAATAGATCAGATTAATAAATATGTCACATCCCAGGAGACTCTTTCATATCCCTTGATGAGCCCCAGTCACAATCCTAGAGCATTTCACCTGCAACGACTTTACTAGGCAGGTTCTCCTGTCATTCTTATTTTATGGATGAGGACACTGAGGAGAGAACAAGTAGCTTGTCCAGTCCCACTGCTGTTCTAAGTGGAAAAGTCAGAATTCCAAACAGGCTCCAGACTCGAAGCACTCATGAAACCAAATATGCCACCAGAAATACTTAATAACTTTCCAGAAATGTTTTACTTGAAATATGAAAATAAATGAAACTGTCATCTCAGGGAGTAAAGGGGAAAAAAAAGAGACGGACATTATCTAATAGATATCCTCAAAGACTTGAAATACTTTTAAGAGCTTCAGCTGAAAAAATTGGGACAAAGGAATATGAAGAAATCACTTTGTATTTATGTTTTAACTGTACTTTCTACTAAATGTAATTTTGAACTTTTTTCTCTGGAAAAGATACATGAATAATAAGGTTTTTTTAAAAAAGAAAAAAAAAGAAGCTGCACAATAGAAATCTGTTAGAGCTATTACTAAGGAAACCCATGAACCCATGAAGAAATGCTTGAAAATAAATGCAAGTAATTGAAGCAGATTAGAAGTTTAATTCTGGTTTCAAAGAAAAAAATGCTAAAAGCAAAAACAGAGGAATGACTTTCTTTTTTCCCAAGTTATTGAGGTGTAATTGATGTATGCTGCTGCTGCTGCTAAGTCACTTCAGTCGTGTCCGACTCTGTGCATATAACATTGTATTAATTTAAGGTGTACAACATAATGACTTGATATATGTAAACATTTCAAAATGATTACAATAGTCTAGTTAACATTCTTCATCTCGTATAACCATATATTGCTTTCTAGTGATTACAATTTCAATATCTACTCTCTCAGCAACTTTCAAATATATAATACTGTATTATTAACTATAGTCATCACGCTGTACATTACATCCTAGAACATCTTTGCTGCTGCTGCTGCTAGTCGCTTCAGTCAGGTCCGACTCTGTGCGACCCTATAGACGGCAGCCCACCAGGCTCCCCCGTCCTTGGGATTCTCCAGGCAAGAACACTGGAGTGGGTTGCCATTTCCTTCTCCAATGCATGAAAGTGAAAAGTGAAAGTGAAGTCGCTCAGTCGTGTCCTACCCTCAGCGACCCCATGGACTGGAGCCTACCAGGCTCCTCCATCCATGGGATTTTCCAGACAAGAGCACTGGAGTGGGGTGCCATTGCCTTCTCCAAGAACATCTTTATTTTTTAAAAAAATGTTTATTATTTATTTGACTGTACCAGGTCTTAGCTGTGGCACACGGAACCTTCAAATTTTGTTGTGGCATGCATCTTTGGTTGTGGCATGCAAACTCTTAGTGAGATCTAGTTCCCCTACCAGGGATAGAACCCAGGCCCCCTGCATTGGGAGTGCATGGTCTTAGCCACTGAACCACCAGGGAAGAAGCCAGAACTTACTTCTTATAACTGAAAATTTGTACCTTTGACCCCTTCATCCTTCCCCATCACCAGCTTCCTCTTGGCAACCACCAACCACCAGCATTTTCTCTGTTTCTATGAGTCCATTTTTTTTAGATTCCAAATATGTAATATCATTTGCTATTCATCTTTCTCTGACTTATTTCACTAGAAATAACTTTAGAAAGGTTGTATTTAGTCAGGGTTCTGCAGAGAAACAAAACCAATAGGAGAAAGAGAGGGGGAGACTTATTTTAAGGAATTGGCTCATGGAATTTTAGAGGGTGGAGGATCTGAAGTCTTTAGGGCAGGCAGACAGAGTTTCTATGCTGCAATCTTGAGAATTCCTCTTCCTTTGGGAAACCTCAGTATTTGATTTTAAGGCCTTCAACTGATGAGATGAGCTCTACTTAGATTATAGAAGGTAAACGGCTTTATTCAAAGTCTACTGATTTAATTGTTAATCATATCTAAAAAAATAACTTCACAGCAACAGCTAGACTGGTGTTGGGCCAAACAACTGGGCCAGGGTGACACACAGTTAACCATCACAAAGGTAGTCAAGGAGGTGCGTTCTCCCTCTAGTTCTTCTTCGGCTGAGGAAGGGAAGAGCTCTGAGTACTCAGGGATATTGTGCACTGGGCACCCTGGGCAGAGCCACCTAAGCTTGTTCAAGACTAGCAGACACCAGTCTAAAGCTGCTAAAGCCTCCATGGAAGAAGAAAGAAGTCTCAGTAGCTGACAGAGCTGCTGAAAGTCCCAGAAATGTGGTGAAGACCCTTGGAGGACCAAATCCAAGAAGAGTTCAGGGTAAATTTGAAAATTTTGTTCTTCTTAAGGCTGGGATAAAATGAAGTAAGAAAGATAATACTAGAATAAGCAATGATTGATAACACTGAAATAAGTATAGGATAAAATTAATTACACACCTACATATTTTTTTGAAAATGTTTCCAATTGTGTATAATTCTTTATACTTAAGGATAATTCTAGGAATTGTTTGTGCCTAGCTCCTTTATGAGAGTATTATTTCTTTTTAAAAAAATCAAAAGTATGTCAATCTTTGACCCTCAAAACTACTATCTTTGGGAATGGCACCTAGTGATAGCTTAATTAATACCTAGGTAGAAATAAAACAACTTCTGGAATGCTAGCTTTGCAAATCTAAGCCAAAACCTATCCCATGAGAGCAAAAGTCCAAACTGGTGCTTTAAAATACTCTTAAACATCTATCTCTTGACTCTTCTCTTATTTCTTTTCTTTGAATTTCAACAAAGAACAAAAGAAAGTTTGTTTCTTTCCTATTCCAAAGTTTCTTAACTATTTATTCTTAAGAAACACAGTTTTGTTTTGCCTTCCATTACTGATACTCTGTTCATCTACTTGTCAAGGGCATAGGTAACTGACACCATTTCTATTCTCCTGGTTCCTGATCATTTAAATAAATTCAGTATTCATGTTCTGCATTGTATAGCAACAAGTGTTCCATTAGGGCCTTCACTATGACCCTAACAAAATATTCCCATTTCTAAGATTGTATTCTTCCAAACGGTTAACAGGAGGAAAAGGAAGTGGGGAGTTCCTATTGCACTCACTAGAGTTTTCTCACATGATCCCAGCTGGGGCCAAGATTGGTAAATCAAGAAAGAACAGCCCTTTCATAAGAAAGAGAAAGTAGATGTGAGAAGTTCTGTTCCTCCTGCCAAAGATCTTTCCATCATTTCAATTATATGGGGAAAAAAATTAAGAAAAATGCAGATTAAGTAGTGGGAGACAAGAAGAATGATTCTATCATTTATTGACAGGCTGGGGAGGCTGGTCTTCTTTACACTATGGTCTTGAAAATCATTCTGTGATGTTGCTGGGACCAGTGAAGTCACTGATTCTCTGGGAGTAGGGTGGATTAACCAAGAAAGGAATCTATTATCAGTCCTAGAGGGCTGGCTATTAAATCTGTGGCTCTTCCATTTTTTTCTTTCTCTTTGACCGCTAGTTACTTACAGAAATTTTAGTGTTCATTAGCACCTTCAGCCTGGGGCTGAAATACAGAAAAGAGTTAAAATTCAGATGATAGTTTTCCATAGCTTCATTTTCATTTCTAGGCACCAACTCTGGGTTGGTTTCCATACTACACTGAAGGGGATTCTATTGTTCTCCTCCACATGTTATTGTTAACACAATAAAGCAGGCATGGATGTGACTTGTGCTTCTGTGAGCTGGCTATGTACAGAAATGTATTGTTACTCATTTCCTGCCCATTCTTCTCTTCCAGAGAGATATTTATTCTTATACTGGGACAACTACTGATAAGTTGTAAATTTATTCAGATAAGTTATAAATTTAATCCCCAGAATATCAGTTGCTATGGGATAGGATTATGCTCCATTGGTAGCAGTTGCCCAGAGGTTCTGAGCCCCACTATTGTAAATGTTAGAAATTATCTTTATGGCACATTTTCTGAAAACTTAAGATTTATGGGTCTGAGAACAACTCAGCTAAAGAAAACTGCTATACACTATACAGGCAAATTTGGGGGGGAAAAGTAACAGAATTCAGGGCCAAGTGTCTGTCCATGGTGTCTGACAAGAAAGAAGATTATTCTAGAAGTAACGAGGAGTATACTCTACCCAAAGATGAATATGGTAAAATGTCAAGAAAGAATATTTTTATTATGATGGGATATCAGTGTGAAATGGAATGTAGAAGCTACTCTACGTTCTTCCTCTACCACCGTCCACTTCCTCTACCACTTTTTATCCTGGATTAAGACTCTTGCACTGTCAGGCAGATCAGTTTCAATACAGCAAAGGCTCCAGGTGCAGCCGTCACTGAGGCAGCCAGCAAAAGATGAGGAGTCAATGTGCAACGTCAGTGTAACAGAGGCTGCTTTCTTATCCTAAAATTCTTGGCTAATGAGAATGATCTGCTACCCACCACTATGTCTCAAATACCGATTCTTTCAAGGAACTCAGTTTAGAGAAATAGTTATCACTTGTCTTTCCTTCACTCTCTAGCAGACCAGCTGTAGACTGATAATTTCCTATCACAGTTGTAGAGCAGAGAGGCTTGGCTTTCATTATAATAAGGGAATATAGGGAGTTTGGGAAGAACATGTACACATTGCTATGTTTAAGACGCATAATCAATAAGGTCTTACTGTGTAGTACAGGGAACCCTCCTCAATGTTATATGGCAGCCTGGATGGGAGGGGAATTGGGAAGAGAATGGATACATACATATGTATGGCTGAGTCCCTTCATTGTTCACTTGAAACTATCACAACATTGTTAATCAGTTGTACTCCAATACAAAATTTTTTAAAATTTAAATAATATAATAGAGGAATAAAAATACTAATTCAGGAAAAAACCTAATTCAGCTATGACGGCTGGATCAAACGTCTATATGATGAGATAGTTAAGTTCATAAATGACCTCAGCGTGGTAATCTTCAAATAGAAAACTGAGTCAACTTTGTGTGTTCCTAGCAATAAAGCCAGAGAAGGCAATTGCACCCCACTCCAGTACTCTTGCCTGGAAACCCCATGGATGGAGGAGCCTGGTAGGCTGCAGGCCATGGGGTCGCCAGGAGTCGGACACAACTGAGCGACTTCACTTTCACTTTTCACTTTCATGCATTAGAGGAGGAAATGGCAACCCACTCCAGTGTTCTTGCCTGGAGAATCCCAGGGACGGGGGAGCCTGGTGGGCTGCCATCTATGGGGTCACACAGAGTTGGACACGACTGAAGTGACTTAGCAGTAGCAGCAGCAGCGATAAAGCAGTTTTCCCTGTGCTGATTGAAGTAGCCATCCCTGCACTGGGGAACCTTAGGAAGGACCTGGAAAGTATATTCCATACAAAGTAAACTCCAGGGATACTGATTGAGGCCAAAACAAAACTAGTGTTCAGGCCAGAAAACTCACCCACATTATAGCAGTACACAGTTCTGGGGATTAAGTGAAAGGAACATACATTTTTATTGTTTATTTTGCCATCTTGCTGGAGTATGGCCAGGTTAATGTAGGTTACATTGGGCACAGCAGCTGCAGAAACTGAGTTCAGTAAGAAACATTCTTCTGAGTATGGTAAGTAGCATATACCTTTTTCATTAAGTAATCTCAGTGCAACTCATCTCAGAGTTCCCAGGGCTCTGCTGGATACAGAGGTTTTTCAATAGCTTTCTTGCAGGGACTTTCCTCAATGACAGAAACTTGTCCCCAGTGTTCAGTTAACCTGAGGTTTTCCTGATGGTTGACTACTTAATTCTCCAAATTCAGGTTCTCATAGTAAAATAACCTGCTCTTTCTACTTCCGGGGTTGTTCCATGAGCAGAGTAGCTTGTTCAGTCTCTAAGTTGTGTCTGACTCTTTGTAACTCCATGAACTGAAGCATGCTAGGCTTCCCTGTCCTTTGCTATCTCCCAGAGTTTGCTCAAACTCATGTCCATTGAGTTAGTGATGCCACCCAACTATCTCATCCTCAGTCACCCCCTTCTCCTCCTGCCTGCAATCTTTCCCAGGATCAGGGTTTTTTTTTCCAATGAGCTGTCTCTTAGCATAAGTGGCCAAAGTATTGGAGCTTCAGCATCAGTCCTTCCAATGAATATTCAGAGTTCATTTCCTTTAGGATTCACTGATTTGATCTCCCTGCTGTCCCAAGGACTTTCAAGAGTCTTCTCCAGCACCGCAATTCAAAGGCATTAATTCTTCAGCACTCAGCCTTCTTTATGGTCCAACTCTCACATCTGTACATAACTACTGGAAAAACCATAGCTTTGACTCTACAGACCTTTGTCGGCAAAGTGACGTCTCTCCTTTTTAATATGCTATCTAGGCCTGTCATAGCTTTTCTTCCAAGGAGCAAATGTCTTTTAATTTCATGCCTGAACTCACCATCCGCAGTGATTTTGGAGCCCAAGAAAGTAAAATCTGTCACCGTTTCCACTTTTTCTCTATTTGCCATGAAGTGCTGAGACCATATGCCATGATCTTAGTTTTTTGAATATTGAAGAGTAGCTGGTGTTCTTTAATCTGGGGCTGCCCATATGCAGCCCTGATTATCATTCTTGTTGGCATACAGAGGAACTTTTAACTTGTCTGTGCATTCAGGTTGTTGCTCTCTGAAATCTGTGCCTTGATGACTGGTGACTTTGCTACCACTGCAAGGAGTGTGATGTATGTCTACATGACTTTTGTTAAGCTTCTGACAAAAGCCAGAGCAGCCCAGACACTGATCCACTGAGGAATGTAAACTCCAAATAGAGCAATTTAAAAAATTCTGCTCAGTTGTGTCCAACTCTTTGCAACCCCACAGAACGTAGCCTACTAGGCTCGTCTGTCCATGGAATTCTCCAGGCAAGAATACTGGAGTGGGTAGCCATTCTCTTCTCCAGGGGATCTTCCCAACCCAAGGATTGAACCTGAGTCTCCTGCATTGCAGGTAGATTCTTTACTGTCTGAACCACCAGGGAAGCCCCCTAATATAACATATTGGTCATGTAATATGGTTATTTACCTGCCTCTTCCATTTTCTTACTTTTAACAAGTGCTTTGGTTCTTTAGGGTTTCCTTGGGCTTCCCTGGTGGCTCAGATGGTAAAGAATCTGCCTGCAATGTGGGAAATCTGGGTTCAATACCTGGGTTGGGGAGATCCCCTGAAGGAGGGCACGGCAACCCACTCCAGCATTCTTGCCTGGAGAATCCAGATGGACAGAGGAACCTGGCAGGCTATAGTCCATGGGGTGGCAAAGAGTCAGACACAACTAAGTGACTAAGCACAGTTAGTCCCTTAGGGAAGACAAAATATGAATCCCAGGGGAATTTCCACTGAATTCCTAGAACACAGGTACCCTAAATGTGGTGTTCTTTTTGGTTCAGTCTACTTGATCCTTAGGAACATTGTCTGAATATCAGTAACTATTTTCAAGGTAGCCTACCTTTCTCATATAGTGTCTTCCAGAAGCCGCTATCATAAGGAATCCCTTCAGCATACTTATTCTGCATTCAGTCATGTCTTTGCCAGGAAACTGGGGATATCTAGTTTGTCCACAGTCTGTAGGGTGGCTAAGGGATCTCTCACCTTCAGGGTGGACCCACAAGATAAGCTTTTGGGGAGGAGGTTTTGTTGGGGAGGAGTCTTGTGTTAGCTATTAAGGAGAATTCCAAAGTGAAAGCTTTGCTCTTGGTCATCTGAGCATTTCTTTCTCATTGAAGAATTTCAGGGCATTCCAGTTTGGCTCAGAATGTTTGTTGGTTGGTCACTAAGTCATGTTTGACTATTTTGCAACCCCATGGACTATAGCCCGCCAGGCTCCTCTGTCCATGGAATTCTCTAGGCAAGAACACTGGAATGGGTAGCTATTCCCTTCTCCAGAGGATCTTCCCGACCCAAGGATGAAACCTGTGTCCCCTGCACTGGCAGGTGGACTCTTTACCACTGAGCCACCTGGGAAGCCCTTGGTCCAGAATATGAAGTGCTTAATTGAAGTAAAAGCAGGTCTTTCTTGGAGTAGCTGTGAGCTATAATAGTTCCACACCATCCCCACATCAGGAATGATATGACAGGACTTTGTGTTGTAAGAAATACTTCCAGAAAATATACTGAGATAGTTTTTATGAATTTCTTTCTCCTCTAGTATTTATTGAGCTCAATCCCAATTTATTCTCAGACATTCTGATTTAATTACCTAGGATGGGGACCAGGGCTCCTGATGATCTGAATATGAAGCCTGCAACGGCAGCCACCAACCACCCACACCCTTCATTCCACACATGAGGAAATCAGGGGATTAATTAAAATGGTACCAATGTAGCATATTTAAGTAAAAAATTTTTCATAAGTAAGTAGTTAATAATTTTTAAAACATGAACCTTCTTGACCAAGGGAGGCTTAACTGTTTGAACAACTGTTTACCATTTCCACTTGTTTTTTTCTAGGAACTAAAGGTCTTCCTTATCCCTGATATTAACTCTGTGAACACAGATTAACCTTTATAACCTTTTTTTAAAAAAAAAAAAAAAAAGAACTACCAGCCAAATATTTACCCACAGGAGCTGACACAAACAAGTTTAAAAAGAAAAAAGAATAAAACTTAAAATAACATAGCTGACTCTCACTTTCAACTTTCTCTAACAGAACTTTAGTATAAAAAGAGTTAGAAGAGCTATTTTAAGTAGCTTACAAAATTAAAAACCAAACAAGGATTAAAATATGAGAGGCTAGGCTTCCCTGGTGGTCCAGTGGTTAAGAATCCACCTACCAATGCAGGGGACACAGGTTCAATCCTTGGTCCGGGAAGACCCCTCAGGGCAACTAAGCCTGTGTGCCACAACTACTGAGCCCACGCTCTGGAGCCTATGCTCTGCAACATGAGAAACCACTGCAATGAGAAGCCCGCATGCCTCAAAGAAGAGTGGCCCTCACTTGCTTCAACAAGAGAAACCACACGCAGCAACAAAGACTCAGCCAAAAATAAATAAATAAATAAATAATCTTTTAAAAATCCAAGAGGTAAGCAGGTGCCATGGTGATTTTTTAAATGGCTGAACCTTCTTTGACACACCTCCCTCCAAGAGCAGGGTCTATTCCCTCCCCTTGACACAGAAAGGTTAGTGATTGGTTTAACCAATAAAGCAGGACTCAACAAACCTTTTCTTTAAGGACCAGATAGTAAATATTTTAGGCTTTGCAGACCATATGGTTTCTGTTGCAACTACTAAACTCTGCATCAGAGCATGAAAGCAGCCATAGAAGGTATGTAAACAAATGGACATGGCTGTGTTCCAATGATACCTTTTTTATAGAGACAGGTGGCAGGCTGGATTTAGCATCAAGCCATAATTTGCTGATCCCTGCCATCAATAGAGTATGGAAGAAGTGATGCTCTGTGACTGCTGAAAGTAACAGTGTTAGCTGCTCAGTCATGTCCGACTCTTTTCCAACCCCATGGACTACAGCCCCCCAGGCTCCTCTGTCCATGGGCTTCTCCAGGAAAGAATGCTACCTTGAGTTTGCCATTCCCTTCTCCAGGGGGTCTTCCTGACCCAGGGATTAAATCCAAGTCACCTGCATTGCAGGCTGATTCTTTATCACTGAGCCACAAGGGAAGCTCTATGATTGCTGAGGTGAAGTCATAAAAGGCCACAGAGATTCTACCTGTGTCTCCTGGAACACTCAGCTTCCTCTTGGAACTTGGCCACTATCCTGGGAGAAGCCCGCATCAGAAAGAGAGGACCCACACAGGTGCTTCATGTCATCCAGGTGCCAGCATGAGCATGAGGAAGCCTCCACATGATTCCAGTTTCCAGCCTTTCAAACCCCCCTCAACCTTTGAGTCTTCTCTGCAGAGGTTTTGGACATCGTGGAGCAGAGATAAAACATCCCCACCATACCATCTGAATTCCATAAGGATAATAAAACTGTTGTTGTTTTTATGTGACTAGGTTCGAAGGCAGTTTGTTGTGCACCAATAAATAATGAGGATAGATTAACTGAAAAAGTATAAGAGCCCATGTGGAAGGCTAAGAATCAGTGCTTGACACTGTTGCAGTTTCAGATACTTTGTTGTTGTTCAGTTGCTCAGTCATGTCCAAATTTTTGTGACCCCACGGATGGCAGCACACCAGGCTTCCCTGTCCTTCTCTATCTCCGGGACTTTGCTCAAACTCACCATTGAGTCAGTGATGCCGTCCAAACATCTCATCCTCTGTCGTCCCCTTCTCCTTCTGCCTTCAATCTTTCCCAACATCAGGGTCTTTTCCAATGAGTCAGCTCTTCTGATCAGGTGGCCAAAGTATTGAAGCTTCTGCATCAGTCCTTCCAATGAATATGTAAGGTTGATTCCCTTTAGGACTTACTGATTGGATCTCCTTGAAGTCCAAGGGACTCTCAAGAGTCTTCTCCAACACCACAATTCAAAAGCATCAATTCTTCGACGTTCAGCCTTCTTTATGGTCCATCTTTCACATCCATATATAACTAGTGGAAAAACCATAGCTTTGACTATACGGACCTTTGTTGGCAAAGTGATGTCTGTTGTTTAATATGCTGTCTAGGTTTTCATAGCTTTTCTTCCAAGAAGCAAGCGTTTTTTTAAATTTCATTGCTGCAATCACTGTCCACAGTGATTCTGGAGCCCAGGAAAATAAAATCTGCCACTGTTTCCACTTTTTTCCTAGATTCTTTGTAAGTAATACTTAAAATTTATGATGCTAGTCTATACTAGAAAAGCTTTCTAACATTAAGTAGTATGAACTATGCTAGTAGTCACATTTAAATTACAGTGAATTGATTTCATCACAGCAAGCAAGAGAGAATGCCAACATAAGCAAGTCAGTCTTTTGTAACCTAATCTTGGAAGTGACATCCATTACTTTTGCCATGTTCTACTTATCAGAAGCAAACTATTAGGTCCACCCCACACACAGAGGCAAAATTATCGAGGGGCAGTTTAGAAGCATGCCTACCTCAGGATGTAAGAGAGGTTAAGTTTTAGGAGGAATGTTTGCATACCTAAAAATAGTCTTTTTCTACTCTCACATTTAATTGATAGTTTGGGCATGGAATTCAAGTTAGGCTGACTCTCCCCCCACCCCACTTACTCCTCAGGCTGCCCTGAGGAGACAGAAAGGGGGAAGCCAGACATGCAAGGTGAGGATACCGAGCTCTTTAATGACCCCCACTGCATGAGGAAAAGTCAGTAATGGTCTTCTTCATATTCCCTGGAGGACCTGGCCAGATGCAGATCAGGTGAAAAAGTGTAGGAGAGCAGACCTAAGAAGATAAAACTTAGAAGATAAAGCATCAAAAGCATCAGCTATGTGCCAAACACTTGGAGACCTCTATGCTTTGAAGAAATAGTCATTACAGTGTATCTTTATCTCACCAGTCATCTGAACAATCTGCCTAACAGAAAACAAAAGAATTGAGTGAAGATGAAATCGGGACTCTGAAACATCAAAACCAAATAGACAACAAAAAAGCCAAAACCAAAATCAGTAAAACTTCTGAACGGGAACAAAAATATAAGGACACAAACAGCAATGCTCAGACCCAGCACAAAGGAAGGAGATGAACTAAATGAAGACATTTTATCTTTAACTGTTGACGAGAATGGAAACACTTAAAAACCTTTGACATTTCTTTAAAAGAAATTTTTTTAAAGTTGAAATGTAGTTGATTTTGAGGGCCTCCCTGGTAGCTCAGATGGTAAAGAATCCACCTGTGATGCAGGAGATCTGGATTTGAACCCTGGGTGAGGAAGATCCCCTGGAGAAGGGAATAGTAACTTAGAGAATTTCAATAGACAGAGGAGCCTGGTGGGCTAGAGTCAGACACAATTGAGCAACATCACCACATTACCATTGTTGATTTACAATATTAGTTTCAGGTGTAAAACACTTTCAATATTTTTATAGGGTAGATTCCATTTAAACTTATTACAACATAATGGTTATATTCCCTTTTGCTGTACAATATACCCTTATTTTAAACATAATAGCTTGCACTGAAATTTCAATTCTTATATACAAAACAAAACCTACCTCTAGATGGACATGAGGCTGACAACTCCTATAAATTCTCTTTGCTTTTGATGAATCTCAAACATTGCTGAAGTGCAAGACAAATCCTGGTGAGAAGGCAGTGAGAAGGTCCTAAGAAGGTGACACCAGTTAACATGTTCTGTGGAGAAACAGCAGAGTCAGCTGCTAAAAAGAAACCCTTGGGGAAGTAAGAGACTCATAATCATGATGATGTGTGAACACATCAGAGGAAGAACACCATGCTGGTGAGCTATGCTGATAAATTTCATCCTCAAGAGAAGAACCTGTAGGCTTCCTTCCTCATGAAACTGACACAGGAATGCCAGCTGTATAATTTCACACTGGAATAACTAAGAAGTAGGACTAAATTTGGAGCACAGTCATGGCCAGTCAGACGTTGTGTCCAGTAGATTTTCTTCAGAAATGAACACTGTTGCCTCAAGACTTGTAGGGAAGTATTTTGGGGCTTCCCTTGTAGCTCAGTCAGTAAAGAATCTGCCTGCAATGCAGAAGACCTGCGTTCGATTCCTGGGTTGGGAAGATCCCCTGGAGAAGGAAATGGCAACTCACTCCAGTATTTTTGCCTGGAGAATCCCTGTGGACAGGGGAGCCTGGCAGGCTACAGTCCATGGGGTCACAAGAGTCGGACATGACTTAGCAACTAAACCACCACCACCATCCCTAAGCTATCTGCACACGCTATGCCTCCTATGCCTTATGCACTTGGTTGGCAAGATCAGTGTCTGTTATGGGCATACCTGTTGCACTGAAAACAACTGAGGAAGTTTGTTCTTTTATCCATCAATTACCATAACTATTTCAGAATTTGATGATGTAATTTCTGTTTCTTCTCAGAATAATGAGAAGGGTAATGACCTGAAGGAAATTTATCATTTTCTCAGTGGACAGATAAGCATTATGCTTTTGAAATTTTAATAGATCTCCCGCAAGCACTTGTTTTATGTTTAGATGGTATCCATGGTGATACAAATTTGAGATGAAATAACAGTCTAGCTGGCCGACCATTTGTCCTTGCAGTATATCAACAGATTTTCATTTCATATTTATCACTGTTGTCCTTTGAAGTGTCGTATCTTAACCTTTTTTAAAAAGTCCTATCATTTTCAAGAGTCTTTGGAGAAAATCTCCAGAGGGCAAATCTTTGATGTTTTCTTTGCAGTTAGCAGGATGACTGCGGCATTGCATTCACTAATGAGGTGATGGAAAATGTTAAAACTTAGTATGGATTTTGGTTTGAGGAAGCCATAAATTTGATAACCAAACTTAACACTTGGATGAAACTTCTTGGAAATTCCACAGACCTCAGATAGTACAGTGGTAAAGAATCTGCCTGCCAATGCAGGAGACTCAGGAGACCTAGGTTTGATCCCTGGGTTGGGAAGTTTCCCTGGAGTAGGAAATGGCAACACACTCCAGTATTCTTGCCTGGAAAATTCCATGACCAGGAGAGCCTGGCAGGCTATAGTCCATGGAGTCTCAAAGAGTTAGAAGTGACTTAGTGACTAAACAACAACAACAATACATGGAAAAACTACTTTACACATTTTATTATTTAGACTGAGCTGTAAGCATAAGTATGATATTTCCAGACTGTTAGTCGCTCAGTCGTGCCCAACTCTTTGCGACCCCATGGACCGCAGCCCACTAGGCTCCTGTGTCCATGAGATTTTCCAGGCAAGGATACTGGAGTGGGTTGCCATTTCCTTCTCCAGGGGAACTTCCCAACCCAGGGATCGAACCCGGGTCTCCTACACTGCAGGCAGATTCTTCACCAATATTTCCAGACTACTGTCCCCAAATGCTTTGAATGAAAACTTACTCTACAAAAAGTGTCCCAGAATTTCACTTCGTTTAAATATCCTGTATCTGCGTTGCTTTAAAAGAACTTACAACATAGTCTGCCTTCTAGACATAGCATCACTTTTCCCTTACTGATCACCTCAGGCAGACGTTCAAGGGGGATTTTTCACAGGACTTTAGACATGTCACATGTCATTTCCCACAAAAGTTTATTACATAGAAAGCTTTGGATCAGGAAAACAAGGATCACACAAGGAAAGAGAAATAAGGACAGACTCCTGAAAATCCAGAATACAGGCCACACCACAGAAACAACATAATCTAATGGGTGGGAGAGAAGGAAAGACCAGGGGCGAGAGACTCAGCTTTCAGGGGAATGCTACTCCTCTGCCAGCAGTGGCGCCTGCTCTTTAACAACAGTTGTTAACAAATCTTTAGGCAGTGGGAGTGTCAGATTTTTTAGCTGGGAGACACTTGTGGGTAGCAACCTGGCCTGAAGTGAAGCTAAACAATTTGTCTAAGGGAAGCCAAGCCCTCTGGGTAGTTATCACACTGTTTTTAACTTCAAATGCAAATTGCTGCTGCTGTTGCTGCAGCTAAGTCGCTTCAGTCGTGTCTGACTCTGTGTGACCCTATAGATGGCAGCCCACCAAGCTCCACAGTCCTTGGGATTCTCCAGGCAAGAACACTGGAGTGGGTTGCCATTTCCTTCTCCAATGCATGAAAGTGAAAAGTGAAAGTGAAGTCGCTCAGTCGTGTCTGACTCTTAGCGACCCTGTGGACTGCAGCCTACCAGGCTCCTCCGTCCATGGGATTTTCCAGGCAAGAGTACTGGAGTGGGTTGCCACTGCCTTCTCCATGAATGCAAGTTACATAACAGTAAAAACAACATGTGTTTTCTGAGGATGATCTTATGTATAATTTATAAACGTTTTTTGTTTTTACATATGAATTATGATTCTGGAGGGGGTTGTAGGTTTTCTGCAAATTGGTGAGGGGAGCTAAAGCTGTCCTAGGCTGCTCCTTCACGTTCACAAGTCTAAAAAGCACTGTTCTAAACTGTATGAAAGCACCGACTTCCCTGGTGGCCCAGTGGTTAGGAATCCACTTTGCAACGCAAGGGACATGATTCGAACCCTGGTCAAGGAACTAAGATCTCCCATGCCAGAGGGCAACTAAGCCTTTGAGCCACACCTACTGAGCCCGCACACCACAATGAAGAGCCCTTGTGCCGAAACTGAGACCTAATGCAGCCACAAATAAATAAATAAATACTAAAAACAAAACAAAAAACAAAGGTGCAAAGCGTGAATCAGAGAAGGTAACCGAGGTAACCTCTGACTCTGCACACAGTACAGAACTACTCAACCTCCAGGTTACAAATGAAAACACTGATGGTCAGGGCTAAGTTGATTTTAAAATTCTGTCTTAACACTGCATTGATGATGGCAAAATATTCCCATGGAGGGAGGTTATAGGAACAAAGAAGGAGAATATGTCTTTTCCTAACACCTGGTGATGTGGTCCTAAGCCATAATGAGTCTGGAGATGCACCTCCTCCCATGTAATAGCTTTTTGGGAAACAAATAATCTGAGCTATTTCAAGTCCTGTGGCGAGTTCAACTAGGGTTCAGAGGCTCAGGAAAAAATCCAGATGGAGTGGCTTCAATTCAACACGTATTTACTGAATACATATGTATCAGGCACTATGCTGGGGACAAATAAGACAAAGGTCTCTATCCTCAGAGTCAAAGGAAGAATTTTTCACCTCTGAAATCCCATAATCACACTCGGGAACTTACCTGTACATACTAGCTCAAGGACCCAGCAAAACAACTTGCCTTGCATTTTCTAGATGCTGGTTGTCTTTGAGATTGCACACCATTTCTGAACAGAGTACAAAAAGTAAAATCTAAAAGATGCTCTGGCCTGTTCTCTTTTAACGCAAATGCCTAACTCATGGCGGGGGAGAAAAAAAACCACTGCAAATTTCAGCTGATTTTGCTCTTGCTCCATGGGGGACTGAGTTAGAGCAATTTTTAACTTAATGCATGCCAACTGTGAGCAAATATGCCAGACCAAGCCATTCCATTGGGCAGGAATCAGAGCAAAGCCCATCCTAGCCTAGATCAGGGACATCCACCAGAACCTGAATGCCTGAGGAGAACGACTAATCTAACAAATATTCCTCAATGAATTCTTGATTCTAACCACCATCCCCTCCTCCAAAACCTCTTTCTCTCCACACTTTCTCCACCTGAGAAAATGGCAACCCATCCACCCAGCCAAGCCACACATTGACACGTGGCCAAGTCCAGACCATGACCAAGTCCTGTCAACTCTACCCTCCAATATATCTTAAACTCATTTACTTTTCTGTCTCCTACCATCACCACAACCCAAGTGACCGGTATCTCCCACCCAGACAACTGCAATAGCTTCCTAGCTGCTGTGCTTACTTATACCCTGACCTCTGTCAAATTCCTCAGATACATATGTGATTTAACTTGAATTGTTTATTGGATATTTCTCCCCTCAGAATGTAAGCTCTATGAAGACAAAGACCCGATCTGTTTTGTTTTGTTTTTTTAAAAACTGTGGTATTCCTGGTGCCTACCTCAGTACCTGGCATAGAGTAGGCATCAATAAAACTTGAGAATAAATGAATGCTTTGTAATCCGTGCATAGACAGAAGTCTCCTGTCCACACAGACAAGTAAGGCTTGGAATCCATTCTCTTAAGGGTCTTTCTTCCCCTTCAGAGCCACATGAGCCATTCCTCAATGAGAATTGAGATTTTTTCTTCCTTCAGGCTGATTGTATGGTAACCTTATAGCAGAGTCTTTTATAAAGAAATCACAGTTCTGAAAGACTCCAAACTAAGCCTTCCTCTTTCTAATGCTGTGGAAAGAGATGATAGTTTATGAAGGAAAAAAAAAATACAACTCTTAAACCTTTAGAGACACTACTGCCATCTGGTGGCAATAGTATTAATCTGCAAGCAAGCAACTACCCCACCTTCATTTTCTGATTGTCTCCTTTTCTGAAATTTAACAATGGTTCTAACTTTGGAATAAAATTCCTTTGATCCATCATACCTTCTATTCTGGAAATGTACATGCTTCATTTCTAGGGCATTTTCTTAAATTATTTCTTTGCTATTTTTCTCCCCATCATTTTCTCTTTTGAGATTTCTCATAATTTGGATGTTGGATCTCTTGAACTGGCTTTTAACTTTCTTATCCTTTTCATCCCATTTCCATCCTTTCTCTTTTTTCTTTTGTACTAATTTTTTTTAGAGGTGATGTGTTTGGCTCTAGCAAAATGTCTCCCAAAACCACCTTTGACAAAGCTGAGTTTATCCTTACTGAAGGAAGGGAGAGCACAAACTTGATGGAGTCTTAGCCCCCTGAGGTATTCCTGAAATTTTGCAATCTGGTTTAAGGCAGGTCCATCGATGCCAGGGCTTGATTAGGATTGGACAAGGGTTAACAGTTTAGGGTGGGGCGTCCCAGCTAGGAGGTTTTGAGATGCAGGTTTCAAAGAGTCTAGAGGAGTAAACTGTTGCTTGATGCTATCTATAGGTTAGCTCAGCATTTACATGGGTTTGCGGAGAGGAAACTCCTGGAATAAACAATACTATTTATATTTTTCATTGCCTCCTGAAAAAGTTCCCTGTAATTATAAAGTTATACTTGTAATGAGTAGAATGAAACCAAAAATAAATACTTACTGTAAACAGTAAGCTGTGTGGGTACAGATGGTTTCAGTTATCAGGGGTCTCTATCTTATTTTCCTTCCTTTCTGTTGAATTTTTCACTTCTACCACAGTATTTTCAATTTATAAGAGTCTTTCTTCTTCTGAAAGCTCTTTTTAAAGTCTTTTTTCTTTGAGGGGACAAGATATCTGCAAGGACAGATAATAGAATTTTTTAAAACAAGTTTTCCTGCGAGCTTCGTGGCCTTAACGCCTTCTGGGTTTCTTTTGGTGTCTGTCATTCACACTGGGGCTTTCCTTGACTGAGGGTGAGCCTGGGCTGTATATGAGGAGCAAGGAGACCAGGAGCGGGGCAAGGCAGGGTAGGAGGCTGGGTTCATCAGTGTAGGCTGATCATATAGGATTGCAGGGTTTTGCCCCTCTTGGGCTCAAAAGTTTTCCCACTGAGGAATTATCCAGTCGCCTGTGGGTCACGGAGAGTGTGGAGCAGGCCTGGTTGCCAGCGTTCTCAGAGTTGCATTGCAGAAGTGGGCTGAGACATCACCATCTAACACTGACATTAACTTAGTTCCCATTTTCAGTACGGTATTCCTGTACTAGCTATGCTTTTTGTTTGTTTCACTCACACTCTCTCTTTCAGGGACATCTGGTACTGCCACCACCTAATCTTTCCTAGGGGTTCTAAAAATTGGCTTGTGAAACTTCCCTGGTTGTAAGAGTCCACCTACCAATGAGAGGACACAGATTCAACCCCTGGTCTGGGAAGATCCACATGCCGCAGAGCAGCAAAGCATGTTCCACAACTACTGAGCCCATGCTCTAGAGCCTGCGATCCACAACGAACAGCAGCCCCCACTCGCCACACCTAGAGAAAACCTGAGTGCAAGAATGAAGACCCAGCACAACCAAAGCTTTTACATCTTAAATCTAAATAATGAAAATAATTAATTAGAAAATTGGTTTACTATGGCTTCCTCCACTAATAGCTTAGGGGATCATTACTCTGCTAAGTCAGTATCCACAAAATGTGGTTGTTGTCATCTGCTTACCCAGGTTCTTTGTCCTGTGGGTTTATACATTTTTAACTTACGGTGCTTTTAGAAGACTTGGGATAGGTACCAGAGATAAATGAATAGCATTCATTCAACTCCATTTAACTAGGAATCTGCATTATATTCCTAAGGTCCCTTCCAACTCTAAATTCTATGATTTTTAGTACATTTTCATTAAATCAAGAGTGAACATATTTGGGAATAATTCTGAAGGAAGAACAACTTAGGATTCTCATGTCCAAATGTATTAGGAGAAGAGAGGGAAAAAATAAAAGAAGAGAGGGAATTTTTTTTTCCTCCCAATAATCAATTTGGGAAGGCTTCATGGAAGAGGCAAAATTTATGGAATTATTTATATGATAAGAAATACACATTTTGACATGGAATAGATGAAAAAACTTTTAATAACTAAACCTGAAAACTTACTTAATTACACATTTTAAGAACAGCAGAAGTGAAATAAAAAATAAGTTGGGTGAGCCTACAGCAATCTTATTTTTTATCCAGAGTGCAACAAAATGAGGGAAGAAAAGGAAAAAAAAAACCAACAACAGAAATTGTTTAAAGAAATGGAAAAGCCAATCTTCTAAAATTCATAGGGAAATGCAAGGAGCCTTGATCAGCCAAAACAATATTGAGAAAGAAGAACAAAGTTGGAGGTCTCACTCCCAATTTCCAAACTTACTATATGGCTATCTCCTAAGTCTCTTCAGTCATGTCTGATTCTGTGCGACCCCATGGACTGTAGCCTGCCAGGCTCCTCTGACCATGGGATTCTCCAGGCAAGAATCCTGGAGTGGGTTGCCATTTCCTTCTCCAGGGGATCTTCCTGACCTAGGATCCAACCTGCGTCTCTATCTCCTGCACTGGCAGGTGGGGTCTTTACCACTAGCGCCACCTAACCTAAAACAGTGTGGTCCTGGCATAAGGATAGATAAATAGACCAACGATATAACTGAGAGTCCAGAAATAAACCCATACATCTATGGTCAAAAGATTTTCAACAAGATGCCAAGATGATTCAACAAGGAAAGAATAATTTCTTTCATAAATAATGCTGGGACCACTGGATAATACCCACACTCCTACTTCATAAAATATCACAAAAATTAATTCAAAATAGATCAACAGCCTAAATAAAAGAGCTAAAACTATGCTTCATGACTATCTCATACACATATACACATGCACAAATTTCACATTGACCTCTACTCTAGCGATATCAAATACAAACACTTCATATTCTCTCATGATTCAGTACCATCTTGTATATTCCCTGCCCCACCCCTGGAATCAGCCATTTTCTCAAGGACTCCTGGTATGTTAGAGAAGGATGGTACTTGGAAAGCAAGATCTGGCTACTAGATGTGCTTATTGCTGCTACTAGGGCATCACTGCTTCCAGATTTTTTTCAGAGGACAGAGCTGGAAAGTCTATGAATGTAAGTAGGTGTGTTTCTATGAATTCATACCAACACTTCCAACACCAATACAACACCTCAGGGTTCTTTTGAACCTTGCCTCTTTCCATGTTTCCTTCTCCAATGGTGAGAAATCTGGCTCTCATAATCCCAAATATATTATTTGCTCAATCAGCTTTCTTATTTGCTCGATGTAAACAGCCTCCCAGCCTGTTATTTGCCTCCTCACCTTGCTCTTGGACACCAGTAGGCACAACACCAAAGTGCTCTGCACAGTGCCTTCCTCTCCCCTTTGGTGTGTGTGTCCCAGGGTGCAGGACAGCCGCCACGTCGCCTCCATGCCACTCACCCCCACCATGCCTCCACCTCACTGCCTCCATGCTGGGGAGGAAAGCAAGTGAAATGAAAGAGAAGATTGAGGGTTGGGGTTTGAAAGAGAATGGCAGATGTTCTCTCATTAAAAAAAAAAAAAAATTATATATATATATATATATATATATATATATATATATATATATATATCTAGCTCAGGACCTCCCTGGTGGCCCAGTGGCTAAGACTCCAAGTTCCCAATGCAGGGGGCCCAGGTTCAATTCCTAGTCAGGGAACTAGGTCCCACATGCCC
Organism: Bos indicus; assembly: GCF_029378745.1. NCBI lineage: Eukaryota > Metazoa > Chordata > Mammalia > Artiodactyla > Bovidae > Bos > Bos indicus. The sequence continues at coordinate 64,953,209 of NC_091769.1, forward strand.
CAACTAAAACCTGGTGCAGCCACCGATATATTTCTTTTGAAGAAAAGCTATGACAAACTAGACAGCATACTGAAAAGCAGAGACATTACTTTCCTGACAAAGGTCTGTATAGTCAAAACTATGGTTTTTCTAGTAGTCATGTATGGATGTGAGAGTTGGACCATTAAGAAGGCTGACAGCCGAAGAATGCTTTTGAACTTGAGAGTCCCTTGGACCGCAAGAAGATCAAACCAGTCATTCCTAAAGGAAATCAGTCCTGAATATTCATTGGAAGGACTGATGCTGAAGCTGAAACTCCAATACTTTGGCCACCTGATGTGAAGAACTGACTCATTGGAAAAGGCCCTGATGCTGAGAAAGATTGAAGGCAGGAGGAGAAGGGGACGACAGAGGATGAGATGGTTGGATGGCATCACGGACTCAATGGACATGAGTTTGAGCAAGCTCCTGGAGTTGGTGATGAACAGGGAAGCCTGGCATGCTGCAGTCCATGGGGTCGCAGAGTCAGACACCATTGAGTGACTGAACTGAACTGATTTCTTTTAAATTTCAGATAAACAGCAAAAAAGTCTTATTAGTATAAATACATCCCCAATATGGCATGTACTTTAACCCCTCATATTGATTGTTCACCTAAAAACTGGGCACCTTGTATTTTTATTTGCTCAATCAGGCAACCATATGACCATATTGTGAAAGGTTTTAATAAATATAAGAATTCAGACTTCATTCCATAGATAACAAGGATCCCTGAAGACTGTAGCACAAAGAAGTGGCCATAGGAAAATGGTATTTGAGACCAGCCAGAAGACAACATGATGGACATGAAGTTTTAGCAAGCTCCGGGAGTTGAAGATGGACATGAGTTTGAGCAAGTTCCGGGAGTTGAAGATGGACATGAGTTTGAGCAAGCTCTGGGAGTTGGTGATGGACAGGGAGGCCTGGCATGCTGCAGTCCATGGGGTCGCAAAGAGTTGGACATGACTGAGCAACTGAACTGAACTGAACTAAGAAGACAACAGCAATTGTCCTGGTAGGAAATCCTGAGATCTAAGACAAGGATGGTAGAAGGAAAGAAAAAGGGTAAGATCTTGTGACTGGTTACAAATAGGCAGATGAAGAATGAGGAGAAATCCAGTACGACAGATGTTTAGTCTGGATGTCTGGAAGAATGACAGAGCTACTGATGGAAAGAGACAGGTCTGGAGGAGGAACTGCTTTGGGAAGAAACAAAACTCAGCTTTGAAATGATGCTTGTATATCTAAGCGAATGTTAAAACAGGAAAAAATAAGTTACCTCTTCTTCAGCACCTTCTCCCAGGCACTGCAAAGATGGGATGTTACTCCTTATCCTCATAGCCACCTTGCGGGGGAGGTATTATCACCACAATTTTCTTATGGACAAAACCGATGTCACCGGCAGGTGGCAGAGTTAGGATTTAAAGTCCCAGGTCACCTAACTAAAGTCTGGGTTTATTTCCTCTACTCCACACTGCCTGGGATTTAGAGATACAGAAGCAGAACTCCAGAGTAGTCAAGTTCTCTTGCTCCATCAACAACGCCTTCTTTAGACCCTTGGCTATCACTTCCCCTCCCAGTATCCTCTGTGCAAATGTCCTTCCAATGATGCAGTCATTATTGATGGTGATCACTTAGACTTCCAATGGTGGTCTTTGGGGTCCAAAGACTACACAGAGGCAGAGAAGAAAGGGACAGAAAGAGTAACCTGTTCTTCAGCTCTACAGCTACATTTCCCCCTCAGTTCTGGAATACAGTCTCTTAAAGTTTTTCACGAATATGGAACTTTCTTTTCTAAAACCACACCTTTCTAAAGAAGCTCAAAACTTGATCATCGGTTCTAGCTGATGTATAAGCTTGTTGTTACCTCATTTTTCTCTTGCTCCCCATCCCTGACACCTTGGCCCCAAACTCCTCCCCAAATAGTGGAAGTCCTCACGCATGTCATTTCACGTGTGAGGCTTACCAAAGTCATCCTGTTCCCACTGATTCTCTGAAGTGCCACTGGACGTCTCTGGCAGGGCGGTGGTTAAGACTCCCTGCTCCCAACGCAGGGGGCACAGGTTTGATCCCTGGTCAGGAACTAAGATCCCATGTGCCATGTGGTGTGACCAAATGATTTTTTTAAATAAACAAAATAGTTCTAGTATCAGTGCTTTTTAACATAGAGTCCTAAGAAAACAAAGCTTGAAGCAGAAGATTATGTACTGAAGTTTTGTTGATGGGTGGAATTCTAAGGAAGAAAGTGTAAGAGAAAAAAGAAGTGAGCTGGGGAAAAAGTGAAAACAATATAAAGGATGTGTTACCAAGATGGCCATAGCTTCACTGCAAAGCTGGCTGCTTGACCATGGCATCGTGTCTCCAGGGAGCGAGCACTTATGAAGCCATTATTTCTCAGAACAGCCCATAACACAGGAGAAGGAGGGAGCAGTGCTGACTCCATTCATCTGCTGTCTCTCACGGGCTATGTTTTATCCATCCCCAGACAGAACTCCCCTACACTTCTGGATTGTATTACTCAACTCCCACCCCAACCCCTCCCAGGTAGCTTCTTGGGAAGCTAGAGCCTCTGCAGTCCATTCTAGCCAAACTCTTTAGTTCTTTAGTTCTTCCTCCCAGTCAGTACTACCTGTGGGGAACCCTCAGTTTGTGAGGGCTAGACGGGAGCAGGGGCTGTTGCTTTATGGCTGTAGGTTAACTGATAGGGTTTCTGTGAGAACTCAGTCAAGTAATACCCAGTGCCTGGCATTCAGTATGCACTCAGCAAATATTAGCTACTCTTATTAATACTAATTAAGTGAAACTTTTGTGTATGATTGTCTTGTGATCTGTACACTGTTATGAACATCTTCCTCCAGTCCTTCCCCCTGATCTAAGCCTTTGTTAGGCACCACGGGACTCAGTCATCACTCTGATACAGACACATCTGAGTGGTTCAACAATGCCATGAGCAGTGGTCCACAGCATCGGGGGACAGTCAAGCAGCCAAATGGATTTGCAACAAATTGACAACAGTGGTGGCCACTGGCCACGCAACATGCAGTTATGCTGAGTGGAGCTGAGTATCTTACCTTTAAAAATATATAACTAGCAATAATGCCTTTCATTGTTTCACCACCTTAAAAAATTATTATTTTTTTAATTTTATTTTATTTTTAAACTTTACATAATTGTATTAGTTTTGCCAAATATCAAAATGAATCCGCCACAGGTATAAAAAATTATTTTAAACATTTAACTTGTCTCTGAAATCCACTAAGGAAATAAATTGGTATTTTTTTGTTGTTGTTTATAAATCATAGCCATGTAGCTGAAGGATAATTTGCCCATTCATGGAGTCATAAATTTGCTTCTGAAACCATGAATACAGGAGACATCAAATGTCAAATGAATATCTGAAGGATAATACTTTCTTTGGGAAATTTGCTACATGATCCTCTAAGTTTGGTTAATCATAAATAAATATCCTTCACTTAATGATTAATTCAAATCTTAGTCTTGTCGCTGTGGAAAAGAGGGCTCCCTTCTCTATGTTTTCTTTATGAGACAGTCAGTGCCATGGACATAATGCTTGTTTCCCTCGATGGAACAACAGCTCTTGACAAATGGAAATATGACTTCAGCAAAGAAATTGCTGTTCTATGTGTTAAAAATGGCTTCAATATTCTGTTTTGATTCTTGCTTAAAATATATGGAAAGGATTTTTATAGTCAACGTAAATCTATGTGATGAATGTGATAGACATGAGCCTTGAAACAGTCAAAAGTGAATTTGGGGCTTTCATAAAATATGCCTTTACTGTTCGGGATATAAGACTTGAACTTTTAAAGATAAAAACTGATAGAAGTTATGATCTAACAAAAAATATAAGTTGTAACATGGGTGGTTTCTAGTGAATTTCCTAAATCATGCTTTTGTTAGTGATGATAACAAGTGTTTATCATGAGTGTCTGGTACTTGTTTTAAACCTTTTGATGGTCTAGTTGCCCCTGTTCCTGGATCTACATCACCTCCATTACCTGAAAACAGCTTTGGCTCCATCATTTCTGATCTTTGGTCTTATACCTTAACTGTGGTACCCTCAGGCAACCCTCAGCAACTACCAGCCAGAACTAACCCAGTCCTTTGCCCCATCCTTCTGAGACTACTTTTGGCCTCCGGAGAGGAGTTGGGGCATGCACAGGACATGAAGCCAGGTGCCACTGAAGTTGCAGAGAGATATAAGAAATATGTGGTAGAGTTATGCAGAAAGTACTGAACTTAAAGTTGAAAGACAGGAAAGAGAAATAAAGTCAGGGAATCAGGAGAGAGCATTCCTTAAACATCTCTGTGTTTTGATGCCTTAAAGTTAGGAAATTTAATCCCCACAACAATCCTTTAATGAAGTCATTAGTCTTCATTAGTATGACTGTGAGATCAGTGGCTCTGAGAGGTTAGGTACCTCTTTCAAAGTCACTGAGCTGCAGATTTCTTAGGGAAAGCCTGTCGATCTCTGTGGTCACTGTGTACATGGATGAGTGGCATGAGAAAGTGGTAAGGAGGAGACTGGATGAATTCCTACTCAGCTATTCAAAAAAAAAAAATGACATTTTGCCATTTGCAACAACATGGATGGACCTGGAGGGTATCATGCTTAGTGAAATAAGTCTGACAGAGAAAGACAAATACTGAACGTTATCATTTACATGTGGACTCTAAAAAATAAAACAAACTAGTGAGTATAACAAAAAGGACTCAAAGATACAGAGAATAAACTAGTAGGGGGAGGGATAGGATGGGGATCGGCCATTAAGAGGTACAAACTACTATGCATACAGTGAATAAGCTACAAGGATATACTGTATACAGGAATGTAGCCAATATTTACTTGCTATTTATCGATTTTTTATTTTTGGCTGTGCTGGGTCTTTATTGCTACTCACGGTCTTTCTCTAGCTGTGCCAAGCAAGGGATTACTCTCTAGGTGCAGTACCCAGGCTTCTTCTTGTGGCGGCTCACTTATCTTGCTGTGGAGCACCGGCTTTAGGGAGTGCAGGCCCAGCAGTCGCGAGACGTGGACTCAGTTGTCCTGCGGTATGTGGGATCGTAATTCCCAGACCACAGATCAAACCCACGTCCCCTGCATTGGCAGGCAGATTCTTAACCATTGGACCACAAGGGAAGTCCCAGCCAATATTTTCTATTAACCATAAATGGAGTATAAAGTGTAAAAATTTTGAATCACTATGTTATACACCTAAAACACCTAAAATATAATATTGTAAATCAACTGTATCTCAATTTTTTTAAAGACAGGAAAAAAAGAGATTGGAAAGTTAAATTTCACCCATATAGTGAAGAGCCTTATTACACTATGTCTTTTCACTAAACGATGCTGGCTTAGGTACTTGCTAGCTCTGTAACCAAGGGCAAGTGTACTTAACCTCTCTGTGCCTGAGTTTCCTTGTTTTAAAATAGAAGGGAGAACAGTGATGCCATCATACATACCACAAAAAGTTTTGTTAGTTCCAATGAACTCATGTTAAAAAAAAAAAAATTCATAAGCAGAAAAATGCCATACAAACTCAACTCAGTTCTCCTCTCTAGATGCAAAATTTCACAGTCCAGCTGTGAAACTTCACAGTCCAGGAAGATATAACATAAACACAACTTACAGAGAATAACCACAGCAACTCAAGATTTAACTGTCTTGGTATCTCAAAAGTCCTCCAGCCTACTGGAGTATACCCCAATTGCCACAGTTTAATGGAAATGGTCTTGAACTCCCAACCTATATAAAATGAGAAAACCCAGCATTGTTTTCAATGTTTCTGAGCTTCCTTGGACTATTTCTCTCCTTGTAATTTTTAGCTCTGTTTTACTCCTGATGATTGCTCTCTCTCTGCTGACTCAAATACTTATACCACACCATCTGTACTAGATACCATCTGGATTTTTGAAGTGATCAAAATACCACTGGCACCAGATCATATATAGAGCAGACCTTTACTACAGATTTGGGGGCAAAGTTTGTGGGGTTAAATATTAAGTATCCCTGTTCCTAAATGACCTTTGAACTTTTCTTCCTGTATATTCCTCACTGGACATCTATTCACAAACTAACCAGCATAATTCTGCTCCATTTTTACTTTATTTTGATTTCATTTTCTACCTGCTACCCATAATCTTGCCAAACCTATTATACATATGTAGCAATAATAACAACACTGTACCAGGCAGCATAAGTGCTTTATGTATGTTCTTTCATATAACAGACACTTTCTTTCCCTGTGTTTGGCCCCTAGGTATCCAGGCCAAAATCCTTGGAGCTTCATCTTTTTTGTCTCAGTTCAGTTCAGTTCAGTCGCTCAGTCGTGTCTGACTCTTTGAGGCCCCATGAATCGCAGCATGCCAGGCCTCCCTGTCTATCACCAACTCCCAGAGTTCACTCAAACTCATGTCCATCAAGTCAGTGATGCCATCCAGCCATCTCATCCTCTGTCATCCCCTTTTCCTCCTGCCCGCAATCCCTCCCAGCATCAGAGTCTTTTCCAATGAGTCAACTCTTCGCATGAGGTGGCCAAAGTATTGGAGTTTCAGCTTTAGCATCATTCCTTCCAAAGAACACCCAAGGCTGATCTCCTCCAGAATGGACTGGTTGGATCTCCTTGCAGGCCAAGGGACTCTCAAGAGTCTTCTCCAACACCACAGTCCAAAAGCATCAATTCTTCGGCACTCAGCTTTCTTCACAGTCCAACTCTCACATCCATATATGACTACTGGAAAAACCATAGCCTTGACTAGACAGACCTTTGTTGGCAAAGTAATGTCTCTGCTTTTGAATATGCTATCTAGGTTGGTCATTACTTTCCTTCCAATGAGTAAGCATCTTTTAATTTCATGGCTGCAGTCACCATCTGCAGTGATTTTGGAGCCCAAAAAATAAAATCTGACACTGTTTCCACTGTTTCCCTATCTATTTCCCACGAAGTGATGGGACCAGATGCCATGATCTTTGTTTTCTGAATGTTGAGCTTTAAGCCAACTTTTTCACTCTCCTCTTTCACTTTCATCAAGAGGCTTTTTAGTGCCTCTTCACTTTCTGCCATAATGGTGGTGTCATCTGCATATCTGAGGTTATTGAGATTTCTCCTGGCAATCTTGATTCCAGCTTGTGCTTCTTCCAGTCCAGCGTTTCTCATGATGTACTCTGCATATAAGTTAAATAAGCAGGGTGACAATATACAGCCTTGATGTACTCCTTTTCCTATTTGGAACCAGTCTGTTGTTCCATGTCCAGTTCTAACTGTTGCTTCCTGACCTGCATACAGGTTTCTCAAGAGGCAGGTCAGGTGGTCTGGTATTCCCATCTCTTTCAGAATTTTCCACAGTTTATTGTGATCCACACAAAGGCTTTGCCATAGTCAATAAAGCAGAAATAGATGTTTTTCTGGAACTCTCTTGCTTTTTCCATGATCCAGCAGATGTTGGTAATTTGATCTCTGGTTCCTCTGCCTTTTCTAAAACCAGCTTATGAAATGCATTTTTTGCTTGCTTGTTTGTTTCATTTTGCTAGAACAGTGCTAGCTCCTAGAGCTTTGGTAACAAATAAAACAGACTTAGTCTCTGACATCATGGGACTCCATATTCAAAGAGATAATAAAAGTAAAGACAATTCTGTTTTGAAAGACTTGTCAAAAACCTTGAGGTTTTTATAATAATCATTTTTATACTTGCTGCAATAGATGACAACAAAAAAGACAAATAGCAAAATAAGACAAAAATACAAAGGATGGCACACAGCAGGACATGATTGGCACATAAGTCTTTCAGAAATAATAAATATTAATACTTTAGAAGCTCCTGAGATCATCTGGATTAAACTGGTGGACCCTGACGCACTAGATTAGAGAGGTAAGGAAGGTAGGGAGGGCTGGGATAGGATGAAAATAGACATAGTGTTTGAGACCCTGGGATCAAATCATGATTCTTTCACTTACTATGTGACTCTAGGGAGCAACTCAATCTCTCTAAGTGTATATTTCCTCCTTTGGAAAACTGTGATAATAACTTTCTTAAAGGATTGTTTTAGGAATTAAATGGGGGTGGGGAGCAGGGGGAGCGTTTGGGTGAGGGTGCACACCAATCTCATTAAGCAATGCCAGAAGCTTGATAAATGCCAAGCAAATGTTCATGTATAAAGGAGCAAATGCTCTGCATTTAAGATCCTTACACTTTCACTTATGTAGTTTTTTTCATATACATTATTATTTCAAAATTTCTAGCAATTTATAAAGTGGATATGATTATCATCATCTTCATTAAGCAGAATTGGAAGTTGGGCTTTTCAGATATTAAGAACTTGAATAGGGCTTGAAAAGGACTCAGCCCAGGCCTCTGAATCTAGATCTTCCAGCTCCTAATCTTTTCATTCCTGTCTTAAAAGTCAGTTATTTCCACAGAATATGGGAATATTTAAGTGTTTAAATGTTTGACAAGCAATACCTTAGGCAAAGACTCTCACCAAGAGTAGGTCAGGCATGCAAAGGAGAGTCAGAAGTGGGAGTCAAACACAAACCTCAGCTGTTGTTGCTGTTCGGTCACTAAGTCATGGTCCTACTCAGTTAGGCGTTTAGAAATAATCAGTCAAATATAAGTCAACCTAGTGAAGGTGAAAGTCACTCAGTTGTGTCCGACTCTTTGTGACCCCATGGACTCTACAGTCCATGGGATTCTCCAGGCCAGAATACTGGAGTGGGTAGCCTTTCCCTTCTCCAGGGGATCTTCCCAACCCAGGGATTGAACCCAGGTCTCCCACATTGCAGGCGGATTCTTTACCAGCTGAGCCACCAAGTCAACCTAAATGTCCACAAATGGAGTACCTCCTTACATGGTATACCAGGTAGCCAAGAAAATGAATGAGGTAGATCTATGTGTACTGATCTAGAAAGCTGTACACACACCAAAACAAAAATGGCAGGCGGTGGAATGATATACACAAAAGAGGCTTTACGGTGCAGTGTTTGAGAGAATAGATTCTACTCATTGGGTGACCCAGTCTGCCACTCTCCTTTCCTCATTTCTGCCGGGGTCCAGCCCCAGCAGGATCCAGGGGTACCCTCAGGATGACGGCTTAGGTGATAAGGATAGCAAAGCGGAGAGCAGGGTTTGATCTTCCTTGAATAACACAGAAAGCCAATAAAGCTCCTGTGTCCCAAGGAGTCATCCTGAAAGAAGAACAGAGAGAGGAAAGGAGGGAAAAGGAAAAAAAGAATGACACAGGGAGACCAAGCTTCGGTGAGCGAGGCCCATAACTTTATTTTCAAAAGGAACTTTTATTCCTTGACTTGTACATAAAGGGAAATGAAAGATGCAAAGTCATACAGAGTCAGCCCAAACATCACATCTGTTTTGTCTTTATCAAAACCAGGATTTTTTCTGCATACCTTTCCCATAAACAATGTTGTGTACATTATCTTCTGGCCTTGGAGGCCTGTGGACATTTTATGACCCTTTTTCGATAAAGGCTGCTCAGCCAGAAAACTTGTTTTCCCTTAAAGTGTTTCTTCTTTATTCCTCCCAGCCTCAGAAAGTACTAAACAGAGTTACATTCTCACAGAGCAAAGGTGCAGTGGTCACAACAAAGAAAGAACCAGTTAGCTCAAAGGTCTGATGTGGTTAATTCCAAGGCTGCTACTTGTTTTTCTTACATTCCAACTATGTTAACCAATGCACTCCCAGGCGCACAACGGATAAGGGATACGGGCACTTGGCAGCAAGCATTGGCCCAATAATGAAGCCCTTTACCAGCACTATCTATTCTAATAATTTTTCATCCCTTAAAGGACTCTATGCTCATTAGGACTTTTAGAATGCTTTGGCTTCCCATGCCTTTCAAGGTTGGGGAGTTGTGAACAATCTTGTGTGTTAACTGCAAGAGTATGGATAAACCTGTCAGGCAAGCTAGAATGCCAACAGAGGGGTTAAAATAGAAATATTCCTTTTATGTCCAAGAGACTTATTAACTAAAGCCCTAAGTTGATTTTTTTCCAGAGAAAGGTGGTCGGGGATAGCCCCCTGTTAATGTCAGAAGAGTTGGTGAAAGGCACAAAATAGTAAGACAGACAGATTCTGGTTTTGGGGTAGATGCTCGAGCAGATTCAGGGGGTCCCTCGAGGCCTGATCTGCCTTTGCCTGTCAGGCCTCCTCCACATGACCTTTGTCATGGGTGGGATCTCCTGTGGTGGCTCCCGGCACATTTCCACATCCTAACCAGCCCCTTCCATAACCTCCATTTCTCCTGGTCCTCCTGATCTTTTCTCTTGCCCACCCTTCCTCAGCCTCCTCTGTCCTCTCTGCCTGGGGCTCCTTAACTGGGGATGGAAACTGGGAGACAGTTGTGAAAGTTGTAAAGCACATGCTCCCTGGCGTCTCCCAGAACACCAAGTAGGTATGTTTGCACCCCTCCCCTCTCCTTTTCCAAGACAGAGCCCGAGAACAACTGGTCCCTGCCTTGCGCCTCGGGGTTGACCAGCACTTCACACACATCCTGGGCCCGCCCAACCTGCTTCCACCCTCATCAGTTCAGTTCAGTCACTCAGTCATGTCCGACTCTTTGTGACCCCTGGTCACTGCTGTGCTAGTGTGCAAGTGCCTCTCGGCCCAAGGAGGCGGCGTTGCATTTGTCCCAATCCCATTCAGTCCTCACTTTTCGTTCTTCCTGCTTGTGAGACTCTCCTGCTGATGGTGTTGTCACACTAACTGCTGTTACAGCGCGGCCCTCTTATGTGTCAGTGTAGATCAAATTCACTTCAAACAGGAGACAGAATGAGAATGCCGGCCCTTACCCCTGAAAGAAGATAAGGAGAGCCCTCCATCCCATACCCTTCCTTGTGTGAACTAAATTTGGCACAGAATGCAGTAAATCCCTGGTTGTAAATTGAGTTCCTTAAATGGTAATGATAGTAGCCATGATCTTCGTTTTTTGAATGTTGAGTTTTAAGCCAGATTTTTCACTCTCCTCTTTCACCCTCATCAAGAGGCTCTTTAGTTCCTCTTCACTTTCTGCCATTAGTGGTATCATCTGTATATCTAAGTTTGTTGATATTTCTGCCAGCAATCTTGATCCCAGCTTGCACTTCATCCAGCCCAGCATTTTGCATGATGTACTCTGCATAGAAGCTAAATAAGCAGAGTGACAATATACAGCTTTGTCATACTCCTCTCCCAATTTTGAACCAGTCCATTATTCTATGTCCAGTTCTAACTGATGCTTCTTAACTCTCATACAGGTTTCTCAGGAGACAGGTAAGGCGGTCTGGTACTTACCAAAAATAAGGAAGAGAAGATAGGAAAGGAGACAAGAAGGAAGGCCAAGAGGTTCTGAGCTCAGATAATTGTGAAGTGGAAGAAGGCAGATTCGCTAAAGGGACATACAAATAGTGTATATATATAATTTATTGAGGGGAAATTCACATAACATAAAATTATACATTTGAAAGTGAACAAACCAGTGACATTTAGTACATTCACAATGTTGTGTAACCACCATTTCTATCTAGTTCCAAAACATTTCCGTCATTCCACAGTAAAACCGCGTACTCATTAAGCAGTAACTCCCTACTCCTCCTCCCCCACACCTCCCCTTGGCAACCACCAATTTGTGTTCTGTCTCCATGGATATATCTATGCTGAATAGTTCATATAAAGGGAATCATACAAAATAGAATCAGATAATAATAAGCCTTTGTGTCTGGCTTTTTTGTCTTAGCATAATGTTTTCTAGGTTTGTCCATGTAGGATACATCGTACTTCATGACTTTTATGACTGAATAAAATTCCATTGTATGTACGTAACACTATTCGTTTATCCATTCAGCTACTGATAGACATTTGGACTGTTTCCACCTTCTGACTGTTGTGAATAGTGCTGCCGTGGGCGTGCACGTGCACGTACTTGTTTCAACACCCGTGTTCAGTTCTTTTGTGTATACCAAGGAATAGAATTGTGGGGCCATATGGTTATTTTATAACTTTTTGAGGAGCTCCTACATTCTTTTGAAACTCTTCCTTAAGGCTATAATATTATAAATAATATTAGATATAGGAAATATTCTAAGTCAGAGTGTCTCAACTTGAGCACTGTTGACATTTGGGGCCAGAGAATTCTTTGCTGTGGAGGCTGACCGTGCACACTAGAATGTTTAACAGCATCTCTGGCCTCTACTCAATAGAAGACATCAGTATCATCCCCCAAGTTGTGACAATTAATTATACCTCAAGACATTGACAAATGTCCTCTGGGAGGAAAAAGTGTCATCTCCCCCGCAAACCATCATTTTAAAAGAGTCAGTAAACTTGAAGCAAAATGGCACTAAAGCAGAATACTAAAACAAAACAAGGGCCTCTAAAAAACAGACATTCCTTATAAGTCTGCGTACAGGAAATATTACTATGTAATGATTTTAAGGAGTTTTAAGGTTTACAAATGTGTGACAACCAGAAAAATCTTATCGTTCAATATTCATATAATTTTCATATATACCTTTAGTACCATAAACCCAGCTCATCCACAGAACTCCAAGAAATACAGCTTTTTACCTCAGTACACATTACATACCAAACCACATTTATAGCATACTACACCATATAATTCTTAAGATGGCAACTAGAAGCAAGGTTTATATTTTTTGATATGATAATATTCATTATTTTGACTCTAAGCTCAAACAGAGCCCATAAGAAATTTCTTATTTGGTTCAGCCAAATAATGAAAATTTTATATTTACTGTTAAAGATCAAAGCGCATTAGTTATAGGATGAGAACTCTGAGTACATAAATACCTTTGCCATCAAAAAGCCATCCAGATTAGGACTTTTATGGAAATGAACCAGCTTTAGACACAGACAGCACTTCTGTAGAGATCACAGCAGTTATAAAGTGCGATAGCACTGAATTCTTTATCTTCCCAGGGACCAGAAAAAGAAGGAGGGTTGTAGGTCCCATTCAGAGAAGCACTGAAATGAAAAACCAGAGAGATACACAGTGGGTCAGATAAAAACAATGCAACAAGATGTATCAGTACGTTCTACCAAGCTGGTGAAAACAAAAACAGAAACCTATTAATGAATCCAATCACAATGACCAAGAAAGTAGGATAGAATTAAGTGTATTTTTTCATTCATGCCCAAGACAGTACTAGCAAGAAACCCTATACAATGTGTCTGCTTCTGTGCCCAATTCCAATTCCTAACCATAGTCCTTTCCAAACATCACTGAAGCAAAATTTATTCTTTGTAATGTGATTTAGAATTGAATTTATTCAAAAAAGTGAGATGATATTCCAAAGCCACTTCCCTCTTAAGAAAGGAAAACACTGGGAAGGTCATGTATACACTGCTATGTTTAAAAAGCATAACCAACAAAGACCTATTGTATAGCACATGGAATTCTGCTCAAAGTTATGTACCAGTCTGGATGGGAGGAGGGTTTGGGGGAGAATGGATACATGTACATGTATGGCTGAGTCCTTTCTCTGTTCACCTGAGACTACCACAACATTGTTAATAGGCTATACTCCAATACAAAATAAAAAGTTTAAAGTTTGGAAAAAGAGAAAACAGCTCAGGCTTGGTTGTATATGTATGTGTGTTTCAGCTTTACTGAGGTATAATTAACAAAGTTGTAATATATAGAAAGTGTACAGTGTGATCAGTTGACATATGCATATATTGTGAAAGGATTCCCAACATTGTGTTAATTAACACATCCATCACCTCACATATTTACTTTTGTGTGTGTATGATGAGAACACAAGTTCTACTCTCTTAGCAAATTTCAATTATATGCTACAGTATTATTATTAACTATAGCCACTATGAGATACATTAAAACTTCATATCTATTATCTTATATCTGAAAGTTTGTACTATTATACCAGCTTCTCCCTATCCCTCTAAGTGCTAGGCACAGGCAACCACCATTTCTGTACATGCAATTTTTATTTCAATTTTTTTATATTTCACATATAAGTGAGACCATGCAGTATTTGTCTTTTTCTGGCTTATTTTGCTTAGTGTAATTGTTCATCCACATTGTTGCAAATACCAGGATTTCTTTCTTTTTTAAGGATGAATAACATGGCACTGTATCACAAAGAGTTGGACACGACTGAGCAACTTCACTTTCACTTTTCCCTTTCATGCGTTGGAGAAGGAAATGGCAACCCACTCCAGTGTTCTTGCCTGGAGAGTCCCAGGGACGGGGGAGCCTGGTGGGCTGTCGTCTCTGGGGTCGCACAGAGTCGGACACGACTGAAGCGACTTAGCAGTATACTTCTACAACATTTGATTTATCCATCTATCTGTTAGTGGACACATAGGTTGTTTCCATACCACAGCTACAACAGTAGCCATAATAATGCTGCAATGAACATGGGAGTACAGACAATGACTTTGTTTCCTTTGGATACATATCCAGAAAGGAGGTTTCTGGATAATATGGTAGTTCTATTTTTAGTTTCTTCAGGAACCTCCAAGTGACTGTACCATTTTACATTTCCACAAACTGTGTAAAAGGGTTTCCTTTTCTCCACATCCTTGCCAGCATTTGTTGTCACCTGTCTTCTTTATGACAGCCACCCTAATAGGTGTAAGGTGATACTTCATTTTGGTTATTATTTGCATTTCCTTGTTAGTTGATGATATTAAGCACCTTTTCGTGTACCTGCTGGCCATTGACCATTTGGGTGACTTCTTTGGAAAAATGTCTGTTCAATTCCTCTGCTCATTTTTAAATTGGATTATTTGGGGGTGGTTGCTATTGATCTATATAAGTTCCTTGTATATTTTGTATATTAATTCCTTACTGGATATGTGTTTTGCAAATATTTTGTTAGTTGACTTTTCATCTTTTTTTTTTTTTTGCTGTGCAGAAGCTTTTTAGTTTGATGAAGTGCCAGTTGGCTCTTTTTTGTTTTTGTTGCTTTGGGTTTCAAATCCAAAAAAAAAAAAAAATCATTACTAACAAAAACAGAAGTAAGATCAATGGAACAGGATAGAAAGCTCCAGAGATAAATCCACACACCTGTGGTCGCCTTATCTTTGACAAAGGAGGCAAGAAAAGACAATGGCGAAAAGACAGCCTCTTCAATAAGTGGTGCTGGCAAAACTGGACAGCTACATGTAAAAGAATGAAATTACAACACTCAAATAGATGGGGAAACAGTGGAAACAGTGTCAGACTTTATTTTTGGGGGGTTCAAAATCACTGCAGATGGTGATCGCAGCCATGAAATTAAAAGACGCTTACTCCTTGAAAGGAAAGTTATGACCAACCTAGATAGCATATTGAAAAGCAGAGACATTACTTTACCAACAAAGGTCCGTCTAGTCAAGGCTATGGTTTTTCCAGTGGTCATGTATGGATGTGAGAGTTGGACTGTGAAGAAGGCTGAGCACTGAAGAATTGATGCTTTTGAACTGTGGTGTTGGAGAAGACTCTTGAGAGTCCCTTGGACTGCAAGGAGATCCAACCAGTCCATTCTAAAGGAGATCAGCCCTGGGTGTTCTTTGGAAGGAATGATGCTAAAGCTGAAACTCCAATACTTTGACCACCTCATGCGAAGAGTTGACTCATTGGAAAAGACTTTGATGCTGGGAGGGATTTGAGGCAGGAGGAAAAGGGGACGACAGAGGCTGAGATGACTGGATGGCATCACCGACTCGACGGACATGAGTTTGAGTGAACTCTGGGAGATGGTGATGGACAGGGAGCCCTGGCGTGCTGCAATTCATGGGGTCGCAAAGAGTCAGAAACGACTGAGTGACTGAACTGAACTGAACTGAATGCCATTCTCAAAAATAAACTCAAAATGGATTAAAGACCTAAATGTAAGGCCAGATACTATAAAAATCTTACAGAAAACATAGGTAGAACACTCTTTGATATAAATCACTGCAAGATACTTTTTGATCCACCTCCTAGAATGACGAAAATAAAAACAGAAATAAATGGGAAATAATTAAACTGTTTATAAAAGCTTTGCACAGCAAAGGAAAACTATAAACAAGATGAAAAGACAACCCTCAGAATGGGAGAAAATATTTGCAAATGAAACAACTGACAAAGGATTAATCTCCAAAATATACACGCAGCTCATACAACTCAATATCAAAATAACAAAGAACCCAATCAAAAAATGGATGAAAGATCTAAATAGACATTTCTCCAAAGAAGATATACAAATGGCCAACAAACACATAAATAGATGCTCAACATCACTAATTATTAGAGAAATACAAATCAAAACCACAGCGAGTTAACACCTCAAACTAGTCAAAATGGCCATCATCAAAAAATCTACAAACAACAAATGCTGAAGAGTGTGTGGAGAAAAGGGAACCCTCATGCACTGTTGGTGGGAACATAAATTGATACGGCCACTAAAGAGAACATGTAGAGGTTCCTTAAAAAAATTAAAAATAGAACAACTATATGACCCAACAATCCCACTACTAGGCATATACCCTGAGAAAACTATTAATTCAAAAAGATACGTGTACCCCACTGCTCATTGCAGCACTATTTACAAAAGCCAGGGCATGGAAGCAACCTAGATGTCCATCAACAGAAGATGGGATACATATATACAATGGAATACTGCTGCTATTGTTTTGGTCGCTAAGTCATGTCTGACTCTTTTGTGAGCCCATGGACAGATTGAACCAGCGTCGCCTGTGGCTCCTGCATTGGCAGGCAGATTCTTTACCACACAGAGCCACCAAGGAAGCTCCCAGTGGAATATTACTCAGGCATTAAAAGGAACAAAATTGGGTCATTTGTAGTTACATGAATGAACCTAGAGTCTGTCATACTGAGTGAAATCAGTCAGAAAAACAAATATTGTATATTAATCTAGCAAATGATACTGATGAACATATCTGCAGGGCAGGAATAGAGACAGAGACATAGAGAACGGACTTGTGGACACAGCAGGGGAAGGTGGGACTAACTGAGAGACATATACACACTACATACACACATGTGTAAAATAGCTAGTGGGAAGCTGCTGTGTAGCACAGGGAACTCAGGTCAGTGCTCTGCAATGACCTAGAGGGGTGGGATTGGGGTGGGGTGGGAGGGAGGTTTAAGATGGAGGAAATATATGTATACGTAGGATGGAGGAGCCTGGTGGGCTGCAGTCCAAGGGGTTGCTAAGAGTCGGATACGACTTCGTGACTTCACTTTCACTTTTCACTTTCATGCATTGGAGAAGGAAATGGCAACCCACTCCAGTGTTCTTGCCTGGAGAATCCCAGGGATGGGGGAACCTGGTGGGCTGCTGTCTATGGGGTCGCACAGAGTCGGACACGACTGAAGCGACTTTAGCAGCAGCAGCAGCTGATTCACTTTGCTGTACAGCAGAAACTAACACAACATTGTAAAGCAAGTATATACTACAATTTTTAAATTTTTTATTTAAAAAAAAAACTCATTACTAAGACCAATGTCCAGGGCTGTCTATGTTTTCTGCAAGGATTTTCAAGGTTTCAGGTCTTATGTTCAAGTCTTTAATCAATTTTGAGTCGACTTTTGTGTATGGTATAAGACAGGAGTTCAGTTTCATTCTCCTACATGGGTGAACATGAAGGGGTTAGGGAAGTAGGCAGAGTGGAGCTTTAAACATTGGGGGCATAGATGTGCAGCCTAAACCCTTCACTGCTTAGGGGGAAGCTTAGAGCTGGGAGTTTCTTTCCATTACATGGTGCTCTGCCAGGGCTGGGGTTTATAATGAGAGATGTCTTGACCTTTCCTACCCAGTTCAGTGTAGCTATTTTCTCAGTCATAGGAGTCATTCAGCTAGTTTCTTGATTTTTCTTAGAGGGAATTATTCCATGTGTAGCTGTACACTTGGTGCATACATAGGAAAAGGGAAATTCAAGCCTCCTTTGTTGTCATCTTGGTCTGGAGTCACTCGAAGTATTTACTATGAATGAACTGGACAAAAACATTCTCTTTCAGATTCTAGATACTAATGATACTCAGTAAGTGACTTGAGGCAAAAAGTCAGTTGCATTTCTGAGGGCAGAAATGAGCAGGAAAGAGTATTCTATTAATCCTTTAGTGAGGTTCAGTGACGTACTCATCATTAAACAAAAATTAGCAATTTTCACCTTATTCATTTGCTTTAGATTATGCCTACAATGATATCTACTGAAGTGCCACAAGAACAGAGGAATCATAACTATGCCAGACCAATGATCTATCTAGATTATGATTCATCTTTATCAGTGCAGCACAAAGATTACTTTTTCAGAAGATATTGGTTGCCTTCTCTGGTGAAAACCTCCAAACCCAGGAGGGTAATATCTGTTCACCTGGCATAGTTACCTGTTAAGGAGGTAGTACCCAAGCCTCTACCTGTATAGTGAACATATGTAAGATCACATACTTAATAATGACTTCCAAATCTATCTCCAGTTCTTATTTCTCTCCTAAGCTCCAGACATAAGTCGCTTCACATGATGTTTCCACAGGTAAAAATGTGGAATCAACATGCTGCTGCTGCTGCTGCTGCTGCTGCTAAGTCGCTTCAGTCGTGTCCAACTCTGTGCGACCCCATAGATGGCAGCCCACCAGGCTCCCCCGTCCCTGGGATTCTCCAGGCAAGAACATTGGAGTGGATTGCCATTTCCTTCTCCATGCATGAAAGTGAAAAGTGAAAGTGAAGTCGCTCAGTCGTGTCCGACTCTTAGCGACCCCATGGCCTGCAGCCTACCAGGCTCCTCCGTCCATGGATTTTCCAGGCAAGAGTACTGGAGTGGGGTGCCGTTGCCTTCTCCGCTAAATCAACATATTTACCTGAATTAAGCCATAATCTCTCCCCTTTACTCCCATTCCCAGAATCAATCCCCTTCTTGTCAGTTAATAAATGGCAGCCCTTAGATCTACTTGCCCGAGCCAGAAAGGGTACAGACATTTGAGACTCCTTTCTCTTCCTTACCCTTTTCTTCCGTTCAATAAACAATCCTATTGATTCTCCTTAGTCTAATGTATCTTCATCCTCACAACTACTTAGTATCAGCTCTCATCATCTACTACTTGAGAGTATTACAGCAATGTGTTTATTGGTCTCCCCAACATCCAAATGGCTACCCAACATGATCTTTTGAAAAAACATCTCAGCATGTGTTCAGAATTCTGTAAGTCCAAATCTAAATTCCTTAGCACTTCATGCTGCTGCTGCTGTTAAGTCACTTCAGTCGTGTCCGACTCTGTGCGACCCCAGAGACGGCAGCCCACCAGGCTCCCCGGTCCCTGGGATTCTCCAGGCAAGAACACTGGAGTGGGTTGCCATTGCCTTCTTCAATGCATGAAAGTGAAAAGTGAAAGTGAAGTCGCTCAGTCGTGTCCGACTCTTCACGACCCCCTGGACTGCAGCCTACCAGGCTCCTCTGTCCATGGGATTTTCCAGGCAAGAGTACTGGAGTGGGGTGCCACTGCCTTCTCCATAGCACTTTATAGAAGGCCTTATAAGATCTTTTAGCCTCATTTTCCAGAACTCTTTATTCACCCACATATCAGTACAAGTACACACACCTTTTGCTTCTGCAGAACCAAAGATCTTTTGCAGTTCCTCAGATCTTTCCTTTCTGGGTCCTGTAACTAATTCTATTAGCTTACGATATACTCCCTTTAGTTTTCAACTGACTTCTTTTGGTATTTTTTCTTTGTCTTTGATTTTCTATCACTTGAAAATGATATGTTTAAGTATAGTTCTCTTGGCATTTATCCTGCTTGATGTTCTCTGAGCTTCCCAGATCTGTGATTTGGTGCCTGACATTAATTTGGGGAAATTCTCAGTCATAATTGTTTTGACTATTTCTTCTTCTCCTTTTGGTATTCATATTACGTGTATGTTACACCTTTTGAAGTTGTCCCATAATCCTTGAATGTTCTATTTTAATTTTTTTTCCCAGTCTTTGTTCTCTTTGCTTTTCAGTTTTGATGATTTCTGCTGATATATCTTCAAGCTGGAAGTGCTTTTCTCAGATGTGCTTAGTCTACTAATAAGCTATTCAAAGGCATTCATCACTTATGTTACAGTGTTTTTGATCTGCAGTATTTCCTTTTGGTTCTTTCTTAAGATTCCTGTATCTCTGTACTTCCATTGCTCATCTGTTCTTGCACGCTGCCTACTTTATCCATTAGCGCCCTTAGTGTAGTAATCATTGTTGTTTAGTCACTAAGTCATGTCCAACTCGTTTGTGGCCCCATGGACTGTGGCCCTCCAGCCTCCTCTCTCCATGGAATTTTCCGGGCAAGAATACTGGAGTAGGTTGACATTTCCTTCTCCAGGGATCTTCCCAATCCAGGGTTGGAACCCGTGTCTCCTACACTGGCAGGTGGATTCTTTACCACTGAGCCACTAGGGAAGATCCATATTAATCATAGCTGTTCAAAATTCCCACTCTGATAATCTGAAAATCTCTGCCATGTCTGATTTTGATGCTTGCTCTGTCCCCTCAAATTGTGGTTTTTGCCTTTTAGTGTGTTTTGTAATTTCTTCTTGATAACTAGACATGACATACCCATAAAAGGAACAGCTGTAAATAGACCTTAGCAATGTAGTGGTGAGATGTTGGGGAGGGGAGGCATTCTATTGTCCTGTGGTTAGGTCTCAGCCTTTTAGTTAGCCTGTGCCTCTGAACTCTGAACTTCACAAGTGTTTCTCAGTCTTTCCTCCCTCCTTGAATGGGACGAGATGGCTAGAGTGGGCTGCAGTTGGGTATTTCTCTTTTTCTAGGTCAGGTGGACTCTGATAATACCCCAGGTGGTTAGGCTTTGGTTAATTAGTTTTTCCTAAAGGCAGGTCTTGTTTAAAAAAACAGAGTGCTTTGGTGTATTTCAAAATAGTTCCTTTTCCCCTCCACCTGCCAGAAGCATGAGGGGGGTTTTGTCTGATATTTACTATGAGAACCTAGTGTAGTTCCAAGAGGTAAAACTTCCAAAAGTGTGGGGTTTCCCCTGAGAAATGGGTCCCCTCAGAGTTTTTAACACAGCTTTGTCCTCCCCGAGGCTTCAGCAACTGCAGTTTCTGGTTTTCCTGCCCCTGCACGGGTTTCTGTGGCTCCAGTAAACCATGACTCCCTGTGTTTGCCTGTTGCTCCAATCTTGGGGTCTGCAGTTTGCCTTGTGTTTCTTACAGATTCAAGAAGAGTTATTGATTTTTCAGACTGTTCAGCTTTTTTTCACTGTTGTCTTAAGATGGAGTGGTGACCTCTGAGTTCCTTACACACAGAACCAGAAAACTATTCTAATAATATCCCACGAATTGGTAAACAAGTTCATTTTTACACTACCTGAACGCATTGTGATTTTATCAATTCAACTTTATCTGTCTCAGTCTTCATTTCTATCTGAAGAAGCTCTTAAGTTTTGGGCCACTCAGAACCACTGTCAACCTTCACCTACAACCTATCTATATTCAAATCACAATAAATACTTCACTTCTGATCAGGGAAATCACCCTCCCTTACTTCTTCTGCTGCCCCTCCACTTCTCAGTACCCCATCAATACAAGATATTGTCATTTGTAAAACTGATGATTTGTCCATGCTAGAGCCAATAGTGAGTATGCATCTAATAACAGAAAAGAAGAGAGATCTAGACCACCACAAATACCTATCCCCCTTCTTATATGTTCTCTTCAGTATCCATGTGATTACCCTCAAGACCTTACTTTTCTCCAATCCCAGAAATTCCTGAGTGAAAGAGAGCATAAGAGAGGAGACTCGAGCAGGGATCCAGTGCTCACTCACCTCTGAAAGAGCTCTCTGCAGCACACATAGGTCTCATAGGTTCGGTTGGTGAAACTCGTGTTTAGGAAGGAGACACAGTCAGTTTCTGCTCCCCTGGGGACATAGAGGATTCCTGGATAAAGGAGACAGAGATGCTAAGGGGAAGATTTTACACATGTTCCTTAAGGCTTTTAATTCTCTGGGTATAAATTGAGAATACTGTAGATTTGAAGCCTTTTCCATGCATATGTGAGACGGATGGTTAAATCAGTTATTCTGAGACTAAGCTAGGACACTTACCTGCCACACAGGCACTGATAAGGGATACACAGGCCCCTGTGAAGAGGGCACTGACCACAACCTTGGACAAGTCACTCTTCCGGTGGGGTACCATTGATGCTGCAGACAACAAAACAAAACAATTCAATCTCTTCCCTGCCAGGCAACTGGGTATACCCATGAATCCTGATTAGAAGAATGCTGAGTATCAAAACACAGCAGATGAATCGCATTCTTACTGCCAACCACCAGATGCTTGCCAGTGGTGTGCTTAGAAGTATAAGTATTCATAGGTCACTAACTTAGACACTCCCCAGGTCAAGGATGGTGCATCTGACTCTAACTTCCGTGGTTCTGTGAACATTCCTAAGATGTATCTGAACCAAGAAAAGCTCTGCATTGCTCCAGACAGTACAAATGCCTTGGGTGTTCACTAGTTGAAATTGGCATGCTTGCTGCTGCTACTGCTAAATTGCTTCAGTCGTGTCCTACTCTGTGCGACCCCATAGACGGCAGCCCACCAGGCTCCTCCGTCCATGGGATTTTCCAGGCAAGAGTACTGGAGTGGGTTGCCATTGGCATGCTTAGGGTGGACAGAATTAGACAATTTTGAGCCAGAGAGATGAGACTAGCAACATTCATCTAAGCCTTAGTCATGTGGTGCGTATTCCACCACTAGATGTTAATCTCACAGTCAGGTGGTAATCGGGCATCAGAATTAGAAGACAGACAACTGTGTGACAGAAGGGGAAAAGAAACTGAAAGGAAACTGTTTCACCTTTAAATTGTTTGATCAGCTACCAAGTAAATCAACTTAATGATTCTAGCCCAGAACATGAGTGAAATAAAAAATGAACACACTAAGCTGTATTTTTCTTATTTGTTGTTCTTTAGTCGCTCAGTCATGTCCGACTTTTTGTAACCCCATGGACTGCAGCACGCCAGGCTTCCCTGTCCTTCACCAACTCCCAGAGCTTGCTCATACTGATCCAACCATCCTGTCCTCTGTCATCCCCTTCTCCTCCTGCCCTCAACCTTTCTTAGCATCAGGGTCTTTTTCAATGAGTCGGCTCCTCACATCAGGGGGCCAAAGTATTGGAGCTTCAGCTTCAACATTAGTCCTTTCAAATGAATGTTCAGGACTGATTTCCTTTAGGATTGACTGGCTGGATCTCCTTGCAGTCCAAGGGACTCTCAAGAGTCTTCTCCAGCACCACAGTTCAAAAGCATCAATTCTTCGGCGCTCAGCTTTCTTTATGGTCCAACTCTTACATCCATACTTGACTACTGGAAAAACCATAGCTTTGACTAGACGAACCTTTGTCAGCAAAGGAAAGTGTCTGCTTTTTAATATACTGTCTAGGTTTGTCATAGCTTTTCTTCCAAGGAACAAGCGTCTTTTAATCTCATGGCTACAGTCACCATCTGCAGTGATTTTGGAGCCCAGCGATCTTCCAAACTCTTGGAATCCACTAGTTCTCTTTGCCCAGCCTTCAAAGACAGCTCCACTTTCTTCATATTATTTCCTCCAACCATCGCCATTTAGCAGTATTCTTAGCAATCTAAATGTAATCTGTGTATGCTTAAAATACTCATTCCTCCTACAGCTGGTGACTTGTAGCTTTAATTCCAACACTTCACAGCACTTGCTCTATCTATCTACCTTATATGTCTCTGTTTTTATTTGTTCTGATTCCTTGCACAAGGCCTATTTCTATGAAGTCAACTGGTGAGCAGCATAATTTCAGAAAGTACCTTCACTACTGAACAAAAAACAAAATACTTTTACTTATTTATGTACTATGTCCATTTAGTGGTAAAATAAAAATAATACCATTATAGTGTTCCTCATAGGAAAAAGAAAAATAAAATTGGTTTCTTGGGCCTCCAACAGGGAGGAAAAAAAAAAAATAACAGAAGTTGAGATTCTAAACCCAGCCTTGGCTCCACACATAGCCAGGTAGCATGATTACTTGAACTCCAAATTAACTGCCAATGGAGAGGACCATTTCACATCAGCTTCTCTATCTGGGCTCAACTTGTACTGAAGCACCAGGGCTGCCTACTATAGATGCTGGGACCTGGCTGGCATATTGGGTAGCTGGGAAAAAGAATTAACTCACTCAAGCCTCCCAGTGTGATTCCTATGGAACTAAGATTGGCAAATCCACAGAGTGAAAACGTTGTAATGATTTCAGCTCTCACCTAGGGAAAACAAAAATAAATAAACTCAGTCCCATGTGTGCAGTTGTATAATCATTATAGAAGTTCCAGAGTACTTAGAACCCCTAATCTTGTCCATACCACTCTAAGGAATGTGGAAAGGATGCTCAGAAAATAACCAATCCCTGAGTTATTCCAGGGATAATGACATGAAAACCACCCTGGTTTCTTGCCCAGTGTTCTTGTCTAAGCCTTTAGAGCCTATGAAATCTATGAGGGAAGCTGGGTCAGTGTGGAGCGGGGTGGGGGAAGGGGGGAAATGACCTCAGGGCAGCTCAGGCACAGAAGCTAAGCACACTGTTACTCTCTTGCTTTGGGTCAGACTCTTGCTTTGATCCTGACTCTTCCTAGGGTCAGGCCTGGGACCCTGGAGAGGGATCTGTGTGTGTGAGACAAACTTTTGTGTAATACTTTGTATCTGTCCACAGACTGTTTATGCTTTTCCAGACTGGCACTTACAGAAATCCACTGCTTCTTGCCTTCGATCCACTCCTCCACTCCAGAGAGACGCTTGTTTTTGTACTGAGACAGTTGCTGATAGGCCACAAACTCGTTCGTGAAGAATTTCATCCCCACCATCTCAGCCACCATTGGACAGTCTGCCCACTCGACACCCATCATGAAAACCATGGGCCTTAAGACATAGGAGCAGATGACCTGGGTGAGAGAAAGAGATATCTCACATCAGGAGCCCAGGACTTCTCTGGAACCTTGATTCAGTCCCCCAACCCCTTCTCCCTGCCATGCTCCCTTAGCTCACTCCGGGTCAGAAGACATGTGCAATTCAAGGACTTCATAAACACACCCTAGAAGGACCGCCCAGGTAAATGGAATCCATTACCTGAAAAGTGAGTCCCTGTATGTCTACCATTTCCCCTAGCCAGGAGAGGGCAGCATTGATGAAGGCCAACACAGCCAAAAAGGCAATCAGGTTGGCTGCTACGTTACTAGCAAGGCCTACAGCATCTGTGGCTCCATTGCTGGCAGCTTCCAGGACATTCTTCTCCTTCCTGTGGTTATTGGGCAGAAGGGAAGAACACGGTGTCTAAAGTAATCTCAGCCCCTCAGAAAAGAGATGTCTCAGTGCCCCAGGAGTGCAGGAGTGCAAAAGGAGAGTGCAAGAACAGCTTAAGAGGTGATGGGGGTTCCTAGTGACCCTTTCTGTGGAAATTACTAATTTTCACAGTATCAAATTCAATCACCATGAAATTCTACTGACACAAAGAACAGAGGATAATGGCATGCAGAAGGCAGAGGAAATGGCAGGGTTAAACAAAAGAAACAAATCAACATGAATAGCTAGAGGCAGAGGTAGACACAAGGAGATATGGAATCATATTATTCCCTCTCCGGGAGACTTGGAGCCTTGAACCACAGCACCACTCTTGATTCTGCACATGACCTCACCATCTCCCAAATTATATGCTTCATTGGACTCACCCACGGGGCAATTTTACCCCCTCCTTATTCTTGAACTTCGACTCCTCTACTTCCGGATATACCAGCTTTGACAAAGCAAGAGCAGAAGGGGCAGCCATCACAGAGGCAGAAATCAAGGATGATGCGTCAATCTGTAAGGCCAGACTTAGGAGTCAGCATCTACAGAACCCAGACTTGGGCTCACCCAGGAGTGATCAAACAGACTATGCTTACCCCAAAGGATATGAAGGCTCCCAACACAGTGCCTGAAATGGTGGCAAACCCTCCAGTCATCACTGCGTGGATTTCAGAGAGCGTCATGTCTGCAAGGTATGGACGGATGAGCAGAGGTGCCTCCGTCTAAAAATAAGACGGAGAGAGTCAGATTCAAGAGGGGTACAGTTTCCCACCCCAGAGTGCCCATCCCAGCCCTGGGTGCATAGCCCTCCAGTGTGGGTGCCCTTCAAACTCTGAGCTCTGCTCATAGGCTCTCCTAGTTTCTAGCTCACTCCCTCTAATACCTAATTATATCCTGGCTGGCATTGTTCTATGTGTTTTCATATGTGTTTGTCTCATCTATTTAAAAATTAGAATTCTATAAATGAGAAATGGTATATTTCTTTTGTAGGTTCTCAGTCTAAAACTGTATACTTAATGGATGAATTTAAGGAGTACAGTGTACTTACTAATAACTATTAACTGCTTAAAAAGTATTCATTAAATGAACTGCTACATGAATGAAGCCCAATGTTGATGAAACAATCAAAAGAAACAACGTTTGTGAAAATGGTATGAAATTATGAAGGCCCAACTATGCAAACTATATCTAGTATTGTAAAATAGGTAATATTTACTATTTAAAGAATGATAACTATGTGCTTAGTGGTATAGGAGATGACAGGGACATTATATGAACAGGGCAAAGTTCCTACTCTTAGGACTTCATAGTCTAGCAGAGGAAATCAAATTGATTATGGAGAATTTCAACAAAATGTTGCATGCTATGCTAGAAATATATAGAAGTACTCTGAGACCATTTCAAATACAGTTAATCAGCCTAGGACCTTAGGAGAGAAAGACTTCAATACTAATTCCTTGTCAGTTTGACAAGCCATTTCCCTAGTGTTAAGTTGATCAGTCAGTAGCCTATACTGAGCACCTACTCCATATAGACAAATGTATCAAAAAAGTATTATGGGGAAGAGCTTTGGTGTTGGCCCTGAGCAAGGCTCCTTAGAGACCCTGGAAAACAAAGGTCACTGGAAGAGACCAGAATATGGAGGAGACACCTTTCATAGTCCCTGAAGGGGGACGATTTAGACCAGGACATTTCCCTAAATCCCTGTGTAAGAATTTAGATCTGTGGTTAAGTATGTCCCCATTACATGCATCACGTAAGTATCAATAGAGATGAAGGGTGAAAGCAATGAGTTGCATTTCCTTTGAGCTTCTGAATTTTGTTTCATCAGAGAATGAGTGGCTCCCCATAGAGTCTTCATTTATCTGACTTTTCAAAAGGAAAGCATACATTTCTCAGCCTATTGTCTGCCATACTTTCTATTCCCCAGAGAAAAGATCAAAATCCTCAGGATGCTTACCATACCCACAAAGATGTTTCCTGCCACAGCCAGGGTCTCTGTGGCAGTGGTGCCCATGGTGATTTGCAAAAACCAAGCAATCTAAAGGGATGCAAACACCCAAAACATTAACATTAGCAGAAATCTCAGAGTGTATCCAGCAAAACCCCTCCTCCATTAACATTGGTAACGAAATTAAGGCCTAGAGAAGAGTAACAAGGCCGAGACCACAAAGCAAATTACAAACAGATCCTGGACCAGAACTCAGGGCTCTTTGCTTCCAGAAAAAATAAATTAAAACTCAGTATGAAGTGGTAGCTCAGCCCATTTTTTTCTCCTTGCTGTGCCCCTCAGCCTGCCCAGGGCCTGGTCCTGACCATCTGATACCAGGCACGCTTGAAAGAGTGTGCTTTTCACATTAGTTCTAATGCTCAAGATATGAAATATGAGCCTTCTTTTTCAAAGTAAGTATCATCTTCATGCCTCTTGACAGATCACACGATAAAAGCCCACCTCCTGGATGAATAGCAGAATGACTCACCTTCTGAACAACCCACTGCACAAGGCCCAGGTAGTAAAGGATGGACATCACACATCCAAAGAAAAGAATGATGGGTAAGGCCTGTAATGAGAATGATGGGGCAGGCAGTGAGATCCTACAATGAACATGCCATAAGCAAACTGTGTTTCAGGCATGTAAGATAACTTCCCATCATCCCAATGCAGCTGATACAGTATAGATCCTCAGTGGATATTTAAACACAAGCTAGTTTAGGAATAAATTTTAAGTGTACTGCAAATCTATTATGCCATCAATACTAAGCCACAAAAAGATGTTTTCTGAACCTTCCTCTCCCACCCCTATTTCATTCCAATTTCAGTATGGCACTGAACAAAGGGCAAGAGATTGACACTGCTTCCTATACGAATGGGATCAAATCCTCTTCTTAGGGTCATTGGTATACAAACTGTCTGATTTCTTGGACATACGTCTTCATCATCCGTTTTATCCCTCTTCCCACCCCCCACCCACCACCACTGACCCTCTTTCTTGCTCATGAAACAGACATGACCTGAAAGGCGAAGACATCTTTGACCAGAACATCCCCAAAAACAAAACTGGAGCCAGCCACTGTATAGCTGAGGAAAATCTGAAAGAAAAAGGAGAGAGAGATAACAAAAGTGAAGTCACGAAAGACACAAGGAAGATAAGATCAGCCTTATGTATGACTTGGACCTACTGCTGCCACTGAAGTTGGCCTCCCTTTGACAGCATGGGAAGCAGTCTATGTCCCTGTGAGTTACTCAGTGAAGGACAGAGGACTCAGCAGTTCAGTCCTCTTCATTCCTATGCTTAGCTGTACCCCCATGTACTCTCTCCTTTCCGACCAGATCTCATTAACAAGACACAGTGTGATCTCATGTTTTCCCCCAATCTCCTTTCTCTAGGGTTTGCAAAGAGCAGTTCCCTCACATTCGATTTCTCATACCTGAACCTGTTCTCCCAGCCACTGAAATGCATTAAATCCAGGATCAGTTCTGATGACCAAGATCCCAAAGACAAACTGAAGACCTAGGCCCCAAAGCACTGCCCTCCAGGACACCTGGGACCAAAAAGAACATTATTCCAATGTGAGTTCTAAATCAGACTTGTTAATTACCTGGCTGGCGTTTTAAACATGGGTATATGTACTCTGGAACCAATCTAGGGTGTTAACAGTAAATCTGGGGTAAGATGGGAGTAGAGAGAATGTGGTACCGGGTAGTGATATACAAAGAGCCACATACATATATATGTTTTTTAAACTTACACCTACAGGTTAGATCTGACACACAGTCAGACACACACACACATACATAAAAGCATCATAAACCAATGCTTTAATATTACTATGTGCAGTACTAGTTGATTCTCTACTGTATTCTATTTTCTTTCTTTCCTTCTTTATTTTTTGTTTTGTTTTGTTTTGTCTTTAACACCAGCCTGCATCCACAAAATTGATATCAAGACTCAGTTTGTAAATAAGTGGTCCAGGGCCTCTTAGAACCTTAAACTTCACTTAAGAGCAAAATTATCAAAGGAGAAAATTCCAGAGATTGTTAAGAACTCAGTTCTGTGCCTTTGTAATCAATACTTGGCACATGTACTTTGTAATTAATAACAAATGGTCCTTGGCTCGGTATTACTATGCCCACCCCTGCATAACCCAAACTCACTGCGCTATGGTGTTTGGAGCAGGCAAAGAGGATGATGATGAACATGCAGATTCCCGCAAAGGAGATCAGCTGCTCTGGCCTTTGGGCTGTGTCCAGAGCCAGCCACAGGATAAGGCCAATCAAGGAGACTCCTGCCAACACCCTGGAGAGGGAATTTCAGGATAATGCCATCAACTCACTGAATGAATAAGAAATAATCAACTTAACCTCTAAAAACCAGAAACTCATCAAATGGATAAATTCATCAAAAGGATAAACACAATAGGTTAGACACAGAGACATGTCTTTAGAATCATTCATCTGGTGGTTTCCCAGTTACCACCTCTCCCCTCCCCTCAACTCTTTTACTCACAGATGGAAGGTCAAAGAGTCCAATCTGAGGACATAAATCTCATGACTTCCTCAATCTATCATATCAGTAACAAAAAGACTTATTCTTCGAGATTGCTCTAATGCAAAACCAAAATATTTTCAAAAGAAGAAGGAAAAGTCCCCTACGGATCTCCACCCAGTTTCCAACCACTTGAAGGGGCAGAATAAAGGCTAAGGCTAAGCCACAAATCAACGACTTATGGCCTTATGGTCCCTTGATGTACCAAACATGCACAGTCAGTACACAAACTAGTCTCCTCAAGTCTGAGTGTTGGAGTCATTTCAGTTCAAGGAGTAAGAATTAGAGGGCAAATCACATGTGAAAAGAAAAGAAAACCAAAACACACACACACTGTCCATTGAGATGCTGCAGGAACAACAATGACAACAGGATAGAGGACAGGTCAGGGTTGAATACTGGGGCTGTTCTCTCTGTGAACTCAAAGTGAATTAAATCTGGCTTCCAGAATCCATCCTGCTAATGAAGAAAGTACTTCAGCTCTATCTCTTCAGTGTCAAATAAATCAATGATCCGAAATTTAGGCTGTAGTCTGGGGTGTTTCTCCAAATGATCACTGTTGCAAACATTCTTAACAGCTATTTTCTGTGCATCCATTGGACAAAAGGCAGAAAAGAGGAACATACAGGGAGTCTGAAAGTCATTCGCTCACCCTAGGTCTGTGATCAAAGGACACGTGCATGCCATAGTTAGTTAAATGAGCTGTGGCTGCTGTAGCATTTGGTCCAGTATACACTAAACAGTGCTAAACTCTAGGGAATTATAAGACACCTGTGGGTACAGGAAGTCTGGAGGACTAGAGGGGGAAAAGAGGATAAAAAGTATCCAGAAATTAAAGGAGAAACACATGAGCACCAAATCAATTTGACAGTTTAATGCAGCTTTGCCTTGATTACTTCTGTGAAGAGGAATATGGTTTTTCTCATTTCCGACACCAACCCTGACAATAAACAGGCTAAAACCCTTCCCTGAAATGTAACCCCTCCTGACCTGCAAGCAATATTAAGATAGGAGATTGTAAGAAACTGGACTAAGTTCAGTGCTCAGAAGCCCACTGCTATTTGCTCCCTGAGCCTTGGTTTTGTAAAGTATAGGAGAACTTTTCTCAGACAGCTCAGAAACCAGGAAAGGAGGAGAAGGGTAATGGTTTGGGGTTTAAGACAAGTTGTGGGACCAGGGATATTGAGATTATCTTACCATTTCATCCAAAACTTCAGGCGGGAGTTTTCAAGGGGCTTGAGACATCTCGTCAATTTTTCACCAAAGAGCCTTTTCAGAAAGCGGTGAACCAGGACCAAAAGCACCAAACAAGTGAGGACGAACAAGGCCAGTGCCCTATGGAAATCCAAGATGCAAGCTGCCAGGAAGTAGGCAGCATAAGCTAAAAACAGAAAGTACAAAGTAAGGATCAGCAAGGCAGAGACCCTAGGAACCAATGAAGACTGAGCCATGAATGTCTGGGTAAGGCAGGAAAAACCCTCCAGCAACCTTACCACCAGCCCTGTCAGACTGAGCGGCACTTCCCAACGCCAGGGTAGATGGCTAGCTGTTTTCTTGGGGGATTCAGAGCAACCAGCTTAGTTTGACTGCTGCATATTTTAATTTGTCCCTGAGGAAATCTCATTCCTTTCTATTTTATCTGGTATCCTCTTTCTATTCCTTGGTATGGACTTGATCAGCACCTACTTTTATACACTTAAAAAAATCATCTTTTCTCAAAACTTTATAACCCCAGTCATTTTAACCTTTCCTCTTGAGCAGAGGCATGGAAGCAGGCTACTACTAGGAAGAACAGCCATACGGTCCTCATTTTATGGCTCCCTGACTCACCCCAAAATATAATTTTTATTTTCACCATCCCAGCTGCCTCTAATATTGACGTCAAAGCCCCATACATCATTGACAGCATATTTTAAACAGAGGTTTCCTATGTGTTTTGTTTGTTTATTTGGTTGGCTGGTTTTTTTTTGCTGTGTCTCATGGCTTGCAGGATCTTAGTTCCCACACCAGAGATCAAACCTGGGGCCCCAACAGTAAAAGTGCTGGGTCCTAACCACTGGACTGCCAGTGAATTCCCAAAAGGTTTGCTATGCTTTAGAAACATTTTATATCATTGGTCTTATTGGCAAACCAGCAAATAAGTAACATATACTACAGGCTTTTTTCATAGACTACAAGAACCACGCCCTTCATCTACTCAAGACACAAATAGAGACAAGCCCAGATTCTTAGAAATATTTAAGTCTATTGAATAGTACAGTTTGAAAAATAGCTTATTCTCAGATTTTACTTATTCCTAGAAGTACAATTCTATAAATTACAATTCACTACAAGTAGTTAAGAGCTATACATCGTATAGCTTCTTTCCATCTAGGAGTAGTCTTGACAGAAGGTCATATTTCTGAAATGACTGTGTCTCTCACTTCCACAGGTTCTCAATACCTTACCCAAACACAGCAGGCTCAGTAGGATCTTCTTGAACAAGCCAGCATGTGTTTTACAGAAACTTCTTGCCCTGGTGAAAGGCTGTAAGGTCCTCCTGATGAGAAACCAAAAGTTAAGATAACAAAATTTACTACATCCTGTTTGCATCAATTCCCAGAACTTAGATGGTCCAGCCTGAGGAAGAATTTTCTCTTAAGAAATTCATCCAGGGGAAGTTAGGCAGTGTCCCAGCAATGCCAGAAAGGCTGGATCAACCTTGCCAATGGGCAGCAGCTCAGGACATTCCTACCCAACCTGGACTAACAATATCCCTGATATCGTTAGTGGAGGGGGAGGAACAGGAAGACACTTGGACCTTTCTGTTCTCTGAAGACAAGGGACTATTCAGTTTCCAGATTCAGAAATGGGCCTATCATTCTGAAAGAAAATAAAAATCACACAAATCCATAGCCCTAAACAGTCAATCAGACATGCACTGATGGACCAGAAGGAAAACACTACCATCCCCAAGAATCCCACCCCCAAGAATCCCTGGCTGAGAGGACCTAAGAGGAGACATCCAGCAAGTAGGTCTTCTCAAGTTTAATTTAACAAACCTTTATATAGTGTTTTCTATATGCTGGACTCTTTCTAAGAAGTTTAAAAGTAGGAACTCATTGACTCCTAATAAGAACTCTTGAAGTGGTTACTATTATCATTCCCATTTTACAAATGTGGAAACTGGAAAGCAGAGAAGTACCTTTCCCAAGGTTGTGGAGGTTGTAAGGAGCATAGACAGAACATAAACTCAGGCAATGTGGCTTCAGAATCTGAGCTCTTAACCATCTTTCTATGCTGCATCTTACCTAGGCCCCAAGCTCACCTGTCTCTACCATTCTTAAATGTCCTCAGCACATTGGAATCATATGAGCATAAAGCACTAACTTCCAAATTCTCAGAAGATCCAAAGAAGATGAGCCCAGCAAGAAGGTTTCAATTGCCCATCATGCTGAGACAGAACAGCTTAGCCAGAGCTGGAACCAACCACTAGCTCCAAATGCCCTGAGGACTTGGCACACAAACTTCTATGTTCTATGGCTGCCTCTCCTATCTAACACACTCCTCTCTCTTTCTTCTCCTTTTTTCTTCTTTCATCAAGGAGTCCAATGCTATGTTAGTTGAGTAGAGTGTATATTATCAGATATAGGTAAAGGAGAAAATATTCCTTATCACCTCCTGACTTAATCAATCCAAGAGGACACCTTGCCATCACCTTATGACCACATTCGATCATTTCCTAAGAACTACCAGAAATCAGTGAAGAATACTCATTTCTGCAAAACTCATGAACAATCTGATTCGAGAACATAATTTAGAGCTGAACTTCTGTTTTTAAAAATTAGGATTGAAAAAAAATCATAAGGGACATTTCAAAGAAAAAGGCAAAATAAGATCTCAGTCTTTTTTAAACCAACTGAGAAGCAGTGCATAGAAGTATGTGCACAGGTATTCATGGTCCTGGCGTCTTGCTTGGCCCACGATCTTGCTAACATGGCCAAGTTCCTTATATAATGGTTCAGCTTGAGAGTTAGTAACTGTGTTATATCCAGAAGCTGAATTGAGAAAAATAATCTATCTGGTAGATGGTGATACTCGATACCTTTTCCATAATTTGCTGTGATGTCTGTACCCACTGATAAATTCTTCAGGTGTGTGTATGGAAGGCTTTCCAGACATGAACTAATAATAACCTTCTCATTCACATGCTTACTGCCTGCAGCCTCAGGTGACAGTGTGAGAAAGAGTAGGGTAAGGATGTTAGGTAGTGCTAGCTCAACACTGCATTAGTGGGCGCCATAGATCAGGGCTGGCAGCAAAAGTGTTCATGCATTTTTCTCAGTGACCCTTTCTACAAGATGTGGAAACTCCCCTTTAAAAAATTCATCTGACTGTTGACAGAGGGGCCCTGGGCAAATCCTTGCTTGCCTGAGCTTGAAGTAAGAACCAGAAGGAAGGAAATGAGTCAACCCAGTATGAAATGATGGTCTGAGTAAAGGGCAAGAGTTCCAGGTAGAAGTGACCGGAATCTCTTCAAGGAGTCCAAAGTTTCCATTTGATAATAGCAAAGAGTTCAAGAAGGCGGAGTAGAAGGATATGCACTCATCTTCTTTGAGAACACCAAAATTGTGTTGAACAACCACTGACAGGAGAACACTGGAACTCACCAAAAAAACAGATACCACATTTGATGACAGAATAAAAAGAACTGTACTGGGTACCACTTTGCCAGATTCAAAGTTGTGCATACAACTGGTTTAAAACTGGATGTGCAGGACTGCTGGATAGTGTTGCAGAGGAGTTCAAGAACAGTTACCAAAAGTGCCCAAGGGAGAATGGTGACTGAGAAGCAAAAAGGCTGTTAACAAAATAAAGTGGAAAGCCATATAGGTGTTGGAAAACCAGCAAAGGCAAGAGAAAGGTCTCTCAGATGGAGGTCAGCAAAGCTACAATGGAGGCAGAGACTCTGTGCGCCAGGTTATGACCAGTGCTGAGAACCATCAGCCTAGGTAGAGTGAGAAGGAAACTTAAATTTAGAACACAGATGGGCTTAACTGCTCAGTTGTGATGGATGTGTTGCCTTGGAAAAGAACTCTCTCTCTCCACACAGGACTCAAATCTTTCCTTGATGCGCAATAAAAAGTCAGATTTCTTCACACTAAGAATAGAAATTCAATGCCAACAGTCCAAAAAATCAAAAGGGACCTAGTTAGTGGCATTTTCAACCAGCTATTCTACCTAGCCTCAATTTCTTCCTTCCAGAGGTCTTCTCCCTCCAAGTTAGAGGTAGCAGGGGTTCTGAAAAGCAGGAGAGTCTTCCCAGTAAGGCTCTCTCTCATTAGAGAGAGTCATGACCCTCTCCCCATTGGCCTTTGTGGGCCAGCCCTTTAGTTCCATTGTTAGAAAAATTTTCTCCAGGTTTCTATCATATGATTAATGCCCATCATGGAGTCCCTATGCTATATAAGCTGTCCCTATTTACACCTTCTTTTAATGATTTCAGTAGGAATTTGAGGACAAAGGAGCTCTGGTTCATTCAGCAGTTGAATACATGCTCAGGTTCTAATGAGAAAAAACAAAAGAAAACTGGAGGGGTGGGGGGAGGAGTTCCCAGCAAGGACAGGCGGCCTAAAGTTCTTCACGCAGGACTTACATTGACATGCAACTTAGTCCACCCAAGATGTCCTTCCATACCTCCTTCCCAGTAATTTGTGCAGTTCACACCCACCCATTTATCTTGCCATTCCCACCCATCCCTGTCAGGCTTACCACCATCCTCCCAGGAAGTCAGAACAGTCACTCTGATAGGGCAGCCAGAAGAAACAACAGACTTAGTAGGAGCAGTTGGGCAGCTAGGAAGAAAAGCGAAAAGGAGAAATGATTAAGAAGGAGGCAAGGTTGACGACATTCAGTGATGTGTAAAATCAGGTTTGTGTGGCAAATAAGATGGCAGTAAACAGGTGACTGGTTCTGTTTGAAAAAGCCATTTACAGGAGAATGACTAGATGAAAACAGAATTGCAGGGGACTGAGTGAATGTGAGCATACATGGACTACTTTAAAAAAAATAATAACTGCCTCCGAAGGAAAGAAAAACCAGATACTATTTACTAAGCACTTTTTACCAGGTACTGCAAGAATCTCTCAATCACCCACCCCCCAAAACCACAAGGCTAATGTTATGCTCATGAGCAAGGAAACAGCCTGCTGGCAGAGTTAGAATTTAAAACCCACCTCTTTCCATTACCCCATGTGACTTCTAATTAGACACAAAAGACTGGAATACCAGAGGGAGGGACCATTCCAGAATTCCAAAATTATAGTTGCTAGGAGAGTAGAGGAGAAGGAGCAGGTAACCATGCCGGTGAATGTTGAACAAGCTTTCACAAGAAAAGGACAGACGAACTGATCCAAAGGTAAAGGGGAAGGCACTTGCCAAGAAGAGATGTTGCAGGGAGTCAGAAGAAAAGGCTGGCGTACCTCAAGAGGAGGAAAAATATCCTTGAGTGAGCCTAGCATTTTGAAAGAACAGTATGATTTACTGTTGCTGAGAAGCAGGGAACATGTGGATGGATGGTGGGAAGAAAGCTTGTAAAGAAAACAGAAGCCAGGTCATTTAGACTTTGTCTTGTAGAAAGGAGAGACCCACTGAAGAACTTAAGCAAAGTAATAACATAGGCAGGCTTCCCCTTTGGTACAGTGGTAAAGAAACCACCGGGAATGCAGGAGAGGCAGGAGGTGCAGGTTCGATCCCCTGGGTCGGGAAGATCCCTTGGAGTAGGAGATGGCAACCCACCTCAGTATTCTTGCCTGGGAAATCCCATGGACACAAGAGCCTGGCGGGTTCCAGTCCACGGAGTCATAAAGTGTCAAACATGACTGACTGAGCATACACAGCAGAATAACAGCAGATATGCATTTTCTAAACAGAAGCAAAAAGGCAAATTGGTTGTCTGAGAAGGCCTTACAAATGGCTGAGAAAAGAAGAGAAGTGAAAGGCAAAGGGAAAAAAAGGAAAGACAAACCCATTTGAATGCAGAGTTCCAAAGAAGAACAAGAAGAGATAAGAAAGCCTTCCTTAGTGATCAATGCAAAGAAATAGAGGAAAACAA
This sequence comes from Bos indicus, assembly GCF_029378745.1. Taxonomy (NCBI): domain Eukaryota; kingdom Metazoa; phylum Chordata; class Mammalia; order Artiodactyla; family Bovidae; genus Bos; species Bos indicus. Next base: position 64,990,206 of record NC_091769.1, read on the forward strand.
TAGAATGGGAAAGACTAGTGATCTCTTCAAGAAAATTAAGAGATATCAAGGGATATCTTTCATGCAAAGATGGGCACAATAAAGGACAGAAATGGTATGGACCTAATAGAAGCAGAAGATATTAAGAAGAGGGGGCAAGAATACATAGAACTATACAGAAAAGATCTTCATGACCCAGATAATCACGATGGTGTGATCACTCAACTAGAGCCAGACATCCTGGAATGCGAAGTCAAGTGGGCCTTAGGAAGCATCACTACCCAACAAAACTCGTGGAGGTGATGGAATTCCAGCTGAGATATTTCAAATCTTAAAGATGATGCTGTGAAAGTGATGCACTCAATATGCCAGCAAATTTGGAAAACTCAGCAGTGGCCACAGGACTGGAAAAGGTCAGTTTTCATTCCAATGTCAAAGAAAGGCAATGCCAAAGAATGTTCAAACTACCAAACAATTGCACTCATCTCACATGCTAGCAAAGTAATGCTCAAAATTCTCCAAGCAAGGCTTCAACAGTACGTGAACCAAGAACTTCCAGATGTTCAAGCTGGATTTAGAAAAGGCAGAAGAACCAAAGATCAAATTGCCAACATCCTTTGGATCATCAAAAAAAGCAAGAGAGTTTCAGAAAAACATCTACTTCTGCTTTACTGACTATGCCAAAGCCTTTGACTGTGTGGATCACAATGAACTGTGGAATATTCTTCAAGAGATGGGAATACCAGACCACCTGACCTGCCTCCTGAGAAATCTGTATGCAGGTCAAGAAGACATGGAACAACAGACTGGTTCCAAATAGGAAAAGGAGTATGTCAAGGCTATATATTGTCACCCTACTTTTTTAACTTATATGCAGAGTACATCATACGAAATGCCAGCCTGGATGAAGCACAAGCTGGAATCAAGATTGCCAGAACAAATATCAATAACCTCAGATATGCAGATGACACCAACCATATGGCAGAAAGCAAGGAGGAACTGAGAAGCCTCTTGATGAAAGTGAAAGAGGAGAGTGAAAAAGCTGGCTTAAAACTGAACATTCAGAAAACTAAGATCATGGCATCTGGTCCCATCACTTCATGGCGAATAGATGGGGAAACAATGAACACAGTGACAGACTTTATTTTGGGGGGCTCCAAAATCACTGCAGATGGTGACTGCAGCCATGAAATTAAAAGACACTTGCTCCTTGGAAGAAAAGCTATGACAAACCTGCTGCTGCTGCTGCTAAGTTGCTTCAGTCGTGTCTGACTCTGAGACCTCATAGATGGCTGCCCACCAGGCTACCCCGTCCCTGGGATTCTCCAGGCAAGAACACTGGAGTGGGTTGCCATTTCCTTCTCCATGCATGAAAGTGAAAAGTGAAAGTGAAGTCGCTCAGTCGTGTCTGACTCCTATCGACCCCATGGCCTGCAGCCTACCAGGCTCCTCCGTCCATGGGATTTGCCAGGCAAGAGTACTGGAGTGGGTTGCCATTGTCTTCTCCAATGACCAACCTAGATAGCATATTAAAAAGCAGAGAGATGTTACTCTACCAACAAAGGTCCGTCTAGTCAAAGCTATGGTTTTTCCAGTAGTCATGTATGGACTATAAAGAAAGTTGAGCACTGAAGAATTGATGCTTTTAAACTGTGGTGTTGGAGAAGACTCTTGAAAGTCTCCTGGACTGCAAGGAGATCCAAACAGTCCATCCTAAAGGAAATCAGTCCTGAATATTCACTGGAAGGACTGATGCTGAAGCTGAAACTCCAATACTTTGGCCATCTGATGTGAAATACAGACTCATTGGAAAAGACCCTGATGCTGGGAAAGATTACAGGCAGGAGGAGAAGGGGAAGACAGAGGATGAGATGGTTGGATGGCATCACCAACCCGATGGACATGAGTTTGAATAAGCTCCAGGAGTTGGTGATGGATAGGGAAGCCCAGCGTGCTGCCGTCCATGGGGTCACAGAGAGTTGGACACGACTGAATTACTGAACTGAACTGACACAGATCACTCTGGAGGCAGTGGGATGGGTGACAGTCTGGGGCCGGTAAGGAAGTAACTGAGGGTGCAGGGGAGGTGCATGCACAGGAGGTGAATGCACAGTTGTTTGAGAAAGAGGATTAACATCAAGTGGAGGAAAACTAGGATGACAAATGAGGTTCCTATGGTGAGTGACTCAGTCAGGATGCTAACACGCACCCAAAGAGAGGAGACAGGAGGAGGAACAGACCTGAGGAGGAAATGTGAGTTTATCTATCTTTGTATGTCTAAAGCCCAGCCCAGGGCCTGACTTAGTAGAAAAGTATCACACCTATGCTAAGAGGAATTTCATTTTAATGTTAAATATAAAGTATATACACCACACCTAGATGAAGATGTTTGGTAAGTGGTTAGATATATAGGTGGGAAGCTTAGAACAAAGATGCAGACATCAGATGTGGCTTTATGAATCCAGACATTAAGTGTAAGAATGAGAAGAAAAGACAAAAACAGGCTCTGGAAAACAACAGACAAGAAGAAACATCCAGAGAGGCAGGAGAATGAGGAGGGTATAGCGCCATTAAAATCAGTAAGTGGGGACTTCCTTGGTGGACCAATGGTTAAGAATTTGCCCTGCAATGCTGGGGATGAGAGTTCCATCCCTGGTCAGGGAACTAAGATTCCCCATGCCATGAAGCAAGCAAGCCTGCACGCCGCAACTACTGAGCCCACGAACACTGCAATGAAAGATCCTGTCTGTCATAACTAAGACCCAACACAGCTAAATAAACAAATATATTTTTTAAAAATCAATAAATGAGTTTCCAGAAAGAAAGGATCAGAAGGGTCATGCTGCAGAGATGACCAGTGAAAGTGTGTATACATTGGACTTGGTAAGTAGGTTTTCACTGTTCACTTAAATAACAGAATTTCAGCTGAGCAGTGATAGTGAAAACTAGATTGCACTGCACTGAATACGGAGGTGAGAAAATGGAAACAGCAAGAAAATCCCACATTTCCAAGAAACTTGGTCATGAAGGAAAATGATATCACAAGTTTGAGATAAGGTTGATTTTTGGTTTTGTTTGTTTTATTATAAGAAATAAATTTGAGTACACTTATAGATTCTTCAAGCCAGGCTTCAGCAATACATGAACCTGAACTTTATGCCAGGAGCCACCACGGGAGATCCCACCCATGACAAGGTCATGTGGAAGAGATCTGATGAGCAAGGCTGATCAGAACTCAAGGGACCCCGTGAATCTGCTCAAGCATCTACCCCAAAACCAGAATCTGTCTGTCTTACTACTTTGTGCCTTTCACCAACTCTTCTGACATTAACAGGGGGCTATCCCCGACCACCTTTCTCTGGAAAAAGTCAACTTAGGGCTTTAGTTTATAAGTCTTCTGGGCATGAAAGGAATATTTCTATTTTAACCCCTCTGTTAGCATTCTAGCTTGCCTGACAGGTTTATCCATACTCTTGCAATTAACACACAAGATTGTTCACAACTCCCCAACCTTGAAAGGCATGGGAAGCCAAAACATTCTAAAAGTCCTAATGAGCATAGAGTCCTTTAAGGGATGAAAAATTATTAGAATAGATAGTGCTGGTAAAGGGCTTCATTATTGGGCCAATACTTGCTGCCAAGTTCCCATATCCCTTATCCATTGTGCACCTGGGAGTGCATTGGTTAACATAGCTGGAATGTAAGAAAAACAAGTAGCAGCCTTGGAATTAACCACATCAGACCTTTGAGCTAACTGGTTCTTTCTTTGTTGTGACCACTGCACCTTTGCTCTGTGAGAATGTAACTCTGTTTAGTACTTTCTGAGGCTGGGAGAAATAAAGAAGAAACACTTTAAGGGAAAACAAGTTTTCTGGCTGAGCAGCCTTTATCAAAAAAGGGTCATAAAATGTCCACAGGCCTCCAAGGCCAGAAGATAATGTACACAACATTGTTTATGGGAAAGGTATGCAGAAAAAATCCTGGTTTTGATAAAGACAAAACAGATGTAATGTTTGGGCTGACTCTGTATGACTTTGCATCTTTCATTTCCCTTTATGTACAAGTCAAGGAATAAAAGTTCCTTTTGAAAATAAAGTTATGGGCCTCGCTCACCGAAGCTTGGTCTCCCCGTGTCATTCTTTTTTTCCTTTTCCCTCCTTTCCTCTCTCTGTTCTTCTTTCAGGATGACTCCTTGGAACACAGGAGCTTTATTGGCTTTCCGTGTAAATCAAGGAAGATCAAGCCCTGCTCTCCGCTTTGCTATCCTTATCGCCTAAGCCATCATCCTGAGGGTACCCCTGGATCCTGCCGGGGCTGGACCCCAGTACTTCCAGATGTTTAAGCTGGTTTTAGAAAAGGCAGAGGAACCAGATGCCAACATCTGCTGGATCATGGGAAAAGGAAGAGAGTTCCAGAAAAACATCTATTTCTGCTTTATTGACTATGCCAAAGCCTTTGACTGTGTGGATCACAATAAACTGTGGAAAATTCTTCAAGAGATGGGAATACCAGACCACCTGACCTGCCTCTTGAGAAACTTATATGCAGGTCAAGAAGCAACAGTTAGAACTGGACATGGAACAACAGACAGGTTCCAAATAGGAACAGGAGTACGTCAAAGCTGTATATTGTCACCCTGCTTATTTAACTTCTATGCAGAGTACATCATGAGAAACGCTGGGCTGGAAGAAGCACAAGCTGGAATCAAGATTGCCGGGAGAAATCTCAATAACCTCAGATATGCAGATGACACCACCCTTATGGCAGAAAGTGAAGAGGCACTAAAAAGTCTCTTGATGAAAGTGAAAGAGGAGAGTGAAAAAGTTGGCTTAAAGCTCAACATTCAGAAAATGAAGATCATGGCATCTGGTCCCATCACTTCATGGGAAATAGATGGGGAAACAGTGTCAGACTTTATTTTTCTGGGCTCCAAAATCACTGCAGATGGTGATTGCAGCCATGAAATTACAAAACACTTACTCCTTGGAAGGAAAGTTATGACCAACCTAGATAGCATATTCAAAAGCAGAGACATTACTTTGCCAACAAAGGTCCATCTAGTCAAGGCTATGGTTTTTCCTGTGGTCATGTATGGATGTGAAAGTTGGACTGTGAAGAAAGCTGAGCACCGAAGAATTGATGCTTTTGAACTGTGGTGTTGGAGAAGACTCTTGAGAGTCCCTTGGACTGCAAGGAGATCCAACCAGTCCATTCTAAAGGAGATCAGTCCTGGGTGTTCTTTGGAAGGACTGATGCTAAAGCTGAAACTCCAATACTTTGGCCACCTCATGAGAAGAGTTGACTCATTGGAAAAGACTCTGATGCTGGGAGGGATTGGGGGCAGGAGGAGAAGGGGACAACAGAGGATGAGATGGTTGGATGGCATCACTGACTCAATGGACATGAGTTTGAGTAAGCTCTGGGAGTTGGTGATGGACAGGGAGGCCTGGCGTGCTGCAATTCATGGGGTAGCAAAGAGTCGGACACGACTGAGCAACTGAACTGAACTGAACTGATAGATTGGGGGAGGGTCTAATGGGGAAGGAGTAATTGAAGAAGTAGAAAACAGAGGGCCCTTAGAAGGGGACAGAGAAGGATGGATAAGGAGATTAAGAAGATGGGTAAGGGGCTTCCCTGGTGGTCCAGTGGTTAAGAATCCCCCTTCCAATGCAGGGCACTCAGGTTCCATCCCTGCTGAGAGAACTAAAAAGCTACTGAGCCCACACACTCTAGAGTCCATTCTCTGCAACAAGAAAAGCCCGTGCACCACAGTGAGAAGCCCCTGCCCACATGCTGCAACGAAGGGCCTAAGCAGTCAAAATTAAAAAAGAAGAAAGGTAAAGAGGTTAGCTTCAGACTCAGGGAGAGTAAGCTTTCTGATAAAGGAGGGAAAAAGATAGGGATTCATGCAGGTGCAGGTATATTTAAGTTAGAACACATAGGAAGATAACAATGTTTAAACAAAAATAATAATATTATAGTATGCAGGACTGATGCTGAAGCTGAAGCTCCAAAACTTTGGCCACTGGATGCGAAGAGCCAATTCATTAGAAAAGACTGATGCTGGGAAAGATAGAAGGTAGGAGGAGAAGGGGATGACAGAGGATAAGATGGTTGGATAGCATCACTGATTCAATGGACATGAGCTTGAGCAAGCTCCGGGAGATGGTGAAGGACAGGGAAAGGACAGAGAAGCCTGGCGTGCTGCAGTCCATGGGGCTGCAAAGAGTTGGACACAACTGAGTGACCAAACAAAATGTAATTTATAATGTATGGAAGTAAAATGTATAAACATAAACAATGGTAATATAAAGGCTGGAAAGGGACAAACAGAAGTAAACTACTATAAAGTTCTTATACTATATATGATGAGGTATAATATCACTTGAAGGCAGACTTGATAAGTTGAAAATATATATCACAAACTCCAAACCAACTACTAATATAGCAAAACAAAGAATTATACCTAATAAACCAACAAAATAGATAAAATGGAATCATTGAAAAATATTCAGGGAGTTCCCTGGTGATCCAGGGTTTAGGACTCCATGCTTTCACTGGTGAGTGCCCAGGTTCAATTCCTGGTCGATTATAGAAAGCTTACTGTTAACTCATTAAAATGTGATATATGAAGTAAGTGGAAAAACAAAAATACAAAGTAGTAATGTCCACACTGATGCATATCAACTGATATATATCTATTTGAATATAGAAGTGAAATTCTGGAGAAAAGAAATTTTAAAAATTAAGCTTGCTTTCTCTATGAAGTCACTAAGTTAACTCTCAAAAATAGAGAGAAGAAAGAAACATATATCCATGTATTCCCTTTAGAAACTATCCAGTATCCTCTTCTAAGCTTCTCAATGTATGACTTCAGTGTTGTTGTTGTTGTTGTTGTTTTAATAAATACAGACTCTTTTCCACACCAGGGAATACAGCTTTCATCTAACCTATTTTACTCCAACAACTTCTACAGACTTTACTTCTGTGACTACGACCATGACCAAATTCAAAGACAGTTCTCACTCCTTCCTTGACTATTACACAGAACATTGAAGATTAATTGTACTTTCATCGTTGACACTTTTTTCTCTTTTGACTTCAGAGATTGTATTTTTTTTAATTTTATTATCTCTCTTGGTGGTTCCTTCTCTGGTTTTTTTAAATTTCTGGTTTCTCTTTTTCCTCATCCCCAAATCTGAGTATTTCAGAAGAGCTATTTTTTTTAAGATTCTATGGGGGAATTCCCTGGAGGTCCAGTGGTTAGGACTCAGCACTTTCCCTTGCTGAGGTCCTGGGTTCAATCCCTGGTCATGGAACTAAGATCCTCCAAGCTCTGTGGTGCAGCCAAAAATAAATAAATACTAAAAAAAATTATAAGCCTCAATTTTCTAATTGAAAAAGGGGATGAAAATTAGTATCCACCTGTTGTGAAAATTAAATGAATTAATTACATAAAGCATTCTGTACAATAGTAAATACTCAATAATTGTTGGTTGTTGTTATTCTCATTGTTGTTATTTTTGTTGCCAGTCCAACCAATGCTGATACTACTGAACTCATTACTTATGGCCCAGGTATATTTAACAATTAATTACATAAAAATAGATACATGCACATGGTAATGGCACATGGCTATGAATCTTATTTCCACAATAAGATCACCAGCTCTTGAGAACAGGGCAAGCCTGACCTCTTCTAAATCCACTGACCACACTAGCCAACCCTAGGCCCCAACTGAATCAACGCTAGAAGACCTGTACCTCAGTCGTGTGGGAGGTTCCAATCCACCCTTAAGGCTGTGTCCTTGTTCTTCAGCCCTCTTGCTTCCCTCAGGATTTATCCCTTCTTCCTGTAAGCAGAGGTAGGATTGAGGTCAGTCCTAAGGCCCTGTCAGGGGTGACAGGGATTGCAAGCAGCCAAATACCCTATGTGAGGCCATGCGTCAGTCAACAGAGACGTGCAGAAACTAAACTGGTGAGTTACCGTGAGTTCCAGCCCTGGGTTCTGTATGCCAGTCTCCACAGTGGTCAGAGCAAAGGCCTCTTTTCCATTTGTTTTCTCCATCTCCTGTTCTCCTGAAAGACAAATTCAGAGCCAAGAGTGGAAGATTAGTTGTTCTGTAATGTGAGACTGGATAGAACTTTTAGGGCCAGTTATCCACAGGAAAAACAAAACTAAAAATATGTAGAGATTTAGCTGACTTCTTTAAGGACTGAGAACAGAGAAGATTGGAAGCATAATTCTAAAATAATGAACAATGAAGTATAGACTTCTACTTTCTATTGTCAATGGTTAAGGAAGGGGAAATAACATAGAAGAGAAATGAAGGGCAGGGGAATTGACATGAATCAGTGGCTCACAAAAGGCTCCAGGACCTGGACTAAAAAGGACTGTCTTCAGTTTCCTTGAGGAAGACCGAGAGGGCAACTACTCCTGTTAGCCTCCAGGAGGCCCCACTGAGCTGTACTAAGAAGAAAACAAGGCGGCAGAGGGCTGGGAAGACCATGCCCACAACACATTACTGAGAAAACCAAGATGAACACACTTTCAAGTTCCTGACCATAATGCAGCATGACAATCATTTCTGGAGTATCTAAGAGAGTTCCTCATGAGAGAAAAGAAACCTACACATGGAATAATCAGGATGAGTGTTAATTATCCCCAATAAAGAAAGTTTCAAAACAAAATGAGAGAATAAAGAAATAAAGCAGGACTTCCCTGGTGGTCCCCTGGTTGAGAAACTGTCAGCTAATGCAGGGGATGCAGGTTCGATCCCTGACTCGGGAAGATTCTACTTGTTGCAGAGCAGCTAAGCTCGTGTGGCACAAGAACTGAGCCCTTGCTCTAGAGCCTGAGAGCCACAACTATGAAGCCCTTGCATCTAGAGCCTGTGCTCCACCACAAGAGAAGCCACTGCAGCAAGCCCATGCACTGCAGTGAAAAGTAGCCCCTGCTGGCCACAACTGCTGCTAAGTCACTTCAGTCGTGTCCTACTCTGTGCGACCCCAGAGACGGAAGCCCACCAGGCTCCCCCGTCCCTGGGATTCTCCAGGCAAGAACACTGGAGTGGGTTGCCATTTCCTTCTCCAATGCATGAAAGTGAAAAGTGAAAGTGAAGTCGCTCAGTCGTGTCCAACGCTTAGCTACCCCATGGACTGCAGCCTTCCAGGCTCCTCCGTCCATGGGATTTTCCAGGCAAGAGTACTGGAGTGGGGTGCCAACTAGAGAAAGCCTGTTTAGAGCAGTGAAGATCCAGCAAAAGGTACAAGTTCATTTACTGGAATCATCCATTTAAGAAAAAGAAACAAAACAAGCACTTGAGCTCACTATAAGCAACCTTTATCTAAACATTCAAAGTCATAATACATGTTCATTTAAGACTTTTTTTTTACTTTATAGAAATTTTCCTTCCCTATGGAATTGTGTTTTGTTTTTGTTTTACGGTGATCCTTTCAACCATTTAAATATAATTTCATTAAGCATCATAAATGGATAACTTTTGTTTTATAAATCAGGGCCTTCCTGCATAGATATAGACCTACTTGAACTTGGTCTCAGTAGGCTCAATTAAAAAATCTGGCAAATCAGGTTCCTGCCCTCCCCCAAGATAATTACTTACTCCAGTTTGTAGACTTCTTCTGGTGCCTCAGAGAGGACAGAAAGAACTCAGTTCCATGCTACCCTGACTCTGAAGTCAGGGCTGGGAATGAGGGAGGGTGATTCCGATTGGCTCATTTTTGCCCCTGGGCCCTCCCTTGCTGTGCTTGCCCTTGCCTGTAGAGAAGGAGTGCAATGTCTCAAGTTAAATATTTATATGCTTTAAAGACTGTTTTGCAGGGTCAGGTCTAAGAATTCTGCAGGAATTTCTAACAGGCACTTCAGTAAAAGCACTGTCCAGTACTGAACTAGGCACAGGGGAGAAAAATAAGTAGAAAAGTAAGAGAAAGATCTCTGCCCTCAGAAAATGGATCATCATTTGGTACTGGGAAGATAGTTCTTAGAAAACAACGGAACACAGGACTGCACAAGATTTGATTCCAAATGACTGCTAGGAAGTCTTTTGCTAATCCACTTAACAAATATTTATTAAGTACGCACGATCACCCTGGCATGGCTCTGGGTGCTGAGGACACAAAGATGAATGGGATACTGTCTCTACTGTGAAGGAATTACAAATCAGTGAGGAAAGACGTGTCAAAAAAGGCTTTACACAGCTGGTTCCATTGGTCCTGAGCCAGGAAATTCTTGAAAGGTAAGCAGAGAATCACTGACAGAGAACAGGAAAGATATACTACAAGAGGGAGAAACACACAGAAAAGGCACAGACAATGAAGCCTTCCTGTCATACTAACAAGGCTGTAAAAATACAGCTAAAGAATAAGGGGATATTTTGGGGGAAATTAATGAAGGAGGGACAAAATAAAAGTAAGAAATTAGTTAAGGAATGAAAGGAGAAAATATGAAAGAGATCATGATGGTTTATCAAGAGATGTCTGGAGATGCAATCAAGTGCCAGGCTGAACGTTTGGTCTTATCTGGAGCCAAGTGGTGAGGCAAGAGGAGGGACTGGAAGGATGCCTGTTGGAGACAGGAAGACCAGTCAGGAGACAAAAGCTGGTCCAGGTCGGACATGGAGAGGCTCTAACCAAAGCAGTGGATGCAGAGGAAGAAACAAATCTATAAAGAGTGATGACTGGTGGGGCATGGAGGGAGTAAATGAAAGGGAGGAAGTAATTCTCCAAAATTGTTCAAAATAATCTAATTTCTTCTTGCTCCTACCCACCAGTAATACTGAGCAATATGTTGTTCCCTAAACATTTGATGTTTCCTTCTGCCTGTATAGTCATACGTTTGCAGATGCTGTTCCTTCTGCCTCTGACACGCTACCGCTGTCTATTGCTGTTGTTGTTCTTCAGTTGCTAAGTCCTGTCTGACTCTGTGACTCCATGGACTGCAGCATGTCAGCCTTTTCTGTCCTCCACTATCTCCTGCAGTTTGCTCACATTTATATCCATTGAGTTGGTGATGTTATCTAACCATCTCATCCTGAAGCCTTCCTCTCCTTTTGCTTTTAATCTTTCCCAGCATCAGGGTCTTTTCCAATGAGTCAGCTCTTTGCATTATGTGGCCAAAGTATTGGAGCTTCAGCTTCATCATCAGTCCTTCCAATCAATATTCATAGTTGATTTCCTTTAGGATTGACTGGTTGGATCTCCCTACAGTCCAAGTGACTCTCAAGAGTCTTCTCCAGCACCATAGTTCAAAAGCATCAACTCTTTGGTGCTCTGCCTTCTTTATGATCCAACTCTCACATTCATACATGACTAGTGGAAAAACTAAACCTTTGATTATGTGGACCTTTGTTGCCAAAGTAATGTCTCTGCTTTTTAATACTGTCTAGGTTTGTCATCGGAGAAGGCAATGGCACCCCACTCCAGTACTCTTGCCTGGAAAATCCCATGGATGGAGGAGCCTGGAAGGTTGCAGTCCATGGGGTCGCTAAGAGTCGGATACGACCGGGCGACTTCACTTTCACTTTTCACTTTCATGCATTGGAGAAGGAAATGGCAACCCACTCCAGTGTTCTTGCCTGGAGAATCCCAGGGACGGGGGAGCCTGGTGGGCTTCCATCTATGGGGTCGCACAGAGTTGGACACGACTGAAGAGACTTAGCAGCAGCAGCAGCAGCAGCAGGTTTGTCATAGCTTTTCTTCCAAGGAGCAAGCTTCTTTTCATTTCATGGCTGCAGTCACTGTCCACAGTGATTTTGGAGCCCAAAAAATAAAATCTCACTGCCTGCACCTTTTCCCCTGCTATTTGCCATGAAGTGATGGGACCGGATGCCATGATCTTAGTTTTTTTCAACGTTAAGTTTAGAGCCGATTTTTATTTACCTAGCAAATTCCTGTACCACCAAGTCTCTGTTGCAAGACCACTGTTTTCAGTGAAGTTTTCCAAATTCTCTCCAGTTCAGACTTCAGACCCCTTTCCCCACACTCCTGCTGCAACATGCTTTTGCAGAGGTCTATAGAGCATTTAGTACTCTACATGTCTACTTGTTTCCCACTAGACTATGATTTCATCAAGCACAGGCTCTTTATCTTATTTGCCACTGTAACCCTGGTAACTGAGCCTTCCCTGGGCCACCAGATGCTAAGAATGGACTCATTAACAGACTCATTGGAAAAGACCCTGATGCTGAGAAAGATTGAAGGCGGGAGGAGCAGGGGACAACAGAGGATGAGATGGTTGGATGGCATCACCAACTCAATGGACATGAGTTTGAGCAAGCTCTGGGAGTTGGTGATGGACAGGGAAGCCTGGTGTGTTGCAGTCCATGGGGTCACAAAGAATCGGCTGAGCAACTGAACTGAACTGATCCCCAGACTCAAGATCTGCCACAATATTGTTGTTGTTGTTGTTTAGTCACCAAGTTGTGTCCAACTCTTTTTCAACCCCATGGATTACACCCTGACAGGCTCCCCGTATAGTGGATTATCACTTCCTTCTCCAGGAGATCTTCCCAATTCAGAGATTGAATACACATCTCCTGCACTGGCAGGTGGATTCTTTACCGCTGAGCCATGAAAGAAGCCCGCCAAAATATTAGGCAATCAATAAATATTTGTGGGGCTTCCCTGGTGGTCCAGTGGTTAAAAATTCACTTTGCAATGCAGGGGACACCAGTTCAATCCCTGGTCCAGGAAGTTCCCACATGCTGAGAAGCAACTAAGCCCCCTTGTGCCACAACCACTAAGCCCACTCACCTTGAGCCTGTGCTCTACAACAAGAGAAGCCAGCACAGTGAGTCCATGCACTGCAACTAGTGAGTAGCCCCTGTCTTGCTGCAACTAGAGAAAAGCCCACATGTAGCAATGAAGACCCACCACAGCCAAAAAATAAAATAAATACATGAATATTTAATAAATATTTGTAAAATAAGTGAAACAAACAGATTTCTGACATTGGGTGTGAAGATGATGATAACAAACACCAAAACAGGAAGATATATCTCTATTTCCCTAGTTCCATGCATTTGTGTACACACACACACACACACACACACACACAAAGCCTAGCAGAGTAAATGTATGTTATATTCTGTAACCTAGAGCAACTCATTTTGCCTCTCTGGACCTCTTCTGTCATTTCTGCCCTGCCTAATTGTCCAATGCTATTGAGAGAGTCAGTTCTTAGGCAGGTTGATAGGGAGTCTAGGGGTCCCCAAGGAGAGAGGGATCTGGAATTCTCAAGGAGGAAGAAAGGACAAACTTTTTTTCTTTCTCCACATTCCTTAGGATTATATAACAATAATGTATCCTGCCTAAGGACAGTCTTTGGATTCAACCTTCTGTTATCTTAAAATGTTAATTATGGGAGTAGACCTGGTCTTTACAAGGATGTATCTTGCCTGAGGACAGTGTTATCTTAAAATGTAAATTATGGGAGTAGGTCTGATGAGGTCTTTACAACCTCCAGATAGTCTTTGGATTATATAACTCATTGTTAACACTAGCAAGCGGGTACTCTTTCTGCCCCCTTCTGATGCCTATGTCAGAAGCTTTCTCTATCTCCTTTATACTTTAATAAAACTTTATTACACAAAAGCTCTGAGCCATCAAGCCTCGTCTCTGGCCCCGGGTTGAATTCTCCTCCTCCGGGGGCCAAGAATCCCGGTGTATTCGCGTGATTCAACAACAACCTTTCACAGTCTTTCATCTTGGGGGCTCGTCCGAGATCCTTCAGGACAAGGTAAGGATGCTTGGAGCTTTAGTTCTTTGTTCACTTAGAGAACACGTTTTCTGCTGTGCTTTACTAACTCTACCGTGTGCTTGTGTGAATGAATGGCATGCCCTGCGTGAAGCAAGTAAGGAGCCCTGCTCTGCTGTTCCATGGTGATCTTATATGGCTTATGGCAGAAACCTGTCGGGGCGTTATACCGACCTGCCAATGCCAAGAGGCACCCAATGTCTCCTTCGGGAACCGACCAGAAATGGGCAAAGCGTGTGGACCGAACTCTCCTTTCTCGGTCAAACTTTTCGGTCTCTTTGACCATTTCATAACTCCTTGGGAATTAGAAGTACTAACCTAATCTATCGGATCATAGACTTTCAAGGGACTTGTGATCTATACTGTTATTGTGTACTGTGGCTTAGGTCCCAAACTTGGATTGGTAGCCGATAAAGCGCCTAGCCTCGCTAGGAATCGAAAGGTCAGAAGCTAGATGGAGCTCTAGTTCCCAGAACATCTCTGAGGTTAAAGGTTACTCACATTGGGACTGCCATGAGTTTTTTTCCTTTGGTAACACTGGCTCTTAGTAGATCAGAGGAGGCTGTTATACTGGTGTGGTGATGCTTGGAAAGAACATCTCAGTTTCATGTTCGTGCCGGTCTTATTGTGGTCAGGAAATACTCAGGGTCGTGCATGGGCACTCAGGTGACGAATGTTTCCCACAGTGGTCTTAGCTTGGGAGGCATTCCGGAAGGTTACTCTGATTCACCCCGGGTGACATCAGAGGCAAGCAAGGTTAAAGGTGAAGAGCTGGACGTCAAGTAGGGATGCTATCAAGTCTACTCCTGGTACATCCCCACTCCATCTCGGTGGTAGAACCAGGAGGGACGAGTTTGGCACCTGCATCAGTAAGGGACAGACTAAGTCCGACCAGGAAGGAAAAGCTTTTGGTGTAACGTCTGTCTACACCCCCATCTAGAGCAGGGAGGGATGCCTCCGGTAGAAAAATGGTGCTGGTCACTTTTTTTCTCTCTTACAGATGGGAGCTAACAATTCCAGCCTCACTCCTTTGAACTGTATCCTGAAAAACTGGGATAGACTTGATCCCCAGGGCTTAAAGAAGACACACCTGGTCTTCCTATGTGATACCACATGGCCACGGTATCCATTGGAGGATGGCGAACGGTGGCCAGTTGAAGGGTCTCTTAAGTATAATACTGTTCTACAATTAGACCTAATGGGTAGAAGTAGCATATGTGTTGCCCTTTTTCTCTCTGCGAAATATGCCAGACTTATGTCCTAAGGGTATAGATTTGGGTGTGAAACCTTCAGCTCCCTACTGTCCTCTTACTTTGCCCCCATACCTGGGACTCCAAACTGGGATTCAAACTGCCCACATGGAGGTCCAAACAACTCCTGTCTCAGTACGACCTCAGACTACTCTGGTTTCAGTAGAAACTCAGACCATTGAAGTAAGAGATGAGATGGAGGACAGGAGACAAAGAGAAGAGGAAAAACAGGTTTCTCCAATCTATCCCTGGGATCATATGCGCAGAGCAGCCAGGGAGACTGAGGAACAGCCACACAAGCTGTTGCCTCTTTATGAAACATCCACCGGGAGAAATAATCAGTCTGTGAGAGTTAATAAGCCTTTCTCTTATCAAGAAATACAAAGAATCAAGGAGGATCTGGGAGACTATTTAGAGGACCCAGAAAAATATATTAGAGCTTTTAAAGGTGTTACTCTGTTTTATGACCTCACTTGGAAGCATGTGATGTATATCTTGGGACAAACGCTGACTCCCGAGTCAAAGACTCGAGTTTTGGGAAAAGTGGTTGCTTATGGAGATGAATGGCTTGGTAATGAATCAGTAGGGAAGAGGGAGAACTCCCCAGTGGGAATCAAGCGGTCCCAACTATAGGACCAGACTGGGACTACAACACAGCTAAAGGAAAATGGGATCAGAGTCATTTTGTTAGATGTATTCTTGAAGGACTTAGGCAGGTGCGTTCTAAGCCTTTAAACTATGGCAAATTGGCAGACATAGAACAGGAGGAGAAGGAAGCTCCTGGTAAATTCCGAGATAGACTGAAAGAAGCCCTTCGAAGATTCACTGAGATTGATCCCGAAAGTGAAGTAGGAAAAGTGATCTTAAAGGATAGATTTCTCACTCAGTCGGCTCCAGATATCCGCCATAAGCTACTAAAAAGGGCGTATGGACAAAATCAGTCTTTAGATACTCTGTTACAACTGGCTCAGACAGTCTATTATGGTAGGGAATATGAGGAAAATAAAGAAAGGCAAAAAAAAAAAAAGACAAAGGAAAAGGCAGAAGCCTTCGCCATGGCTATGAAAAACGTTCTTAAACAGCCTGAGAAAAATGCCCAGAGGGACCCAGGTGAAAAGGGATGGGCTTGCTATTACTGTGGAAAGGAGGGGCATCTCAAGCAGGATTGCCCTCAGGCATCTAAGCCGCCCCCGGCTCCATGTCCGGTCTGCAAAGGACCACACTGGAAGAGAGACTGCCCCCAGAGTCGTAGGTCTCCAGGGTCGGACTCAAGATAATCAGGACTGAAGGTGCCCGGGGGTCCCCACACAAGCTCCCGTCCTAATTACACCTGAGGAACCCCGGGTACTAATAATTGTGGGGGGCCAATCCGTCGATTTCCTTTTAGATACTGGGGCAACTTATTCTGTGCTTACTGAAGCCCCTGGCCCACTTTCTTTCCGATCTGCTTTTGTAATGGGACTGTCTGGACGAGCCAAAAGGTATTATTTCAGTTATTCTTTATCTTGCAACTGGGATTCTGTGCTGTTTTCACACGAGTTTTCTGATCGTGCCAGAATCTCCCTCACCTCTTTTGGGGAGGGATATACTGAGCAAGGTCCATGCCTCTGTTTTCATGAATATGGAGCCCTCCCTTTCTCTCCCTTTAGTTGAACAAAATGTAAATCCTAGAGTATGGACTGATGGAAAATCTGTGGGTCGAGCACAAAATGCTATTCCTGTAGTTGTTAAGCTCAAAGACCCACACGTATTTCCACATAAGAAGTAGTATCCACTGAAACCTGAAGTTAAGGAAGGGTTAAAACCCATCATTGAAAATTTAAAGGAGCAGGGACTATTAATTCCCTGTAACAGTCCTAGCAACACTCCTATTTTGGATATAAAGAAATTGAATGGTAATTGGAGACTAGTTCAAGATTTACGAATAATAAATGAGGCTGTCGTTCCTTTACACCCCGTGTGCCTAATCCTTATACTCTATTGTCTGAAATTCCTGAATGGGCCAAATATTTCTCAGTAATTGATTTAAAGGATGCCTTCTATTCAGTTCCTTTGGCGGAAGAAAGTCAATTTCTATTTGCCTTTGAAGACCCTACACAATCAGCTGCTCAGTTAACCTGGACAGTTTTGCCCCAGGGATTTCGTGATAGTCCTCACCTATTTGGACAAAGTTTGTCACGGGATCTACAAAACTTTAATAGCTCTGAAGCAGTAGTGTTACAATATTTTGCTCTGTGCTGAGACAGAGGAAGCTTGTTCGCGAGCCTCAGAAGATTTCTTAAACTTTCTGGCAGACTGTGGTTACAAGGCATCAAGAGAAAAGGCTCAGCTTTGTCAACAATCGGTTAGATATCTGGGCCTAATCATATCAGAAGGGACCAGGGCCATAGGCCCTGAGAGAATTAAACCTATACTAAATCATTCCCTACCTATGACTTTAAGACAATTGAGAGGATTTTGGGGAATCACAGGTTACTGTCGCATTTGGATTCCGGGTTACGGGGAACTTGCCCGGCCTTTATATAAACTTATAGCTGAAACTCAGCAGGCCCAAACCGACAAACTGGTTTGGTCTCCAGAAACTCAAAAGGCTTTTAAGGTTCTTCAGACTGCTCTCCTGCAAGCTCCAGCTCTGAGCTTGCCCACAGGGTCAGAATTTAATTTGTCACTGAAAGAAAAGGTGTGGCATTGGGAGTTTTGACACAACCCCGAGGGTTGTGTGTCAAACCAGCAACCTATTGCTTATCTAAGCAGAGAATTAGATGTAGTTTCATGTGGGTGGCCCCACTGCCTAAGAGTAATTGGGGCAGCGGCTTTATTAGCACCTGAAGCTTTAAAAATAATTAATGGACGAAACCTTACTGTACTGACTTCTCATGATGTGAGTGGAATCTTAAATTCTAAGGTTAATATTTGGATGACAGACAGTAGGCTTCTTAAGTATCAGTCATTGTTGTTAGAAGGACTAGTAACTAAGCTTAAAGTTTGTGGAAATTTAAATCCTGCCACTTTCCTTCCTGAGAAGGAAAATGAAACACCTGACCACGATTGTTCTCAATTCCTAACTTTAAACTATGCAGCTTGGTAGGATCTAAAGGATACCCCATTAGACAATCCTGACATGGAAATATTTACAGATGGCAGTTCTTTTGTTCGGGATGGAAAGCGTAAAGCAGGTTACGCCGTGGTGACTGCTGAACAGGTTTTGGAAGCAAAATCTCTCCCCCAGGGAACCAGTGCTCTGTTAGCGGAGCTTGTGGCCCTGACCCGAGCTCTAGAGCTAAGCAAAGGGCAGTGGATGGGCCTGATAATCTATGTGAGTCTACTTCTGCTGACTCCAAATATCCTGAGTCTGCCGTTGGATCCTCAAGACACTGCCTTCCTGTCCTGGGCTCACTCCTATGCTGCATTCCACAATCGGTCTAACTGCTGGGTCTGCGGAGCACTCCCCTCTTCGTCAGTGGAAGGCTTCCCGTGGTGGACATCCCCACTTCAAGGAAAAGACTTTCTCCAAGTCTGTGAATACCTTCGACAACAATCACATGCGATGCCTCTTCTTCATCTGATGACATCTACCAACCCTAAAATGGACTGGTGCAACACTTTGCACTTTAACTATGGACATGATGTGACTTTTAATTTTGATTCTGAATGTTGTGTTTTTGCTGTTTGTATCTGTAATTGTATAACTGGATTTGTTTCTAGCCTCATGAAAGCTTTTAAGTTACAAATGGTTGCTCAAACTCCTGCTACTGCTGTAGCTTCCTCCAGCTACTATTTGGGCCCCCTGGATCAGATATCCTCAATATGAGGATTAGGAGAATATGTTGCCTCACCAATTTAGGGACAACGCCCCAGTCAGCTTGGAAGTAGTTATGGAATGAGAACGATGCCCCATTTCCCTAGGCAACATAATTCTCCTAAAAAGAAAAGGGGGGAATGAGAGTCAGTTCCTAGGCAGGTTGATAGGGAGTCTAGGGATCCCCAAGGAGAGAGGGATCTGGAATTCTCAAGGAGGAAGAAAGGACAAACTTTTTTTCTTTCTCCACATTCCTTAGGATTATATAACAATAATGTATCCTGCCTAAGGACAGTCTTTGGATTCAACCTTCTGTTATCTTAAAATGTTAATTATGGGAGTAGACCTGGTCTTTACAAGGATGTATCTTGCTCGAGGACAGTGTTATCTTAAAATGTAAATTATGGGAGTAGGTCTGATGAGGTCTTTACAACCTCCAGATAGTCTTTGGATTATATAACTTCATTGTTAACACTAGCAAGCGGGTACTCTTTCTGCCCCCTTCTGATGCCTATGTCAGAAGTTTTCTCTATCTCCTTTATACTTTAATAAAACTTTATTACACAAAAGCTCTGAGCCATCAAGCCTCGTCTCTGGCCCCGGGTTGAATTCTCCTCCTCCGGGGGCCAAGAATCCCGGTGTATTCGCGTGATTCAACAACAACCTTTCACAACCTTTCACTATTTCACAAGATTATTAAGAAAATTTGATATACTAATGGAAAGATAATTTGAAAAACAGTAGGAAAACTTAGAATTGTAGGCTATTATTGTAAGTCCCTATAGAAACTCAGGAAAATTAAAGACATTGTAAAGGTCGCATCTGAAAACAATATGATTATGAAATCTCTCAAACTCATTCTCAGTCAGTTCAGTCATTCAGTCATGTCTAACTCTTTGCAACCCCATGGACTGCAGCATGTCACGCCTCCCCGTCCATCACCAACAGTCGGAGCTTGCTCAAACTCATATCCATCGAGTTGGTGATACCATCCAACCATCTCATCCTCTGTTGTCCCCTTCTCCTCCTGCCTTTAATCTTTCCCAGCATCAGGGTCTTTTCCAGTAAGTCCGTTCTTCGCATCTGGTGGCCAAAGTATTGGAGCTTCAGCTTCAGCATCAGTCCTTCCAATGAATATTCAGGGTTGATTTCCTTTAGGATTGACTGATTTCATCTCCTTGAAGTACAAGGGACTCTCAAGAGTCTTCTCTAACATCACACATCAAAAGTATCAATTCTTCGGTGTTTAGCTTTCTTTATGGTCCAGCTCTCACATCCATACATAACTACTGGAAAAACCACAGTTTTGACTAGATGGACCTTTGTCGGCAAAGTAATGTCTCTGCTTTTTAATATGCTATCTATGTTGGTCATAGCTTTTTTTTTTCAAGGAGCAAGCGTCTTTTAATTTCATGGCTGCAGTCACCATCTGCAGTGATTTTGGAGCCCCCCAAAATAAAGTCTGTCACTGTTCATTGTTTCCCCGTCTATTTGCCATGAAGTGATGGGACCAATTGCCATGATCTTAGTTTTCTGAATGTTCAGTTTTAAGCCAGCTTTTTCACTCTCCTCTTTCACTTTCAGCAAGAGGCTCCTCAGTTCCTCCTCACTTTCTGCCGTAAGGGTGGTGTCATCTGCATATCTGAGGTTATTGAGATTTCTTCTGACAGTCTTGATTCCAGCTTGTGCTTCTTCTAGGCTGGCATTTCGTATAATGTACTCTGCATATAAGTTAAAAAAGCAGGATGACAATATACAGCCTTGATGTACTCCTTTCCTAATTTGGAACCAGTCTGTTGTTCCACGTCTGGTTCTAACTGTTGCTTCCTAACCTGCATACAGATTTCTCAGGAGGCAGGTCAGGTGGTCTGGTATTCCCATCTCTTTAAGAATATTCCATAGTTTGTTGTGATCCACACAGTCAAAGGCTTTGGCATAGTCAATAAAGTAGAAATATATGTTTTTCTGGAGCTCTCTTGCTTTTTCGATGATCCAACAGATGTTGGGAATTTGATCTCTGGTTCCTCTGAATTTTCTAAATCCAGCTTGAACATTTGGAAGTTCTCGGTTCACGTACTGTTGAAGTCTGGCTTGGAGAATTTTGAGCATTACTTTACTAGCATGTGAGATGAATGCAATTGTGCGATAGTTTGAGCATTCTTTGGCATTGTCTTTCTTTGGGATTGGAATGAAAACTGACCTTTTCCAGTCCTGTGGCCACTGCTGAGTTTGCCAAATTTGCTGGCATATTGAGTGCATCACTTTCACAGCATCATCTTTAAGATTTGAAATAGCTCAACTGGAATCCCATCACCTCCATGAGCTTTGTTGAGTAGTGATACTTCCTAAGGCCCACTTGACTTTGCATTCCAGGTTGTCTGGCTCTGGGTGGGTGATCACACCATCGTGATTATCTGGGTCATGAAGATCTTTCTGTATAGTTCTTCTATGTATTCTTGCCCCCTCTTCTTAATATCTTCTGCTTCTGTTAGGTTCATACCATTTCTGTCCTCCTCCTGAGAACAACTAAAAAGGCTAGAAAGTGAAAGTTAGTCGCACAGTTGTGTCCAGCTCTTTGCCTCCCCATGGGCTGAAGCCCACCAGGCTCCTCTGTCTGCGGAATTCTCCAAGGAAGAATACTGGAGTGGGTTGCCATTTCCTTCTCCAGAGGATCTTCCTGACTCAGGGATCAAACTCATGTCTCCTACATTGCAAGATTCTTTACCAAATGAGTCACTAGGGAAGACCCCAAAATAGGTTAGACAAATATTTAAATCAACAGGAGAAAATATTGCAGAGCAACCAATGGAGGCAGAACTTGAAGGTCTATGATCCTTGAGAGAAGAGAAGCATAACAGTTGAGTTCCACATTCATCTTAGTTCTTTTTCTGAGGACATTTTATTTTCCAAATCACAAGCAGTCTTTTTGAAAGGGAAAAAGAAAAAGAAAAGAAAAGAAAAAAAAAGAACCATGAAGAAGGAGCCTAAAAACCTGCAACCAAATTTCAAAGTCATTGGCCAACTCAAAAATTTTAGATGTTCAAAACAAGAAACCAAAAAATTCAGTGAAAAACAGTATTTGGAGTGGTTAAAGACCAGAGATTTCAGCAACTATGTGCTGCCAGATAGACAAATGTTTGTTTTGGATCTCGATAAACACATCAAGTTTTCTATTGAGACCCTAAAGGCACCATAGCCTAGTAATAAGAAACATGTCTAAAGAATAAATACTATGCCCTAGGACATTTCTTTTGTACTGACTTCCCTGGTGGCTCAGATGGTAAAACATCTGCCTACAATGTGGGAGACCTGGGTTCAATCCCTGGGTCGGGAAGATCTCCTGGAGAAGGAAATGGCAACCCACTCCAGTATTCTTGCCTGGAGAATCCCATGGATGGAGAAGCCTGGCAGGCTACAGTCCATGGGGTCGCAAAGAGTTGGACACGACTGAGCGACTTCACCAGTTTACCAGGGGAAAGACAAAGCTGAAATAGCAAGCTTAAGACAAAGCCTCAACAGGATCAAGTCAATCCACTTCTACCTTATCTGATTGAGGAAAGAAATGTTAACCCTCTTCAAGTACATATAACATCATCCAGAGCCTCTACAAATGTTCAATTACAATGTCCAGCACCCAATTTTAAAATATAAGAGATTCTAAAACGAAAAAAAAAAAAAAAAAAGAAGGATCAAATGACCAACCCCCTCAAAAAAAAACACATCATAGAAACAAATCCATAAATGATCCAGATATTAGAAATATCAAATAGGGCCTTTAAAATAACTATAATTAAACTTTCAAGAAAATAAGGGGAAAGGTGGAGAAACAGATGAAAAGATGGGAGATTTAGAAAAGACAATTAAAATCTGTAAAAAATAAATGCATATTCTAGAAATTAAAGGCTAACTGAAATGGTTTCATGAACTACATAAAGCAAAAGGCAGGGAGAATGAACTCAAAAAGTGGTCAACAGAAAACATCAGAACAGCACAGAGAGAAAAAATTGAGGGGAAAAAAAAGAGAATAAGACTTCCATCTTCTATTAAGGATGCAGAAACACTGGAGAGTCTTGCTCCCTTCATTAAAACAACAATTTTGAAAATCCAGATAATCTAAAATTTTACAATTTTTGTTTAGCCAATCAGTAACCTGGGTTACAAGTCACCCACCTAGTCTATGGCGTTTTGTTATGGCAGCCTGAGCAGATTAAAACTGAGGCTTATTATGAAGAGAAAGTAATTAAGGCAGTGTGGTGTCAGAAAAAGCACTGACACATAGTCAATGGAATAGGGTCCAGAAATAGACCCACAAATATATGGTCAACTGGTTTTCCACATGTTATAAAAGCAACTCAATGTAAAAAGGATAATGTTTCCAACAAATGGCACCACAGCAACTCGGTATCCATATGCAAAAAAGACAAATTAATTTCAATTCATAATTTGTGCCCTATTTTAAAAGCAACTCAAAATGGGTCAAGGACTGAAATCCCAACTCAGAAAGCATAAAGCTTCTAGAGAAAAAAAAAAAAAACAGCAAATTTTTGTTATCTTGGACTATACAAAAATTTCTTGGATATAATGTCAAAAGCACAATCCATAAAAGAAAAAACAATAAAATGAATTTCCTCAAAATTAAGAACTTCTGCTCTCCAAAAGACACCACAAAGAGAATGAAAAGATATACCACAAATAGGTATGAAATATTTGCAGATTTCAAATCTGATAATACACTTACAACCAGAATATTTTTAAACTCACAAAACTGAATATTGAGAAAAAAACAAGCAAACAACTTGATAAACGGGCAAAAGATTTAGATATTTTACCAAAGAAAATATCAGGTGGCAGAAAAGCCTATGGAAAGATGCCACCTCATTAGTCAACAGGAAAAGGCAAATTAAGACTACAATGAGATACCACTGTATATCCATTAGAATGGCTAAAACTAAAATGGCGGGGGATGGGCGGGTTGGGGGGGCGGGGCGTGGGGGTGGAGAAAAGGAAAAGAAAGAAAGAAAAGAAAAAAAATTACAATTCTAAGTACAGATGAGTTTGCAGAGCAACTGGAATTCTCACATACTGATGGAGGGAATGATCTCTACAAGCGTATACAAAAACAAATTATAAAAATCAACTATATTTCTATGTACTAAAAAAATGAATTTTAACAAAAGATACCTTACAATACAATTTTTTAATAGAATATCTTCAAATACTTCTTTGTCTCACCCATCTGTTCTTTCTGGGACTCCAATCAGATTTGTAGCAGGCCCTTGATGATATTCCACAGATTTTTAACACAGTGTTATGTCTCTCTTGTCTATGCTTATTTCAAATAGTTTCTATTGCTATGTCTTCAAGTTCACTAATCTTTTCATCTGCAATGTGTAAGCTGCTACTAACCCCATCCAGTGTACTTTTCATTTCAGATGATGTATTTTTTTATCTCTAGAAGTTTAATTTCAAGCATATCTTTTTTATATCTTCTTTTTTTGTACCTCCTATTTCTCTCCTACTTAAGCTCTCCTACTTTCTCTCCTACCTACTTCTTCTACCTTCTTGAACAATATTTTAATACATATGGGATGGGATATACAATAAATATTAAAATACTTGCTTCAAAGATTTTGTCCTGTATATCTATCATGTGTCCTTCTGTGTTTTTTCTGACTGATTTCCCCTCTTGTTACAAGCTCTATTTTCATGCATTATTACATAAAGTAAATTTAAATTTTTTTAAAATGGTAATTTCAAGTCAGAGGGCAGTTAAAATGAGTTTTACACAGTTGGGTGCTGCATTTTTTTTGCATTCCTTTACCCCGAGTCCGAGGCCAGGGGCTGCGGGCGGGAGGAGCTACCCCACGCCCCCACGCCCCCACGCCCCCACGCCCGAGGCCAAGGGTGGCCGGGAGGAGCAACCCCAAGGAGCCGTGGCTGCATGGGCGCAGGAGGGCCTAGAGGAGCCATCCCACGTTGAAGGTCAGGAAGGGTGGCAGTGAGGAGATACCCCTAGTCCAAGGTAAGGAGTAATGGCTGCGCTTTGCTGGAGCAGCCATGAAGAGATACCCCACGCCCAAGGTAAGAGAAACCCAAGTAAGACAGTAGGTGTTGCAAGAGGGAATCAGAGGGCAGACACACTGAAACCATACTCACAGAAAACTAGTCAATCTAATCACACTAGGACCACAGCCTTGTCTAACTCAATGAAACTAAGCCATGCCGGTGGGGCAACTCAAGATGGGCAGGTCATGGTGGAGAGATCTGACAGAATGTGGTCCACTGGAGAAGGGAATGGCAAACCACTTCAGTATTCTTGCCTTGAGAACCCCATGAACAGTATGAAAAGGCAAAATGATAGGATACTGAAAGAGGAACTCCACAGGTCAGTAGGGGCCCAATATGCTACTGGAGATCAGTGGAGAAAAATTCCAGAAAGAATGAAGGGATGGAGCCAACACAAAAACAATACCCAGCTGTGGATGTGACTGGTGATAGAAGCAAGGTCCGATGCTGTAAAGAGCAATATTGCATAGGAACCTGGACTGTCAGGTCCATGAATCAAGGTAAATTGGAAGTGGTCAAACAAGAGATGACAAGAGTGAATGTCGACATTCTAGGAATCAGTGAACTGAAATGGTCTGGAATGGGTGAATTTAACTCAGACGACCATTATATCTACTACTTCGGGCAGGAATCCCTCGGAAGAAATGGAGTGGCCATCATGGTCAACAAAAGAGTCCGAAATGCAGTACTTGGATGCAATCTCAAAAATGACAGAATGATCTCTGTTCATTTCCAAGGCAAACCATTCAATATCACAGTAATCCAAGTCTATGCCCCAACCAGTAACGCTGAAGAAGCTGAATTTGAATGGTTCTATGAAGACTTACAAGACCTTTTAGAACTAACACCCAAAAAAGATGTCCGTTTCATTATAGGGGACTGGAATGCAAAAGTAGGAAGTCAAGAAACACCTGGAGTAACAGGCAAATTTGGCCTTGGAATATGGAATGAAGCAGGGCAAAGACTAATAGAGTTTTGCCAAGAAAATGCACTGGTCATAACAAACACCCTCTTCCAACAACACAAGAGAAGACTCTATACATGGACATCACCAGATGGTCAACACCGAAATCAGACTGATTATATTCTTTGCAGACAAAGATGGAGAAGCTCTATACAGTCAGCAAAAACAAGACCAGGAGCTGACTGTGGCTCAGATCATGAACTCCTTATTCCCACATTCAGACTTAAATTGAAGAAAGTAGGAAAATCACTAGACCATTCAGGTATGACCTAAATCAAATCCCTTATGATTATACAGTGGAAGTGAGAAATAGATTTAAGGGCCTAGATCTGATAGATAGACTGCCTGATGAACTATGGACTGAGGTTGATGACATTGTACAGGAGACAGGGATCAAGACCATCCCCATGGAAAAGAAATGCAAAAAAGCAAAATGGCTGTCTGGGGAGGCCTTACAAATAGCTGTGAAAAGAAGAGAAGTGAAAAGCAAAGGAGAAAAGGAAAGATATAAACATCTGAATGCAGAGTTCCAAAGAATAGCAAGAAGAGATAAGAAAGCCTTCTTCAGCGATCAATGCAAAGAAATAGAGGAAAACAAATGGGAAAGACTAGGGATCTCTTCAAGAAAATCAGAGATACCAAAGGAACATTTCATGCAAAAATGGGCTCAATAAAGGACAAAAATGGTATGGACCTAAAAGAAGCAGAAGATATTAAGAAGAGATGGCAAGAATACACAGAAGAACTGTACAAAAAAGATCTTCACGACCCAGATCATCACGATAGTGTGATCACTGACCTAGAGCCAGACATCCTGGAATGTGAAGTCAAGTGGGCCTTAGAAAGCATCACTATGAACAAAGCTAGTGGAGGTGATGGAATTCCAGTTGAGCTATTCCAAATCCTGAAAGATGATGCTGTGAAAGTGCTGCACTCAATATGCCAGCAAATTTGGCAAACTCAGCAGTGGCCACAGGACTGGAAAAGGTCAGTTTTCATTCCAACCCCAAAGAAAGGCAATGCCAAAAATGCTCAAACTACCGCACAATTGCATTCATCTCACATGCTAGTAAAGTAATGCTCAAAATTCTCCAAACCAGGCTTCAGCAATATGTGAACCGTGAACTTCCTGATGTTCAAGCTGGTTTTAGAAAAGGCAGAGGAACCAGAGATCAAATTGCCAACATCTGCTGGATCATGGAAAAAGCAAGAGAGTTCCAGAAAAGCATCTATTTCTGCTTTATTGACTATGCCAAAGCCTTTCACTGTGTGGATCACAATAAACTGAGGAAAATTCTGAAAGAGATGGGGATACCAGACCACCTGATCTGCCTCTTGAGAAATTTGTATGCAGGTCAGGAAGCAACAGTTAGAACTGGACATGGAACAAGAGACTGGTTCCAAATAGGAAAAGGAGTTCGTCAAGGCTGTATATTGTCACCCTGTTTATTTAACTTACATGCAGAGTACATCTTGAGAAACGCTGGACTGGAAGAAACACAAGCTGGAATCAAGATTGTCGGTAGAAATATCAATAACCTCAGATATGCAAATGATACCACCCTTATGGCAGAAAGTGAAGAGGAACTGAAAAGCCTCTTGATGAAAGTGAAAGTGGAGAGTGAAAAAGTTGGCTTAAAGCTCAACATTCAGAAAACAAAGATCATGGCATCCAGTCCCATCACTTCATGGGAAATAGATGGGGAAACAGTGGAAACA
This sequence comes from Bos indicus, assembly GCF_029378745.1. Taxonomy (NCBI): domain Eukaryota; kingdom Metazoa; phylum Chordata; class Mammalia; order Artiodactyla; family Bovidae; genus Bos; species Bos indicus. The sequence goes on from NC_091769.1 coordinate 65,017,756, forward strand.
GTGTCAGACTTTTTTTTCTGGGCTCCAAAATCACTACAGATGGTGACTGCAGCCATGAAATTAAAAGGCGCTTACTCTGTGGAAGGAAAGTTATGGCCAACCTAGATAGCATATTCAAAGGCAGAGACATTACTTTGCCAACAAAGGTTCGTCTAGTCAAGGCTATGGTTTTTCCTGTGGTCATGTATGGATGTGAGAGTTGAACTGTGAAGAAGGCTGAGCACAGAAGAATTGATGCTTTTGAACTGTGGTGTTGGAGAAGACTCTTGAGAGTCCCTTGGACTGCAAGGAGATCCAACCAGTCCATTCTGAAGGAGATCAGCCCTGGGATTTCTTTGGAAAGTATGATGCTAAAGCTGAAACTCCAATACTTTGGCCACCTCATGCGAAGAGTTGACTCATTGGAAAAGACTCTGATGCTGGGAGGGATTGGGGGCAAGAGAAGAAGGGGACTACAGAGGATGAGATGGTTGGATGGCATCACTGACTCGATGGACATGAGTCTGAGTGAACTCCGGGAGTTGGTGATGGACAGGGAGGCCTGGCGTGCTGCGATTCATGGGGTTGCAAAGAGTCGGACATGACTGAGCGACTGATCTGATCTGAAATACTTTTGGACTTCATTCTAGAATACAGCTAAGTTATTACTTGGAAACAGTTTGAATCTAGCAAGTCTTTTTTTTTTTTGCTTTGTTACAGAGATCCAAAACAGCCTTTAAAGGGACTTCCTGGGCAGTTCAGTTGTTAAGACTCTGAACTTCCACTGCAGGGGGTGTGGGTTTCCTACATGGAACTAAGTTCCCACCTGTCTTGAGGCCAAAGAAAAACAAAACAGCCTTTAAACTAGGACTAATTTGGCTCTACTACTGAAACAATCCTTTCCTGAGAATTTGACTCAATGCCCCAAGAGTTAGGTCTTTCCACTTGGGTCAGTAGTTTCCCAGTCCTGTGCAAGCTCTAAGGGTTTTTCTGATTGCTCTTTTTCAGTTCTTCTTTCTTAGGTCTCAGTGGTTTCCTCACATGCATGTCCTTATCAGCCTTCTCTCTGTTACTCTCTCCTCCTCCGTACTCTGTCCTGTGAATACCAGCCATCTTGAACTGAACTCTGAATCCCATGAGATCAATGGGCCTGGAAACCCTTTCCAGGCAGTAAGCTAAGACAGTCACAGGGTTCATCTTACTGCCCTTTCAAGGATCACCATCCTGTGCTGCCTGTTGTCCAATATCTGAAAATGTTTTCAGTTGTTTACAACGAGATAAGTCTGGACCTTGTCACTCCATCTTGGCCAGAAGTGGAAATCCGTGAGTAATTATGAGTGCCTACTATTGTGCTGGATGCTGAGGACACAGTCGTGACCCACACAGACAAGGGTCCTGTCCTGGAAAAAAGCTTTTTTAAAAAAAGAAAGGACCTCCAGGGAAGCCTGCATAGCATCTTTTTAATTTCATTTCTTTTGCCTGTAGTGGGTCTTATTTGCTTTCTACTGGCTTTCTTTAGTTGTGGAGATCAGGGGTTACTCTTTATTGTAGGGAGAGGCCTTCTCATTGTGGTAGCTTCTCGTTGTGGAGCACAGGTTCTAGGTGCATAAGCTTAAGTAGTTGCAGCACGTGGGCTCAGCAGTTGTGGCTCGTAGGCTTAGATCCATAGCATGTGGAAACTTCCCGGACCAGGGATCGAACCTGTGTCCCTTGCATTCACAGGTGGACTCTTATCCACCATGCCACCAGGGAAGTTCCGGGAAAAAGCTTTTTAATAAAGGCCTGTGAAGATCAGTATTGGATTCTACAGCAGGAATAGATACAATTAAGAAGTCTTCATTCTGCCTTTCAGGACTTTCAGATCTACAGCTTCAAAAAATAGCAGATTACACTGGAGGGCAGAGGATAGGCAAAGAGGTGAAGCAGACATCTATATAAAAACTTTGCCTATCATTTTTTTTGCTTGTTTGTTTTTGCTCTCTTCCTTTGTGTGATTTTTTCCATTACTGTTCTTTTGTATTTTTTTTATTTTTTGACTACCATTTTGTAAACAGAATGGTAGTTGGCTGTAACAAAGCAGCATTAGTTTAAGAATGAATGTGGGTAATTATAGTGTCCATTCAACAGAATCCTAAATCAAGTTGATTTATATGAAGTGTTTATTTATCTCAATGCTTGATAGGGACAGCTTTTTCCCTAACTTCAATTCAACAAATAATTATGGACAAATTCACAGCTCGGAGTAGTGTATGGTGCCTTTTCGTCCACTCCTATGCAACTTGTATTATTATTCCTATAGTCTTCTGCCCCCAGATACAGAATTCTCTCCGGAAGAATCTCTCTTATTTAAGACCACCTCCATAATTTGTGGGGCCCAGTGTGAAACTAAAACATGCCCCTCCTTGATCAAAAAAAGAATTACCGGATGTTGACAGCAGAGCAAAGCAAGCATGGGACCCCTCTGAGAGTGGGCCTTGTGTGACTGCCTAGGTCACACACTCATGAAACCATTCCTGCTCCCGTCTCACCTCCAAACAAATTCCAATCTCCTCTAAGATGCCCTCAACCATCTGTCAGACAGACAGGAAGGCTCTCCAGCAGCCTGGTAACACAATTAACACAAACACACAAACAAACAGTCAAAACATTTGCATCATTCACAGATCGAATGCACAGTGCTTCTCCTAGGGTTGTAACACAACACGTACTTGATAAACACTTGTTGGATAACAAATACTGAAGAAATCATGCCCTAAGAAAAGGAGTTAGTTAGCATAGCTTTGATCATCAGGACCTTTCTGGCACCCATGAAATCTTCCCACATGAGTGATCCCTTCTTGAACTCTAAGGATAGGTCTACCAGTGTTCATACCACACTACCATCATTTAGCAGTCTTCGGAGGAAAACTGTTTAAAGTGAAGGAATTGGGACCTCCCTATTGTCACCCTGCTTATTTAACTTATATGCAGAGTACATCTTGAGAAACGCTGGGCTGGAAGAAGCACAAGCTGGAATCAAGATTGTTGGTAGAAATATCAATAACCTCAGATATGCAGATGACACCACCCTTATGGCAGAAAGTGAAGAGGAACTAAAAAGCCTCTTGATGAAAGTGAAAGTGGAGAGTGAAAAAGTTGGCTTAAAGCTCAACATTCAGAAAACAAAGATCATGGCATCCGGTCCCATCACTTCATGGGAAATAGATGGGGAAACAGTGGAAACAGTGTCAGACTTTATTTGGGGGGGCTCCAAAATCACTGCAGATGGTGACTGCAGCCATGAAATTAAAAGGCGCTTACTCCTTGGAAGGAAAGTTATGACCAACCTAGATAGCATATTGAAAAGCAGAGACATTACTTTGCCAACAAAGGTCCGTCTAGTCAAGGCTATGGTTTTTCCTGTGGTCATGTATGGATGTGAGAGCTGGACTGTGAAGAAAGCTGAGCGCCAAAGAATTGATGCTTTTGAGCTGTGGTGTTGGAGAAGACTCTTGAGAGTCCCTTGGCCTGCAAGGAGATCCAACCAGTCCATTCTAAAGGAGATCAGGCCTGGGTGTTCTTTGGAAGGAATGATGCTAAAGCTGAAACTCCAGTACTTTGGCCACCTCATGCGAAGAGTTGACTCATTGGAAAAGACTCTGATGCTGGGAGGGATTTGGGGCAGGAGGAGAAGGGGACGACAGAGGATGAGATGGCTGGATGGTATCACCGACTCAATGGACGTGAGTTTGAGTGAATTCCGGGAGATGGTGATAGACAGGGAGGCCTGGCGTGCTACAATTCATGGGGTCGCAAAGAGTCGGACATGACTGAGCAACTGAACTGAACTGGTGGCCCAATGGTTAAGACTCCATGCTTCCATTGTCAGGGGCGTGGGTTTGATCCCTGGTCGGGTAACTAAGATCCCACATGCAGCGTGGCTTAAATAAATAAATAAAATGAAGGAATTACATTTAAAGGAAAGGCAGAGAACCAGCAAACTGAAAATTTCAACTTTCCAATCAATAACTGAGCTACTGTTAAGTGGATACAGATCTACATTATCTTGTTATCAGCTAAAGAAGAGAACAAATTGAGAAATTATCCTGCTTCCAAAAAGGTAACTGAAAAAGTCAATTTCCAAGGAAAAGAACTTCACGGCCCTCCCATTCCTCCCATGCTCAATTCCCTCTGGCCTTGGTGCCAGCCAGGATCATAAAACAGCTGCCATCTGGAGGAGTGAGGCAGGTTATCTTGTAGAATCTAACAGATTTTTAGAGCAAACTGGACCTTTAAGATTGTCTTGTTAACCACAACTGAACTGACTGTGGGCAGTGCAGGGCATCAAGCTGCAAACAACTGCCTGATCGGCAGGGTGTAAGGACTCTGCTCTGCTGGTTGTGCACTTGGGCCTGCAGTGAATCTGACAGTCTATTACACACTTTCCTCTTCATGAAGATGACATCCAGTCCCTCTCTCTACCTGTGACCTTGAGAAGTCTCCCCTCACTCTCCTGTCTTCCCAAAAACCTGAAGGTCCTTTCCAATTAGATGATTCACTGATGTCTCAGCACTAATTGTTCTAAACGTGAAATTACACTTGTCAGATGCCATCTCCTTCCAAATTCCCTCTGTTACCCTCTAGGTGAAGCTTTCCTTATCCTTACTTTCTCCTTCTGTCCCCGTAGTGGTACTTTCCTCACTTGGCCTTGTGTAGAGCTAGGCATATGTCCGAGCCAGGTACAGGGTCTGGGCTAGAGCTAGGGCCTTTGTTCCCTCTCATCAGAGGGGAAGTTCCCTGAGAGAAGACCTTGTGAAGGAGAAAAAGAAGACATGGAATAGGGTGCAAAGGGAAGCATTTAAAGATTCATCTCTTCAACGTCACAATTTTGCAAATGGTGGACCCTAAACACCAGGCCATGCAAATTACTGGGTACAGTTAAATGGCAGATTTAAATGGGTGGTAATGACAAGTGTTTTCCAAGGACCCCTTTATTTTTTAATGTTTTCTATATTCAACTATGATTTGTTTTTTGAAATGTTTGCCATTTCTTATGTAATTCTGCTGTTTTTTAAATTTTGTCTATGAGAAATTTAAGGTCTTTTTCTCTTTAGCTTTGTCTCCCACACAGGTTCCTTTCAGAGTAATGAGACATTGCAAGTGTAAAGGATGTGAGAACAGAGGAGGGAGATGATAAATACCCTTCCATACCACAAGTATTGGTCTTGGCCAATTCAAAGACCAAGCACTAGATAGCCTGTTCTTTCAGTAAAGAGTTTCTAGAAATACCTAATTGAAAGATCAACCAAATGTTCTCACCACAGAAAGCAGAGTGAAACTATGGTAAGTCTTAAGGAATTAACCTTTCTGCTCTGGTGTTAAGAAATCTTATTCCTAAAGATGCTTTCTCAAAAAAAAAAAAAAAGATTCTTTCTCAACATCCTGTTTGTAATTTCTCTATCTCTTTGACTCTACTTCCCTCTCTCTCTCATCTCTGTCTCTCATACCCCTTCCTCTCTGTTTCCCACCTCTGTTACATCTTGCAGTGCGTTGCCTAAGAAAGCTGTGAAAGACGGAACTCTGGGGAACAGCTTCCCAAATTCCTGTGGGGACCACCCCACCTCAGTCCCTGCAGAGTGGAGTTGGTGACTAAGACAGTCAGAAATGAGGGTGTGTGTGTCAGGGAGCAGGTGGGTGAGCAGTCAAGGCTTTATCCTGGGAGCGACTTCCCTGGTGGTCTCATGGTTAAGACTCTATGCTTCCAATGCAGGGAGCCTGGGTGTTTGATCCCTGGTTGGGTAACTAGATCCCATATGCTGCAGATCCCATATGCTGCAACTAACTAAGAGATCCCACATGCCCCAATGAAAATCAAAGATCCCATGTGCCACAATTAAGACCCGGTGCAGCCTGACTAATTAATTATTTAGTATTTTTTAAAGGCTTTATGGGGGAATGAATGAGGCTCATGAAGAACTCAGTGAGGCCCTGCGAGCACAGTCATGTTGTCTAGAGATTCCGCATTAACAAAAACCTCCCACAGTTAGTCTTACAGGACTGTGACTAGAATCTTAATTTTCTTTTTGCTGAACTTCTTGGGAGACTTTTGCCTTGGATTCTGATTAGAAAAGCCTAATCTCTAGTATTCCTTATTGGTCTGTAGTTGGCTAATTATTTCCCATGGTTAAATTGTGAGGTGGACAAAGTCTAGGAAAATTGGTGCTCATTTCTCACTTCTGACCCTCCTCCTAGGTGCTCTAAGTATACCTTATTGGTGAAAGTCTATTCTTGTTTGAAAAACAAGTTATAAGGAAGTAATCCTTGGCCAAAATATTAGTTATTAAGCATTTCAAGGTTTTTCTCTCTACCTCTCTTTCTTCTTTTTTTAACTTTTAAGGTAGGATTGGAGAGATTTGGAGTCAGAGACTCCACGAGAAATGACTTCGTGCCTTTAGGGAAAGTATATTAACCATCTTGAGTCTCGAGTCCCATTTCTGAAAAATGGAAGTGATAAATTAATCTGCCTACAAGATTGAGAGTCTGCCTTCTAAATGAGAACAAAAGGGAAAGGAGAAAAAATGTCTGTATAAATGGTAAGATGCTCTCAAAACTTTAGTACCTAAAGTATAAACATCCTAATATGGATCCTTTTGCTTTTTTTTTAAGCTATATTGTTCATTTATCATATTTCAGGCACTACTCCAAGCCTGACATGTATTTCATTCATTTTCTCATGTAATCCTATCCACACACCTTTGAGGAAAGTACTATTACTATCCCAGTTTTCCACACAAGGAAACTCAGGCTTAGAAAGGTGAAATACTTAAAGAGGTTAAACAACTTGCCCAACTGCTGATAAGTGGAAATCTTTGTTTTGAATCCAAACAGTTGGGTATTTCTTAAGTAGAGTTGAGAATTCCCAATCCGTAGGTTCCCAAATCCCCTTGTCTCCCCTAATCAGAGGGTGCTGATGGGGCATTACAGCTGGGGCACTGATTCAAACCTTCAGTTCACATCTCTCCCAGGAAGCTGTTTCAGTTCCTGATAAAGCCTTCTAGAAGCAAGTATTGCAATAAAGATAAGTTTTGAAATAATGGCATTCTGCAGAAAGGAATTAAGGCAACTCTGATAGTAGGGAAGGGCACTCCAGATGCACTAGCTTTGAAGTCTGCAAACTCTGCCTGTGATTCAGTCCATAGGTCAGTTCTCAAGAACTCTTCCAGGCCTGTTGACTCCATGGCCTAAAAGAGTAGAACCTGCCTGCAAGGAAGATGGAACAGAGTGGTGGCCACCATCTCCTCACTTCCCTCCTGTCCTCTCCACCTCTGCAAGCCTTTCCAAGGAAACCACTGACCATATCATAAAGAGTAGGAGAAGGGGCCCTGCCTGGGTCAGATAGGGGCATGGAAAGGAGAGGCCATGTCTGAAACATGCAATAAAGGACAGCACAGATGACTGGGAAGCCAGTCTTCGGCGCTAAAGCCCCCTCTCTTTTCCCTTTTCTCCATCCTATCTTCCTCTCCATCCTGTCTTCTTCCTCTCCAGCCTGATCAAAATCTGTCCTCAGGAAAAGATCAGAGATTGGCTGCTTCCCTGGGAACCAAAGTCAGGAAGTAACCATGTAGTTTCTGTAGTTTCTGTGCCCTGTAAAGGGCTTTGCAGAATTGGTGAGCAAAAGAGGTAGGTGGGCTTTGTCATAGTCAGGTTTATTTTCCCTGTGCCTAGATCAGTGCCTGGCTCTTTAGTTGTTGACTGAATGAATTTTGGAGGCCAGGGAGTCCTTTTCACAACCCTTAAACTGAACACCTATTGGCCCTGGGCTGTGGACCTGTGGGCCACAGAAGTTATATCTACTGAGCAGAGGAACTTCAGATGCTAAGAGATCTAGGCCTGTGTGGATGTGAAGCCAACACTAAATACTGTATCACTACATGTACCCAGGGTGCCCTTCAGCTCCTAGCAGAGATTTATAAGCCTCACTCCAGCCTCCAGTCCCTGTTTCCAAAATTCCAGAATGCTGGCTCTACCACTGGAGGACATGCCCTGACCTTTCTGGGGCATAGAGCAAGGGGTCTGGATTAAGACCTCCCCACTGCTAATGCACTGAATTGTGCCCCCCTCCTCCCTATTCAGGCTCCTCCTGTGGCTCAGCTGGTAAAGAACTCACCTGCAATGTGGGAGACCTGGGTTCGATCTTTGGGTTGGGAAGATCCCCTAGAGAAAGGAAAGGCTACCCACTCCAGTATTCTGGCCTGGAAAATCTCATGGGCAGAGGAGCCTGGTGGGCTGCAGTCCATGGGGTCACAAAGAGTTGGGCATGACTGAGTGACTAACACTTACTTAACCCCCAATTCATATGATGAACCATTAAACCTTAATGTGACTATATTTATACTAAAGAAGTAATTAAGTTTTAATGAGGTCATAAGGGCAGGACCCTAGTCCAATAGGAATATTGTTGTTATTACTATTGAATACTTTGGCCACCTGAAGTGAAGAGACAACTCACTGGAAAAGAACCTGATGCTGGGAAAGACTGAGGACAAGAGGAGAAGGCGACAACAGAGGATGAGATAGTTAGATAGCATCACCAACTTAATGGACATGAATCTGAACAAACTCCAGAAGATAGAGAAGGATGGGGGAGCCTGATGTGTTACAGTCCATAGGAATGCAAAGAGTAGGACATGACTTAACAACTGATAAACAAACAAAAAAATTGTTCTTATAAGATAATACACCAGAGTAGTCACTCTCTCTCCACCATGTGAGGACAAAGCAAAAAGATGGCCATCTGCAAGTTAGGGAGTCCTCATCAGAAAATAAACTGGCCAGCACAAATACATACATACATTAGGTTTAAGCCACTCAGTCTATGACAGCCTGAGCAGAACAAGACACCTGCTTCCTCTATAATACTTAAGATTTATGCTCAGAGAGGTTCTGACGAGCAGACAAATCTTCTAGGCCCACTCTTACCCAAGCCAAATTCCTTCCTGTTATATATCTTTTATTCCTCACAAATGGACACAACACTGCTTTTTCTTATACTCCATTTCTCCCTTGCCACATCTTAGATATTTTTTTAATGGTAATTTCGTTTTTCCAACTTTAACTGAATTTCAGATTTCTGCTTGTTTTTCCATTTGGGTTTTGCCTTTTTTTTTTTTGGCTTCGTTGCATGGCATGTGGAATTTTAGTTCCCTGACCAGGTATGGAACCCATGCCCCTGCAGGGGAAGCTGGAGTCTTAACCACTAGATGACCAGGGAAGTCCTGCCACATCTTAGATATTAAGTCACAAATGAGGCAGACTTTGCAGGACAAGAAACCTTTGAAGATCCAGGCATACCATGGGGCCCTGGTGGTACAGAGAATCTTCTCTCCCTTGGTCTGTCTTGGTCTCACGGTTTCAGCATCAAGAAATTGGGCTTAAGATGTCTCCATTAAAATGGTCATGTTACTTTGGGGTATGAGGGTAATACTTTTAACAGTCTTCAACCATTTAGTAGGTCAGCTGGCTCCTTCTGAAGGGAACTGGATAAAGTTCTCCTAAAATAACTGTAGGAAAGAAGGTTTAAGAGTCCTGAGAGGGAAAGCTTAGGAACCAAAGCTTACGTCTAAAAGAGAGTGAAGCTTAAATCAGCAAAGCAGGATTGCTGACATGGTAGTGTTTCCCATTTCCCAGGAAATAGAAAACTAATAAAGCCCTTGATGCTGGCACAGCATAAACCTCAGCAAAGGCTAATAAACAATTATAAAGCATTTACGATAAGACCTTAAATAATTAACTAATTATCTTGGAAAGTTAAAGAACAGGACCCCAGGGTATGGGACCTGATTATAAAGTCATACATATATATGTGAGGTGAGGCCAGAGTAGGAAGAGGGTGGCAGGAAGGAGGCCTATTAGAATAGGCTGAAGGAGAAGGGGAGGAGTGTGCAGATCAGTAGTCAGAGACAGGAAGTGGGAGAACTATGTTGACTACAACCATACCTGTATCAGTGCCATGTCTTGGGGTAGTCACAGTGCTGGACAAAAATCGCAAAGACTATTGCCCTTTCCAAAGAGATACATAATCAACTGCCTAGGAGGAGAGCCAAAAAGAGACCATTGGAAACCTACGGGTTTTTCTATAAAGCTGTTATGAAGTGTTACCAGACTCATTTTCTGCATATTTTCCAATCCCAACATTCTGCCTTATTAAAATGCTGGGCCTTTGCATTACCTTGGAAGTACCTTAGGGCAAGTCACCACTTGTTCTGTACAATTTCAAGATGCACTGTTGTCCAGTGACTGAGCTTTCATTGCCTTGCTGGTTTCCAGGAAAGCAGACCCCTAAATCACTCAGAATTGACTCAACAATTTTTTCTAAAAATTGCCAGGATTTCCACTGTCAAAAAACTGCTCACGTATATCTAAATAACTTAAGAATATTTTTAATATAAATAAAGCATTCCAACAATTTTCTTTTTAAGAACCATAAAATCTGTACTATGCCTTCTGAGACCCAAGCAAATTAAAGATAATAGGATTGTTAGGGAACTGTTGACCAAAACTGCCTGCCTTGGCCAGGCACAACCAGTAACAGGTTTGCTTAAGTCTCCCACTTCAGAATGCTTCAAAAGGACTCAAAACCAGTGTGGGGCCCAAAAACAACCCAGAGAAAACCTAAGAGGAGCCAAGAAGGGGAGGAGATACCAGTTGATAATATGTCTCAACAACCTCTCAGAAATCCTTGTGCTGAAAACCATCATGACTGAGAGATGCACGCACTACCAAGAAGGGCCTGAGGCAGATCAAATGAAGGCACAACCAAGATGATTGGCCAGAAACAACCCAGAAAGCTAACCCCACCACCATAAAACCTGAGACTGTGAGATACACGTGGCAGAGCAATTCTTCCCAGTTCCTTTACCCTGCTGCTCTCTGCCTGAGTGCCCCTTTTCAATAATGCGTCTTTTGTTTTGTCAGTACGTCTCCTTTGACAATTCATTTCCAAGGATTCTGAAGTGGGACCCCTTCAAGAGCCCATTGTCAGGCCGTTGAAAGAGTCCCATCCAGTGACAGGATGATGCTGGCAATATATATTTACAAGAACAGAGGTTTCCAAAAATCAGAGGTAAGATGAAAACCAATTTTATTCTGAACAGCCTTTTAGTTAAATCATTGAGGGTGTGGCCCCTGCACTGGAAGGGTGGAGTCTTAACCACTAGACCACCAAGGAAGTCCCCAGATGCTCTAGATCTTGATTGTGGAGGTGGTTATACAGTTGTGTATATTAGACAAAAAGCACAAATGTGTGCAATTTACTATTATCAGTCACCATACTTTCCATAGACAAGGGAGCTGAGGAGATAATAGGTGGGGAAGAAGACACTATTAACACATTATTTTCCATTGGCACAATTTCTTCTGTTTATTTTTGATTTAACTTTCCTTTCTGATTCCTGCACTAGAATATAGGTCTACGAGAGCAACGTATCTGTCTTATTCATTACTATAACCCCAGAAACTAGAACACTACCTGGCACATAGTAGGCCATTAATAAATAGTTGATCAAATGAATGAGAATTAATATGGTAAGGACAACATAAAGAGGTGGAAGGGGATCAGAATGAGGGAAGTGCTGGATATAAACTTGAATAATTTTATAATTCTGGAAGTTTATGTCAGTTCCTCCTTGGAGAATTTCCTTCCACTCCAGCAAGAGATGTCTTTCTTCTACAGCATTTCTTGTGTCATTTCTGACTGTTGCTATAGGCTAGCATTTTCTCCCAGCTAGAAAATAACTATTTGGGGCAAGAAGTAAGATATACAGCTTTGCAGTTCCCCCATGATGCACAGCACTTTAGCTACACTATGCTAGTTTGCTGAATGAATGAATAACTGAAACTTGAGTCCTGAATGTCCAGAGAATCCCTGAGGAATGGGCTCAGTGTTATAGCGGCTAAAGTCAAAGTGATATATTCAAGAGTAAGTTTCATCTGGCTTCAGCATTCTACATCCACTCCCTGGGGTGCAGTACCTCCTAGTGGAAGTCCAGGGCTGCTGCCTCCTTCCTAAGTGCCCCAAAACACGGGCCCTCAGTGACTCCCTCCCAGAAATCCATCTTCTCCTCCTCAAAACTTCCCTTTCACCCCCATCAGTGAAGCCCAGTAGACAATGAGGACCAGCAGACTCAGGCAGGTCCCTTCTACTAACCCCCAAAATCCACAGCGTAAATAATGAAGGGCTCCATTAGAGTCAGGTGGTTCTCTCAACCATACCTGCACTTTTCAAACTCTATGGTGCAAATGAATAATCTGTGGAGAATCCTGTTAAAATGAAGATTCTGATACAGCAGTTCCAGTTTGTGGGCCAAGATTCTGAATCTGAACTAGCTTCCAGATGACACCAAAGGATGCTGGTCCAGTCTGTACTGCACCCATGTGGTGATTGACAGCTACAGCAGTCACAACTCCAGATGCACCAAGAACTCCAGAAAACCACGGGGGTTGATTGTTTAAGCAAACACTGTGAAGCATATAAACATATGTTCCCTTCAAGGTTTGGCCCTAGAAGGTTTGCTTGCTTCTTTCCTGATGCTGAGACCCTAGAGAAGAGCTCTGCCTTCCAGCTGGAAGGGGTAGAGGAAGGGACCACATTCCCAGAATCAGAAACAGAAAAATGTGGTTTAAATCAAGAAGTTAAGGGGAGGGAGCTGAAGGCTCAGAGAGGGTGTCCCAGAGCAGTAGTCTCTATAAGGTCATCCCAGGCCAGTGTCTCTAGCTCTCAGCTTTGCCAGCCTGTAAACTCCACATTTTGTCAGCACACCAAGAGATAAGCAGACTGAAGGGAAATGAATCATACCAACTAGACTCAAGGGTCTAAACCAAATGGCAAAGTAAGAAGAACAAACACCAACTAATCAGAAACTTGTTCAAAGCAATGCTTTTCCCTGCAGGAATGTCTACGTGGGCTGGCATATCATTACCAAAAGTCTGTTTTATGGGCCTGAAATCAGAGCAAGAGGAATCGAGTGAGGGGATATTATGTCATTTTGAAAGCTGGATACACCCATCTCCAGGATATTTGTATATCTGCCAAGAAGGTCAGCAGTCAGAAACTAGGAGAACACACTGCCCCTCTGTTAATCTTCCTGCACCCGGAAACTTTCTGTTCAGCTTTCTTTACTACATTCCTGATCTCAGAAGACACTTCAGTTGCCTTGGATTGGATGTGAATAGCTAGAATGGGTTATGTCCAGTGATGTATGTTTGTGGGTTTTATTTTCTTGGTTGACTCCTTTTGCTCTTGGAAAGTGATTGCACCAGAACTTCTCTCCAGATTCTGAGAGCAGCTCATTGTGCAGCACTGAAGCACCAGCAGGAGAGGAACAGGGGGTTGGAGGGAAGGCCACTGGGGAAAAGCTGGATCCTTTCATTGCTTCCTACCCTAACACCTTATTCCAGGTTGCAGATTTTAAAACCTGTGTAGTTATTTAAGTGGTCAGAGGAACAGAGGTTGTCACATTCCTGTTGGCTGGTTCTTTTTCTGCTGGTTATGTTGATTTTCTATATGGACAACACTTAAATCAGTGTCCAAAGTTGGGCAAGTTTCTCAGGCTCATCTTTCCTCATTCCATTCTCTGAGTTGTCCTGTTGTATGGCTTTACACTCATCAAATTTAGGGAAGTGGCAGTAAGGAGACCTGGAAAATTACAACACTCCAGTGTCTTGCTTTTACAGGGTTCAGTATGCTTTTGTAGACATATTGTCAGTAAAGGGAGCACAACCCCACTTCTTCCTGACTTACTCTGCCACTTTCCTACAACCCCTGAACTCCGCCCCGCCCCCCCCCCCCGGACCCGCCCCGCTCCCCTACCTCCACCCCCCCACCCCAGGTCCTCTAGGAGAAGCTGGAGGGACTCATTGTTCACTGAGTCCTATCTCATTCCCTCCTTGACAGTGATACAGCCACTACCCAGCCACCTGAAAGCAAACTCCAAAACTTACTTCCATTTGCCTATTGCCAAATGACAGACTTAAATTTGCTAAACCTGGATACTGCTAAGTCACTTCTGTCGTGTCCGACTCTGTGTGACCCCAGAGACGGCAGCCCACCAGGCTCCCCCATCCCTGGGACTCTCCAGGCAAGAACACTGCAGTGGGTTGCCATTTCCTTCTCCAAAGCATGAAAGTGAAAAGTGAAAGGGAAGTCGCTCAGTCGTGTCCGACTCTTAGCGACCCCATGGACTGCAGCCTACCAGGTTCCTCCATCCATGGGATTTTCCAGGCAAGAGTACTGGAGTGGGATGCCATTGCCTTTCCGAAACCTGGATAAAGTGCTCACAAGTGCTCACAAAACAAAGTAACGAATAGTATTTGCTTTAAACCTGAGGTAGGTTAGGAAAAAAAAATCCTCAAGGAGAAAAAGCCCTCCCACCCAGAAGGCTGAGGAGACGGAGGCCACAAACTCTTCCGCAACCTCATAGTGGCTACCGGTACCAATTCGTCCAGAGCGGTCAGATTTTTCGCTAGTCACGGTGTATTGTCTAATCTGCACTCTTCTAATTCTTAATAAACGTTTGCACAGTGTTCCTATAATCCCTGCACTCCAAAGTATTGACTAGAAAGTATGAGGCTTTTCTTTTGAGAACCCAAAATATGATTTCACCACTGATAGCAAATAAGGAAAGAGAACGAGTACCACACGGAAAGTGAAAGTGAAGTCGCTCAGTCGTGTCCGACTCTTTGCGACCCCACGGACTGTAGCCTACCAGGCTCCTCCCTCCATGGGATTCTCCAGGCAAGAGTACTGGAGTGGGTTGCCATTTCCTTCTCCAGGGGATCTTCCCGACCCAGGGAACAACCTCCCAAAATTAAACAGTCTGATAACACAGAAGATGACGGTTGGCCGACTCACTGAAGCCCCTGGGTTCACTTTTTGCCGAGTTATTAATATAATTTCAGCCCTGACCTAATGTCAAGAAGCAGTTAGGGAACAACCGCAGAAGAATACTGCTTCCCAAGTCTAAAAAAGACGCCCCTGCCGTGCCATTGTTGCCACAATGCCGTGACTCGGATTCGAACCGAGGTTGCTGCGGCCACAACGCAGAGTACTAACCACTATACGATCACGGCGAGCTACTGGGACGCCGCGAGTAATGCGTCACCCAGTGTGGTCCTCGTCTAGATGGCTGCCGCCCTCGCCTGCCCCAGTCGCTCACTATCAGCCCCTCTGGTTCTGGCACAAAGCCTGAAGCGGAGTAAAGGCGCCGTAGACTCCGGGCCGAAGTCTCCGTTGATCGTCCGCCTGGACCGTTAAAGTACTTTGCAAACTAAAGGACCCCTGGGACGCCGGGCCTGCGAACCGGACTCACGCAGCCTGGAGGGGATGTGAGGCCTGCGCCAGCGGGTCGCCCGAATAGCGGCGCCGGTCTCTTCCTCACACCCTTTGTGCCCTGGCGCTCGTGCTGTCTGAACAGGCTCTGGCTGGGAATGGGACTGTCTCTTAACTCTCACAAGAAGAAAAATCAGTTCCAGTCCACAGCACAACTTTCTTCGAGATGCGGAGTAAGATAACCCCAAAATACCTAGCACCGCGGTAGTGAAACCGCAAGATCTGTCCCGCGGAAGAGTGCGGACTGATATTGAGACAGCTGAAAGACAGTGCGCCTGCGTACGCCCGGGCAGAGCGGCGAGGTTTAAGATGGGCGGGAATTAGCAATGTCACAGCCAGGGGGCGGGGCTTTAAACAGAGAAGAGCTCAGGCGAGAAACAAAAGACACAAGTCTCCAGTAGCTCGCCGTGATCGTATAGTGGTTAGTACTCTGCGTTGTGGCCGCAGCAACCTCGGTTCGAATCCGAGTCACGGCATTGCGAAAGCAGTGGCACGGCAAGGGGGCTGCATTTTAGCGTTCTCCTCCATTTTTTTTTTATCTTCAGTTTGTGACAATTTTCTCGAAAATGGATCCCAATCCCCTTGTGACAGAAACGATATTTACGCCAGGTCTAGCTACACTGGATTTCGGAAGAATATAGGCTTCCGCTTACACTGGGCTACGCACGTTATCCGGCACAACCCAAACAAAGCACAGAACACTCAAGAGGCAAAGTGCTAAAATTAACATATGTACAAATTTCCATAGCAGCACTGGAAATGGGCTTCCGGTAATAGAAGTCTTCGCAGAACAAGTGACCTTGGAAGTAGCTCTTTACAGGCAGAAAGAGAATTTGTCAAGCAGCAAGCAGCCAGGATAATCTCGTGAGCTAAGGTCTTGAAATGGAACGAAGAGAATTCCTCTTTGCAGGACTTCTCTTCATCTCATCCCCACGACGCTTACGGGCCCTGGTCGGAAAGGTAGTATTAAGCGCTTCTCAAGGACCTGTTGAAAGCAAGTAACTAAGAAATGGGAAACGACACTGAGGAAAGTCGAGGGGTGTTGGGAAGAGAGTTAGAAGAGTGAGATTCCATTCGGGTTTAGCAGGATCCTTCCGACTGCTCTGCAGTGGGGGAAGGGGGTAGTGATTAGAGCAGACGACACTGGAGAAAGACGGGTGGTCCCTCTGGATTCACTCATTAGAACCAGTGGCACGTTCTGTTTAGCAAAAAGGCACTGCCTACTGTGGACTCAGCCTGGTTCTAGGCGCCTTGCGGACGAGAGCTCCGATGTATCCAGAAGGAAAATCGGGCTCCCTCCCTGCTGCGCCCAGGGACACAACAGAGGATGGCACCGGATCCGGCGGAAACACAGGTGAGCGGACGAGTCAATGCCGTCGGGGGAGCAAGGGAAGCAAGGAAGGGGGTGCTGCAGATGAGGGGAACAGCAGGTTGAGATACATTCATGGAGTCCCTTCTAAGTAGCCAGTCCAATTCTGGGGGTGTCTTCCTTCAGAGGCAGCGTTCGGTCACTCGGGGAATCAACAAAGAGAAGCCCTCAGGAGCTCCCCTCTGCCGGTCTGCGGTGCTGGAAGGGTCTCGAGGGCACAGGAGATGGGATTCCTCCAAGGAAGGCGAGTTACACAGTTTGTGAACATTTTGAGTTCACGGCCAGTCCCGTCCCTGGATGCCCAAGTGGTACCCCCTAACTCCCACCTCCCTTACATGGAACCCACTCTTTCTTACTGCATCGTCACCATCTCGGGTAGCTAATGGACCCAAACTGGAGAGAACCGGAGCAACTGGCAAAAGAGCAATGCGCCTGCGCATTCTCAGACTCGGCCTTAGGCCTGAACCCGCCCCATAGGTGGACCCTTTGGTGACGTGCAGAATGGGAAGGCCTATAACTGTTGAAGAAGACAATCCGAAAGTTCGCCTGACAGGTCTCCGGTAGCTCGCCGTGATCGTATAGTGGTTAGTACTCTGCGTTGTGGCCGCAGCAACCTCGGTTCGAATCCGAGTCACGGCATTGTGGCAACAATGGCACGGCAAGGGACCTCTACTTTTAAATTCCTTTTCCCACCCTAGTCCACGACGCTTTATATAAATCATAACTCACTTTTTTGAAACGAAACGCTGCATCTCTCTACTTTGAAAACTGAGCCACCTCCGATCGCCACCTTCAATAATTCTCATTTAATCCTCTGAATGCAGCATTAGAGCAAACAAATTGTAACCCTTTCCCTCCTGAAAAAAATTGAAAATCAGTGTCAAAATCATTTTACACCAACAAAACAGCGACCCTGTGGCCTCGCGATTTCTTTCCTTTTCATACATTAAAAAAAAAAAAAAAAAAAAAAGTCTTCATTTTCAAATGGAGAATACAAAGAACAAGCCCAGTGAAAACTGTCTCCCTCTCATTCTTCACCCTATCTAGCAATCGTCGTCAGTTTCCAATATATTTTTCTGTGGCAGTCTTTGTATAAATAAATATTTGTATATGTATGCGTGTCCTAAGTCGCTCAGTCGTGTCCGACTCTTTGCGACTCTATGGACTGTAGCCCTCTGTTCACGGGATTCTCCAGACAAGAAAACTGAAATGAGCTGCCACGCCCTCCGCCAGTGGATCCTCCGGAGCCAGGGGTTGAAACCTTCTCGGGTTCTTTACCACTTAGGGTCATCTGATACATGTATGCACATATATTCCCGCTTGCTTCTTCCATAGTACAGGTGACATCTCTTCTTCCTCACCCCCAGAAATCAGACTAAACTTGAAGTCTTAGATTTGCGTTGGTAACCTATCTCCCACTACAGAAGAGTATACATACCCCAGGGGGAGTCTCCACCCACCTGATCTAGTCCTTTTTCTCCCCAGGCACAGGCTCCTGGTTGGGGAGGGTGGAACTCTGGGTTGATAAGATAAGGGAAAAGCATTCATTACCTTGCCTCCCCCCCCCCCCCCCAAAAAAAAAAAACCGTTGGATGGGAGCCTGGGCTCTGCTGGGAATTGGCCCTCTTTTGATTTTAGGTTGGAAGGTCAGAATTCATTTGGAGACCCTCTGAAGGCAGGAGGAGGAGGGGTTGGATGGCATCACCAACTGGATGGACATGAGTTTGAGCAAGCTCCAGGAGTTGGTGATGGACAAGGAAGACTGGCATGCTGCAGTCCATGGGGTCGCAGAGTCAGACACGACTGTGAGACTGAACTGAACTGGACTTCCATTTCTTCCTTATTGTCAGAATCCAACTTAAATCACAAACCACTCAAGTTAGAAAATTCAAGTTCAGTGAAGGTAGAACTGAATCCTACTATGTTTGTGTTCCAAGAATACAGCCTCCTCATAAATATTTGAACAGAGATATCTTATGGAGTCTATAAATGAGATAAGTGGCCCAGTTTGCTGTATGGCTGCATTTTAAGTTGTATTCTTGCAACACAGAACCATGTTATTTTTATACCAGAAAACATGACTCAAATGAAGCTCCATCTACATGCAGAATATCTAAGAACAGAATTCATATATTTGGGATATGTTTGTCTTCTCAAGGTTGTGGACAGAGATGAACGCAAGGCAAGGCTGGAGACCAAAGGCAAGGGCCAGGCTTAGAAAAAGACAAAACCAGAAGGAATGAGAGTTCAGAATGGGACTGGGCACTCAAAGGTAAGCAAATAGAAGTAAGGACATCCCACGCAGTACCCAGCAAGGGAAGTGAGCACTAAGGACTAGGCTTTGGGAAATGTGCAAACTTAGCACGTTAAGGGAGGAAGACAGGATTTGTCTTGAGAGAAAAGAGAACAGTGTCATTTCAAGAAAAGTTTGGGAGAAGAGGACTTTAAGCATAGAGGAGGTCAGCAGACAGGAGAAAGAGAAATGAGAAGTCACTGGTCTTAACACATAAAAGTCGTTGACTTTAAAAACCTTCTGTGAGAGCAAACGGATAACGTGTAACAAGAGTCAGAAAAAAATATACACTCTTTGCCCCAATAACTCCACTTTTGGGAATCTTGCCAAAGGAAATTATCCTAAACTTGGAAAAGTTATCCACATAAAGATGTTTGTTACAGTTATTTAGAAGGGAGGATAATGGAAATAGCCTAAATGATCAACAAATAAAGTGATAAAGTATGTTCATTTGATGAGATATTAAATAGCCATTTTTAAAGTACAAAGTCAACTTTTAACTGCCATCTCCAACTAAAGGGAGTAAGACCCCTTTAAAGAAATTGATTACAAGTACAAGAACTGCAGACCGGTAAGTACAAGTTGTGTCTGGAATATCTTATGTGAGAAAGCAAGTAAGTGTTGAAAGACTGGCAAGACCAAGTCAACAGAATCCAGAAGCTTCTTGAAAGGGCTCTTACTGGCCCAATTTAGGACAGTTTTGAGCATTAAAAAA
Source organism: Bos indicus (assembly GCF_029378745.1). NCBI lineage: Eukaryota > Metazoa > Chordata > Mammalia > Artiodactyla > Bovidae > Bos > Bos indicus. The sequence continues at coordinate 65,037,476 of NC_091769.1, forward strand.
ATGATGGCAATGGATTATACATATTAAATTAAAAAAAAAATTTTTTTGAGACCACAGGGATTGGGTGGAGGGGTTGGGGGAGGAGAAACTCTCTCTTTACAGAAGAATGCTGGATAATAAATGCAGAATGACAGAATTAGAGTCACCTTTTGCAATCCCCAGTGTAATAACAAATGTAAGCATAGATCATCAATGGAAGCTAAGACCGCTGGGTAAAACATGTTGGGAGCTAATAGTCTTAGGTTATCACACCACAACTTACTCTAAATTGTGAAATGGAGAGATCTGATGGACTCCAGTTTAAGCAAGTGATCAAGCCTAGCATCGCCAATAAAGGACAATGAGCACTATTGACTGGCCTGCCAGTGTAACACACTGGAAAGTCCACATCATCTCAAATGTAGTGGTCTTTTTTTTTTTTTTAAATGTCAAGCCTGAATCTAATCATGAGGAAACTACGGAAAAATCCAAAATGTGAAACATTCTACATGACAACTGTCCTGGACATTTCAAAATGAGCAATGTCATGAAAAACAAACTAGCAAGAAAAAAAATGGGAAATATTTCAAGATTTTAAAGAGAGTAAAGAAGTAAACAGTGCAACAGGGGAACCTTGGTAAATCCTGAATCTGGATGGAAAAAATCCCAAATGTATATATGTATGTATGTGTTGGAGAAGGCAATGGCACCCCACTCCAGTACTCTTGCCTGGAAAATCCCATAGGCAGAGGAGCCTGGTAGGCCACAGTCCATGGGGTTGCTAAGAGTCTGACACGACTGAGCGACTTCACTTTCACTTTTCACTCTCATGCATTGGAGAAGGAAATGGCAACCCACTCCAGTGTTCTTGCCTGGAGAATCCCAGGGACGGGGGAGCCTGGTGGGCTGCTGTCTATGGGGTCGCACAGAGTCGGACACGACTGAAGCGACTTAGCAGCATGTATGTGCACAGTCGCTCAATCAAGTCTGACTCTTTGTGATCCTATAGACTGTAGCCTGCCAGGCTCTTCTGTCCATGGGAATCTCCAGGCAAGAGTACTGGAGTGCTTGCCCTATCCTCGTCCAGAGGATCTTCCTGACCCAGGGATCAAACCCACATCTCTGCATCTCCTGCAATGACAGACTGATTCTTTACCACTGAGCCACCTGGGAAACCCAAGTAAATGACATTTGGCAGGGAGGGATGGAAAAAAATTAATATGGACTGTATAACAGACAATGCTATTAATGATAATGGTTTGTGGCCCCATAGAAGAATTCCTTATTCTTAGGGAATGGCTGCTAAAGTATTTAGAGCTGAAGCATCATGACAACTGAAACTTGCATCAAATCGTTAAGGGGGGGAAAAGGCTGAAAGGATAGAACAAATGTGGCAAAATGTTAAAAAGTGGTGAATCTAGGTGAAGGGTATACAGATTTCCCCTGTACTTTCTTACTTGTACTTACTTGAATTATTCTGTAAGTTTGAAATTAAAAAAAAAAAAAAAAAAACCTGGAAGAAAATAAAGCTTTCATAATAAAAATGGGGAAATTATGCAATGTTCAGTGAAAAAAATAAGGATACAAAATTGTGTATACCACAATTATAGCTATATAAAAATAACAAGAGAAATGATGTTTATTCATTTCAACATTTGTTAAGCTCACTGAGTGATGAGAACACCCAGATCACCTTCAGAATCCTGAGTCTATGGTGCAATGCTTAACATGCTTAAGTACAAGACTTTGGATCTGGCAAACTCCACCCAAGTCTTGAGAGCCTCACCTCTGTATCCTTGGTTCCTAGCAAGCTATCTGGCCCCATGAGGTGCTCAACAATGCCTGATTCTGAAAGTGCATTAACAAAAGTTTAAGACAAAAGTAAGTTCACGGTGTACATAAAGTATTAGAGCTCTCTAATTATCATTTAAACTATCCTTATGATATCCTCCCCCATCCTCATGTGATTTTACTTCCTAATCTTCCTCACTATGAATTCACCCCTTCTTAATGGTATGCTGGTTCACTCAACCCACGCTGACCTCTTAGCTTGGAATGACCATTTGCTCCTTTGCTTCATCTACCCACACCCTACCCAGTTCAGGTCTACCCCCTGCGTGAAGCCTGACAACTTTTGTGCAGACCTTATTTGATTCCATTCCTCTGTGCTGTCAGAAGCTTAGCTCCATATTTCTTAAACATAGGTGGCTTCATTTGACACCTACCATTGTAAGCACTTTACAGTTTTAAAAGCCTGTTCCATCATTTCCATCACTCCATGTCCATGATTTCCCTTAATGCTCACAGGACAGTCATCATGCCCTTTGCAGATATAAGGAAGGTAAGAATCAGTGGCAAGAGGAGGGTCTTGCTTTTGATCCTGAGATGTGTCTCGAGCCCACAATTACTGTTAAACACCTGGTGATTGAGGAGATCCTCCAATATGAATCTACTGGATCATTCTTCTAGAATTTATTATCTTTATAATAAATAAAGATATTTATTTATATCTTTGCTTTGTTAGTCAATTTTAAGCAAATATCTATTTATTAGGTTGCACTGAGTCTTAGTTGCAGAATCTTCAGTCTTCATTGTGGCATGTAGGATCTTTCAGCTGCAGCATATGGAATCTTTAATTGTTCCGTGTGGAATCTGGGATCTAGTCCTGACCAGGGATGGAACCCAGACCCCCTGCTTTGGGAGCACAGAGTCTTAGCCCCTGGACCACCTAGGAAGTCCATTAGTCATATTTGAAGCCGCATATTTTTATGATGTGCGTGATATTTTCTCTATTATACCTCATGAAACCATATACAATATCAGACATTTCAATTATCTCCTACAGTCCTGCCCCTCAAAGAGTGGTGGGAGGACCAGCTGCATTTGTATCACTTGGAAGCCTGTTAGAATTCCATCGAAATTCCATCCCAGCTAGACCTACAGAAACTTCAGTTTAACAAATTCCCCAGGAGATTTGTGTTCATTTTATAGTTTGAGAAGCACCGTCCTGTAACACCAACTAGAATATGCACAAAGCAGAAACTCAGCAAATATTTTGAGACGTGGGGCCCTGGGAATCCTAGGAGATTCTCAGTTTTGCCATCACATCTTACTGTACTCCAGTTTTGAGCTTCCTTCCCTTTGGGACCTCAGGTGGCTCTTTGCTCCCTCACAAAGCAGATATGAGCCTAAGAGAGAGGGAGACATTGAGGGAGACATTGAGGTGGTGTCAGAGGGATGGATGCTGATGAAGTGCAGCTGCTGTCTTTCCAACCGTCAAAACCAAGTGTTGGAGTCGGGCCTCAGGGCTACAATATTTCTGGGGAGAAATTGGCTTTATTTCTAAGACAAAAATGCCTATCGCTTGAGCATCTGAGCCTCTGGGGATTAAGGGGTTTGTGATAGACAACACTGTAACTGTTTCTAGACTTGGTTTATTGACTTGTCTGTTTCTATTCTGTCACTAATCTGACGGACAAGGAAACCCGGGACATGAAAGAATTTCTGCGTGTTTGCGCTCTCTGGCATCAGGGCCGGGTCGACCTGCTCAGAATGGGTGAGCTCAGGGGTGGGAGGCGTTTGTGCAAGGGCTGTTTGCCTGTGAGGAGGGCGTGTGTGGAAGCCACTCGGGAGAAGTGGGTGCCTCTAGGGAGCTGATTGTCTGTGATGTGAGATGTCCGCCTGGAGTGGGTTAGAGTATGTGCAGTGAGAGCGGTTGGATGGGAGGAGGTAGGTGGGGCTCCCATAGCAGCACGCCGAAACCCGGTCCTACCGAGCAGCCCCCATCTCGGCCTCCCCTCTGCCTGCCCCCAACCCCAGCTTTTCCTCCTAGGATAATATTTCCCAGTTAGGAGTGGCCTTGGGGAGGGGCAGAAGGAGCCGGAGAGCCAGGAATCCAGGAGTCTAAGGACTCCCCTCTCGGGGTCGCGCTAGGTGGGAAGTGGCGGCAGGGAACAGACGTGGGCAGGTGAGCCCCTGCAGGGACAGGCGTGGCGACACGTGGAGGATTTATCCTCAGTCCATCCTCAGGAGTCGGATGACCTGCCCTGGGGTCGCTACTTCGCGTCTTCGGCGAGCACACAGGCTGGAAGCGCGTCCCCCTCCTCTCCGTGGGGCGGGGAGTGGGGGGAGGTAGGCCCCTTTAGGTAGCGGAACCCCGCCTCTCCCTTGTTACCGACGAGCCCCGCCCCCTCTCGCCGCCCGGCGGAGCTCCGCCCCCTCCCCGCCCCCCGCCCGGTCACCACTCTCCCCTAGCTCAGTCTGGCCGGCCCTATGTTACTGAGCGGAGCTCCTCCGGCCGGCTCCGGCCCCGGCCCGCGGGCGCAGGGGAGCGCGGGGGGCGGCCCGGCAGGATCACGCCGCGGCGCCGGGGGTGCAGGAGCGGGCCCAGGAGGGGGCGGCAGCGGCGGAGTGGCCAAGTGGCTCCGGGAGCATCTGGGCTTCCGCGGGGGGGGCGGCGGCGGAGGTGGGGGCAAGCCGGCGCCCCCCGAGCCGGACTACCGCCCCCCTGCACCTTCCCCGGCCGCGCCCCCCGCACCTCCCCCGGACATTTTGGCTGCCTACCGGCTGCAGAGGGAGCGTGACTTCGAAGACCCCTACTCCGGGGGGCCGTCCGGCACCGCTACCCTAGCAACCCCGTCCGCCCCCGGCCCCACTCCGCCCCCGCGCCACGGCTCGCCCCCCCACCGCCTTATTCGGGTCGAGACCCCTGGCCCCCCAGCTCCTCCGCCTGAGGAACGAATCTCTGGACACCCCGCCAGCAGCGACAGGGTGAGTGCCACGCCGGGCAGGGGGCGGCCAGAAGGAGAGGTGGTCGGAGGTCTGAGGCTTACGAGAGGGACAAAGGTGGCCTGACCGGGGCCGGGCCCCTTGGTGTCACGGTTTCTGGCGGACACGATCTTAGTCTCTGACCCCGGGGCTCGAAGGCTTCATCCACCTTTGTTCAGATTCTCGACCTACTAATTTGGGACGTGCGCCCCAAACTCTGCCTCTTTCCCTTATTATCGCCCCGGAACTAGTGACCCTCCCCCTCCCAGGTTCTGCTCTCCTCATCGCAGCCCCCGGAGCCTAATCAGGGAGCCTTTTTCTAACGGGATTTGAGCCCCGCTTTTCCCCAGTTTATGGCCTTTCAACTCTCCGGGAGCAGCAGCTCACTGCCCTTTGATCTCTGACCCCTCCCCCCCAGGGCAGAGTGAGCACAAAGCTCCTTCCCACCTCCTGTTAGCATCTTTGCAGGTGCTCAAGCGCCAGAAAGGAGGGGAAGACTGGTTTTCTCCCGGACACGGCAAAAGCTGGCTTTTGCCTTAACCCATGGTGCTGGAGATGGGTGGACTGTTGAGCAGGGTAGACTTGTTCTTAGCAAGCCAGAACCAGCAGTATGCATCTCTTCACCAAGGATGCCGACCACTGAGGTACAGGCAGGGCCACTCCTGCTCTCCTTCCCTATCTCCTCAGGTATGGGGACAGTCGGGCTTTCCTGGTGGCTCAGTGGTAAAGAATCCATCTGCTAATGCAGGAGACTCAGGTTTGATCCCTGGGTCAGGAACATCCCCTGGAGAAGGAAATGGCAACGCACTCCAGTATTCTTGCCTAGGAAATCCCATGGACAGAGGAGCCTGGCAGGCTGCAGTCCATGGGGTCATAATCAGACACGACTTAGCAACTAAACAACAACGTGGGGACAGTCAGTGCTCAGAACCTGTTGCCCAGAAGGGACTAAGCAACTGAGCCCACTCCTCTCTTCTTGGCCTCCTCCTCCTGGATGGTTAGAGCTTTTCATGGATCTTCAGGCTTAGGGTTCTCACCATTCTCGAGAACATCCATTGTGGCTCAAAGCCCCAGGTAGAGAAACCACCCCCTGCCCAACCCCAGTGTGGCCTGAGAGCTGAAAGCCATCCTCAGGCCCCTGTGGCCCTAAATTCTAGGAAGGTGACTCTGTGGGTGGCCCTGGCTCTGTTGTCCCTTCACTGACCTCTGGGAGCTTGCTCCGGGGCTTACTCCCCTCTCCTCAGCAGAGAACACTGTTTTCTTTGATTGGAAAGCAAAGTTGCTGTCTGAATCCATTGGCTCCAGTATTGAGGTTTTCAGCTGAACGTGTGATGCTGTTCTGCCCAATTTCCTGGGTAAGAGAGATGTGTCGGGGTCAGAGAAAAGCCTCAGGAATGTGATTTATTTTTCCCTGAGTTCCTACCATGGGGCACGGCTGCCCATCCTGCCCATTCTGCAGACCCTTCGCCGGCAGAAGGTGGCTGGCCTGTCCCCACGTGTCCTTAGGCTCCTCTTCTCCCTAATTTTCCCTGTTGATGATGGTGGTGGTGGCAGTGGCTTTGTTCTTACTATTGACCAGTTAGTCTCCTCCTCCCTGACCATTGCCTATGGGCATGTGGGCCTGGAATGTCCCTGGCCCTCCTCCTCTCTGCATCCTCTTGGAAAGGCATAACAGGCTGCCCACCAAGCCATGGACTCCTCCGGGACAAGGACCATGTCTTCATATTATGTCTCACAAGCACCTAACACAGAATTTGGCATGAAGAGGGGTGGTGCATAAATAAGTCCTGAGTTGTGACTGATCATTGCCATAGTGACCTGAGGGTGAGCATTTCCCCTAACTAAAGCTGCCCATGTCCGTATTCTCACAGAGACCCCAAGGAAGGGGCTGTGCCCACACAACCATGTGGAAACCCACAGCCTCTTCTCACCGAGGGCATCCATCCTTCTCCTAGTCGGCTCTGTGATCTGTGGGCTGCTCAGACCTTGTGGGCTAAGCAGTGTCTGACTCCTTTGTCAGCTGTGGGGACAGAAATGAAATGGAGCACTCAGTGGTTTAGTGGGTGTGTGAGAAAGATCCAGGAAGCTATCTGAGCTGGCCCCAGGGCAGGGATGCTGACCTGGGGCTGCCCCCACCCCCTGCCCCACCATTCCGAGAGAGCAGCTCCACCCCCTCAGAACAGTTTGGATCTTCTTAGGAAGAGCCCAGACTGCACACCTGAGCCCCTTACCCTAAACCCAGGTGTCGGCCCATGCCTGCAGAGCCTGCACAGAGTTGTGGCTTCTAGATAGTGAGCCAGCCTGGCCCCCTGAGCCCCTGCTCAGCCAGTATTTCTGTTCTGTGTGGCTGCTTTCTCCTTAGTCTCCGTTTCCCCCGCTCTTAGCCCTGCAGGTCCCCTTGGCTTGTTGCTTTTGGGTTACTTCCTGAGGCGCGACGGAGCTGGGCCCCAGGTTTTACTTTGGGCTGGCTCATTTCTCTCCTGCAGCCCAGCAGCTGGTACTGGGTGGGTCAGAACCCTCTGAGAGGCTGGATCATGAGATTTGATGCAATGGGTGGAAATGCTTCTGTGATGAGCCAGAGAGATTGAAGGGGAATGAGCCCAGTGGATGAGTGGATGTGGGTCAGGAGAGAATAGGCCTTCAGACAGGACCCTGAGAGGCCTGGGAGCTCAAGACCATTAGCCTTCTCCCCATGCAGGGCTCTGGCTGCTGGCCCACCCTGAGACCCATGGCCGCAGTTGGCAGGGGTGCACGGGTGGCCATCTGGGCAGGCCTGGCAGGGCAGGTGTGGGAGCAGCGGGAGCCGCGCCCTGCACCAGGCAGGCGGGGCCTTGCCATCTGGCTGCAGGAAGGCTCCCTCTTGGTGCTGGGCCCTGTCTGGCCATCAGGCTGTGCTCTGGCAGAGGGGCTAGAGAGCTGTGCCTTCCCTTGCTTTGCTCCCTTTTCTCAGACCTTCAACAGGAAAAACCTGATCTAATTAGCAAAAGGGGCTGGGGTTGGGAGAGGGGCCCTGACTGGATGAAGCTTTGAGTTGCCTCTGACCATCTGCACAATGTGTCCTTTGCCTCCATCATGCCAAGATACGTGTGAGAGAGACGGACAGAGATAGAGAATGAGTGAGAGTGAGAGCAAAGAGAGAGAAGTGGTGTGAGCAATAAGACAGGCACCTTGGATGAACTGAAACTAAGGTTCTTGTCCCTAGCTCACAGATGGGCCTCTAAGGTTCACGAACCTCCAGAAATAGTGCGCAGATATTTGGGTGAGTGAGCATTTTTCTGCGAAAAGGCTCACAGCTCTTGGATTCTTATTGGTGTTCACAGGGCCCAAAATATTAAGAATTTTGAAAAACAGATGCTATACCTCAGATGATTTTCATGTGGACTTGGATCCTCCAGTCCCAATTTGGAAATGAGTGAACAGATAGGCAGGAGGAAGGAAGTGAAGGATACATTCCGGGTGCCAGAAGATGAACAAGCTATGCCTGCCCTGGGGTTAGGGGGGCAGGTAGGGGCCCTCCCTTAGCCAGTGTTTATGGAGTGTTTGAGTATCATTAAATGACACTGGCCCAGGCACCGCCTGGGAGGCTGAGGTCTTGCCTTTTTGGGGTTTGTCTGCTTTAATTTTCCTTCTTATGACTTGCACAGAATCTGGAGGTCTGATCTGTTTATCTTACACCTGTCCTCATGTCCCCAGTGACGGAGGAGAAGAGAAGGGTCTGGGTCAAGGGACCTCTGTGGACTGGTTAGACCTCTGAACCCTTTGTGGCCCGGGCTGGTCATCTGTGCTGCTGTTGGTTCCCCTGCCGTTGGTGCGTCGAGGAGGGCCAAGGCCCGCGGTGACTGTGGGATGGTGTGGCAGGCCTGTCCACTCTCTTCACTACCGCCTTCTCACGCTGTGACACTCCCTCCTCTGGAAGACACCTGTGGCTTGTTGGCCAGTGACTCAGTGACATTGCAGCCCTGGTGCTTTTCCTTTGGGAGCCAGGAACAGGCAGGAGCCTGTGACCAGAATGGGAGCAGCTGGCTAGGGTCGGGGCTTGGAGGGGTACCTGGAGCCAACACCAGCTACCCTGGAGAACCAGTGTGGTATGATAGGAGAGCGGAGAAGGGGCCCAGACCCTGCATACAGTGAGCCTGTCATGCTTCCAGAGCCTGAGGCCCAGTGGTGTAGCTTCATAGCACCTCAAGGTGCTTCTTCTCTCTTTCAGAGCTTGTTTTGTGTGTGTGTCACTGTGAGCTCCTGAAGGATCCCGAAATTTGTTCTTTTCATATCTAACAATGTAATCATGGATGTTTACTGAGCCTCTACCTCGTATCTAGCATTGTTTGAAGCAGCTCGCGTATATTAGACAGTTGATCCTCACAACAACCCTATAAGGACAAGTCTGGTCTGTTATTATTCCAGCATTACAAATAGGGAGACCAGGAATGTTGAGTCACGCTTACTTGGTTTCACAGCTAGTTAGGAAAGCTGAAGTTCCCACTGGGGCAGCCTGATTCCAGACTGACTGCCAGCATCGTGGGACCTTTGCACCTGCCTTGAGGACCCCTGCAGAGAAAGGATGTGCCACTAAGCAGTTGCTAATGAACAAGGGGAAGGAGACTCTTAAAGAAGGAATGAGGATTGCATTCTATGCTGAGTTCACAATTTCCTGAATGCTGAAGGCCAGCACTTGCCCCTGAATCCCAAAGTGGCCCTCAGACAGACCTTTCAAGAGTCTTACAAAGGTTGGTAACAAGGGTTAGTTAGTACACGTCTGTGATGTTTGAATGTTTTACAGGCATGGCATTGCTTTGTGGTTAGAAAAGGATAATAACAAATTTGCTTCATGTGAGGGCATTTCCCTGGCAGATAATATTAGGAAGGGCATTCCGGTAAGTGGGAACAGAAAGTGCAAAAAGTTTGATCTTGAGGAAGGTAAATATCAGTAGTACACCATTTCCAAAACTGACAGATTTTCAGTGGTAAAAGGATTTCATGGTTAAAATAGTTTGGAGAAATGCTGAATTAGACAAAATTAGTTTATTCTTTTGACTGTAGGACTTCTCATAGCCTTTAACATGCTATGGTGTATTTTATATCTACAAGTAGAGGAGGGAAGATGCTACATTTCCCAATTCTTCTGGAAAATCTATGGCAAGGCACTAAGACCTGGGTCTCTGACTTTCTTGTCTCCACTGCTGCAAACTGTGCACCCTGGACAAGCCTGGACTGTGGGGCCCCAATGCCTGTATACAAGAGATTATCATCAGTGCTAAGACTGATGGAGCACTGACTCCATGCCAGCCTCTGAGCCAAAGACTTTTGTATTCATTGTCCTCTACCCAATCCTGTGAGACAGATACTAATACCAACCCCATTCCACAGATGAAAAGACCAGAAGCTTCCAGACATTAAATGTAAATGAAAGAAATAGAGGAAAGGGACAGTGGTAGACTTTGGAGACCTTACAGAGCCCAAATCCTGTGACATGTGTCCCCCTTGCTCCCCTGGCCTTAAGAACCCCGTGGATTGGCTCAGGAACTCCTAGCAGGGTCCAGCTGCAGAGTGGGAGGGTGGAACCACATGGTGGGCCTGCCAGCTCCCTCAGGAGAGGCCTGGGCAGGAAGGAAAGGCAGAGCCAGACAGCTACTTTGGGAGGGACACTGCCCAACTGAACAGGTGCAAGAGCAGGGTCTTGGAGCCACCCTGCCAGATGGCAGGAGGGGAAGGAGACCTGGTTGGCAGGGGGCCCTCTGGGGAGCAGCTACTCACCTATTAGTTTGGAAATATTTCAGCATTTCAGGAGCGTTCCAACTACCAGAGGGTTTGCCTAAATATCAGCCCCGTGTTTTAGGTGCCTTCCCTGTCCGTTCCTTCCTTCTGCCCTTGAGCCAAAAGCTTTGATCCCCATCAAATACCCATTCTCCTGACTGGCTGCTCCCACAGCCCCTACTGGTCAGTCAGTTAGGATGAATGGGGGACTGAGACTTGGTGTCTCTCCAGAAGATGGAGTCTGGGGAGCAAGAGGCCTTTTGAGCATCCAGAATGCGCACTGAGCAGCTACTGTGTACCAGGCCGATACCATATACTACAGTGAGCACATCAGAGTCGAGTAGAGGACCCATAAAGTAAGTCGTGGTGGAGCAAAGGTGTCAGAACCTGGCAGAGGCAGCTTCCCCACACCTGAATGGTTTGCCTTCTCACGTGACCTGGAAGCCACTGCGAAAGCAGGTCTGGTCTCTGATGGGGGTCCCCCATGTCCAGGCAGATGCTTGTCCTGCCAACCTCCCAGCAGGCGTCTCTGCTGCTGTTCCTGATCCCTGTCCTGTGGGTGGCTTTTCTGGGCACCCCCGCCTAAGGTGAGGGCCGGGGCTTCCTGGAGCAGGTGTAGAGCCAGGAATGGAACAGAGGAGCCATTGAGCTGCCCACAAAGCTGCCACCTGGGTGCCCGTGGGCCCTGCCGGCTGGTGCTGTGGAGGCCCACGCCAGCCTGGGAAGGGTCACAGCACCTGGCCCAGGCTCTGGTGGGAAGGGCCGGCCTGCAACTCTGACTGAGCTTGGAAAGCCAGGGCATGGGGTGCTCCGTGGAGTTGGGGAGGAAGGGCCTGGGGCTTGGGCCAGGTGCTTCTGCTCCCAGAGCAGCTTCTGGGGACTCATACCTTCTGTCTGACTCCTCACCCAGATTCATGCTTCCTCTTCTGAATGAACAAGGAAAAGTGCTTCCTTTGTCCTTTCTTCCTTCCTGTTTATATGTACTGATTCAACACAGAATTACTGAGCACTTTAGGCATTGGGAATTTAGCAGTAAACATGATTCCTGCCCTCAGGAAGTTCACAGTCAGCAAGAAGACAGATAAGAAGACAAGTATATACTACACAATGTGATGGTAGCCCAGCACAGAGCCCCTAACCAGACCTGGGGGGAGACTGACTGGAAGGCTTTCTAAAGAGAAATAAGCTGATCCAGGTAATTGGAAAGCCTTAGAGATAAAAAAGAGATTATAGAGCTTTCAGGTAATGAAGTGACCGGAAACTTCAGGGAGGGAGAGAACATTTTTCTAGTGCCTACTGTGGACCAGGTGCTTATTAGAGCTGGAGAGACAAAAATGACAAAGAGCTCAGGTTACAGGAAGAGCTGGTGGAGGTGATAGGATGATCTGAGATGTGGCCTTAGGGGCATGCAGAGATACAGTAGAGATAAAGGAGCTGGCGGTCTTGATTGGAACGAGGTGAAACAAGTGGGAGCTGAAGAACTGAAGGATGAGAGTTCTGCTAGGAGCTGTTGGGATGCATGTCAAAGACCCCTGGAGGGGCCTGTAGAGTGCTGCTGCTGCTGCTGCTAAGTCACTTGGAACCTGCAAAAAGGGGTATCTGAGATGGGAAGTTTTCTTTCTTCATTCCGCCTTGCTAGGGGTCTCAGATCCTATTACCCAGGCCAGGGTGGTCATCCCCACAGCCTCCCTGCCCAGCTGACTCCCAGAGTTCTGATCTGGACCAGAAAGAAAGTCTAGAAAAATGGGGGAGAGGCAGGAGCAGCCCTCCCCTAGGCCACAGGCCTCACAGCTACCTCTTGTCAATGCCCAGCATCCTGGTGTGCAGTGATCTCCCAGGGCTGTTGGCACGGGGCGGACTGGGCTCTGTGTCTGCCTCAGCGGGTCCCCCCACCACCCAGCCTGTGCCCAGCTTGGAGAAAGGCTCTATTGTCCTCAATGAGTCCCGCCCCAGAACCTTAAGCTCTTCCGAAGGGTGTGTGGTTTGCCATTCACTCTGCCTTGACTGGAAGCAGGAACAGAGGGGTGGCCATGAGCCACTTGTGTGAGAGAAGGGGCAGCCTGAGTATGGAGGGCCAAGGCCAGGGCTGTCCTGTCCCTTCCCTCCAAGAGCCCAGAGGGGTTCCGCAGAGCCCAAATCCTGGTTTTCTCAGGGCTGTCCTAAGGTGGTCTCTCTCCCAGGATAGCCAAGATGCCGTGGTAGCAGGTTAGCAGCATGATTTTGCACAAAGGGCACAGGTTCCAATCCTGGTTCCTCTGCTTACCTGGAACAGACTTGGGTATGTTGTTCCCTACCTGTCCTGAGCCTCTATTTCCTAAAAATGGGGATAATAATTCCCATATGGCATTTTGAAGGGCTGTGAGGATAAACCAGTGAACTGTGACATAAAGTCAGTGCTCAGCCCTTCCTTCCTCCATGGTCAGCAAATATTTTCAGCATCTGGGAGTGCAATGGTAGACATGAACCAAGCTAATCGCCTCATTGCCTGCTGTTCCTGCTTATTCTTAGGACACTCCCAACACCTTTATAAGCAGGTTTCTGAATTAATTCCTTCTGTTAGGCCACCTTGCCTAGTGGATGGCCCAGAGGCACACAATTAAGAGAAAAGGAAGATGGCCCATTCTGTGGGCAGCCTGGTGGGGGACCCCACAAAGGAAGAGCCAGAGCTTGTCCCCATCCAAGCTCCTGGGCAGCCAGGACTCTTGTTCCCATGGACAGAGCAACCGGGGAGAAGCAGAGCTGTCTCTCAGATGGCTGAAGCCTGCTCCCCTCACTCTCTTCCCACAGTTAGCAATTCTAGAAGACTATGCGGACCCTTTTGATGTTCAGGAGACTGGCGAAGGCCCAATAGGTGCTGCAGGAGCCCCAGAGAAGGTTCCTGAAAATGACGGCTACATGGAACCCTATGAGGCACAAAAGATGATGGCTGGTAAGTGATGGAGTCGGGGGTGGGAGCAGGGTGGGGGACACTCCCTGAGGCCTGAGTATTTGAAGAACAGGCTCTGGGACCCACAAGTCTAAGGACTGATTCCTTGGTCCCGAGAAAATAGGGAGAAAGCCTTTGCTGGGTCCTTGGGGAGGGTGGTGGCCATTGCCTTCAAGATAGTCATTTTGGAGGAGCTGGGACTTATGGAGCCTAAGACCTAAGGTACTGGAGAAGGCCATACAACCAAAGGTCAGACAGTAAAAACATTTGGGATAGTCAGGAAGGGCAGGCTAGTGGGCTGGGCTGGGGGTCACTGATCCCAAGCAGAGAATCACTAGCTATAGGGAAGGTGATGGGGTCGAAACGATGGGATGTTGAAGTAAACACCTTTGTGGCGACTGGAAACACATAACTAGACATGCAGATGCAGTGCACAGAAGTGGGTATGTAGTTCAGGGAGTGAGGGCAGGGAGAAATGAATAAGACCTGGCCCTGGGGAACAGAGGTCAAGAAAGCATACAGGAAAAGGGACCAACAGGGGAGGATGTGGTGAATCAGTGTAAGCCAAGGCCCCAGGGAAGGATGAAAGGAAGGTTTGTTCAGGGGCAAATAATCTTAGTGCTAGGCAGAAGGCTAAGCCTAGCTAAGAGCTAAGAGGGGCAGTAAAGGATCGCAAAGGCTCGAATGAGGCATTTGGACTTGCTCCAAAGTGGGGAGGGGAGCCATTCTGTATTCTTAAACAAGAAAGAAACAGGATGAATATGGCATTTTAAGAGGATTACTGAGGCTTTGGTGTACAGAACAGGCTAGAAGAACTGGGCATCAGGAAGATGAGTTATTAGGCTATTGTGGAAATTGTTGAGGCTTTAAGAGACCGATAATTAACACTTCTTTCTTCCCCTCTGGGCTTGGAAATAACTGAGAAATAGGATTAAGGAAACAGACAGATGGAGATAGCAATGTCAGCTTTATTACTGATAAAGTTGATTGGAGAACATTACTTAGCTATGTCACTACAATGGGCTTCTTAATACTTCACCACAGAATTAAACTTGCCCACTCAGGCTTGGGCAACACAGGGCAGCTGTAGGCCCCTGTACGGGGGCAGGAGGAGAAAGAACCAGAATGTTCTCTCTCTGCAAGTAGACAGATGTGGGAAAGAAAGGAAGCATCCACTGTCCGATCAGATAAGCTGCTCTCCCTCCCTGGGTGAGGTGGGTGAAGGGGCAGAGAGAAGCAGGGAGTGTTATTCCATGGAGACCATGAAACATGAGCCTGTAGAATGGAGGTTCACCCTAGCAGTAATCTAGACGAGGAGACCTGGCCCTGTGGAATGGAAGTCAAGATAAAGTGTCAGAGGGAAAGGGGTCGTAGAGAGTTGAGAGCGGGGAGTCAGCAGGTGGCACTGAACATGTGGGATTCAGACAAAGAAGAGGGGCCAGGACCAAGGAGAGCAGTGTAATCGCCAGCAGTGGAGAAAATGAGAGGGTGGCTACTGTATTTAGATCAGAGGGGTGTGGATACCTGGGAGGTCTAGGAGTGCCCTGGAATTGTATGAGAAAATTTGCACATTTTTCTGGGGGAATAGCTCCATAATTTTTATCAAAATTTCATTGGGGTCAATGATCCCTAAAAGAGGATGACAGAAAAGACTAGAACTTTGGAAGAAAGCAGTGAGTTTGAAACACCAAAGGGAAATATCTTTATGGCAGTTGGAAACATACAGATGCAAAGGGTGCCATGAGACTGAAGAGTGAGGGCAGGGAGAAATGAACAAGGCTTGGCCGTATGAGAACAGAGACCAAGAGAGGGATCCAGGGAAAGAGACTGAATGGGGGTGATCAGAGAGGCAGACAGTCCATGAAATTGACTCATCCAAGGGGACAGTTTCAAGGAGGAGGAGGTCAGCAGTGCCTGAACAACAAAGAAGGATTTTCTGACTGTGAGATGACAAAACTTGGGGCTCAAAGAAATAAGTGGATCTGGGTAGCAAGGAGGAAATGGACTCTGCCTCAGTTTCTGAAATGAGTAAGCCTCAGCAACCCACCCCTTGCTGGCCATCACAAGATCTCTTTTCAGTCTTTCCCTTTGGTGCTTCTCTGCCCCTGCCTCCGTGGGGTCCCATGCTGTTGGAACCCCAGGGGTGTTTTGAGGGGCCTCTGGTCTCCCTGCAGAGTCAGCAGCCTCCCCTCTGAAGTCTTATAGCTGGAGGGTGCTGCCTGCTAGGGGAGCTAAGCCAGGCAGCCAGGACCACTCACACCTCCCCTCCTGCCTTGCCCTGGCAGAGATCCGGGGCTCCAAGGAGACAGCAGCTCAGCCCCTGCCTCTGTATGACACACCCTATGAGCCAGAGGAGGAGGGGGCCACCCCAGAGGGTGAGGGGGCCCCCTGGCCCCGGGAGTCCCGCCTGCCAGAGGATGATGAGAGGCCCCCCGAGGAGTATGACCAGCCCTGGGAGTGGAAGAAGGAGCGGATTTCCAAAGCCTTTGCAGGTGAGTCCTGGGTAGAGAGGGCAGTTCTGCTGGGGCCTCGGAGCAGCTTTCCAGGCTCAGGGGAATGGGAGGACTGGGCCCTGGGGACAGAGGTGATGAGTTGGGCACTGTGAACACGAACTGTGTGCAGCGTCAGGGGATGACTTCCTGCATCACCACCTCTCAGGCCCCCATCTTTTAGGAGGCAGGGTAGACTTAAAAGTAAAGAAATTCCAAACAAAATGCTCAAACGTGTGGCCTGTGTTAAAGACTTATATTTAACAAAACAAAGCACAGAGGGTGTGCGTGGGTGATGCAAGAGCCTGGATCCTTGATTCAGTGAGAACATCAAGGACTTAGTGCCGTTAGACCTCATTCCTGCTCCTGTGTCCTCCTCAACCCTCCCTGGGCAAGGGGCTCATCCTGGAGCTGGACTCGGCTCTCTGCTCTGTCCCCCCAACCCTGGCAGTCAGACTGAGAAACCACAGCTTTCTCATTTGTTTCCTGTAAAGCATGCACCGTTGAGGATGGGCCATTTATCTCCAGGAGTCTCCTTGGAGAATCAATACTGTTTGGATTGCTTAATGGGAAAATCTATGCTCGTCATTAGGAAACCTCGTTAGCAGTCCTGCAGCCGCCAGTGGCATGGCTCTGCTAATTGTCAAGGCTCAGGATTGAGAGTGTGGGGGGTAAATTTCAATAAAATATCTGCCCCCGTGTCTAAGCTTTCCTGACACCCTGCGGCCAGACTCTCTGGGTCTTGCTACCCATGAGTTCCCAGGCTTCAGGTGAAAGGGAGAAGAGAGGCAAGGTGGGAGGTGCCAGGAGGCTGTGGGGGCGCCTGGGTATGGTGCTGGGTGGTGTGGACAGCCCTTTGTCCCACTTTTCCTCCCTGCCCAGTCCCTTTGGGCCCTGGAGGCTCGAGAGACATCAAAAGGGACCTGTGGGGCTGGCAGAGCAAGGCCCTGTGTTCTGCTGTTTGTCACTGGAGCCTCCCACTGGATCGGTCAGTGCGGCTCCACCCAGTCCCCTAAGAGTCCTCTTCCCCCAGAAGCCGCCCCTGCCTCTGCTCCTTTTCCTTTCCAGGCTGTCCTATATCCTGGCTCTGGTTTCGGTGTCTCAATCTCTGCCTCTCTCTGTCTCTGTCTCTGTCTGTCTCTCTTCTCCCGGCTGCTCCTGGCTCCAGTTGACATTAAGGTCATCAAAGACCTACCTTGGCCTCCGCCCGTGGGACAGCTGGACAGCAGCCCCTCCCTGCCCACCGGGGACAGGGACATCTCCGGTCCAGCCTCCCCCGTCCCCGAGCCCAGCCAGGAGGATGGCAGCGGTGGGTCCCGTGGGGGCTTCTGGAGAGGGCCATCCCCTAGGCCCCGTGGGATTGGGTGGGAGGAGCTGAGAGGTGGGGTGGAGTTCAGAGAGCCCAGGAGGAATGCCTCTGGCCCTGGAGGGAGAGGAAAGGGACAAAGGCCTCGGTCCTCCCTCCCCAAAGCACAAGGGAGGTGCCTCCTGAGAGAGGCCCCTTCCAGATACCTTTCCCACCAAGCCAGGTCAATCCACTCTTCTAAATTCACCTTTTGGGGCAGAGCTCTGCCTGACCGGATCCTTCAGCAGCACAAATAACCCTGAGGCTAGGTGATACTAGCACAGGAAGGACCTGACTCCTTAAAGGAGAGATCTGGTTTTGCACCTGGTGACTGGAGGGCTTGAAAGTGGTACTCAGAAAAAGAGCCCAAATGGGGAGAGAGAAGACACTGAACCCTTCACCTATGTTCAGTTTTATGCACAATGGGCAGCCAGGGGTGGGCTTGCGGCTGTGCGTACACACACAGGCATGAGCACTTGTTTGTATATTTGCGCCTGTGTGTGAGTGGGCATCATGTAAATACAGGCTGAGGGGGGGTCTCTGTCACCTGTGCATGCTGGCTTTACCCGTGTGGGCCACTGGCTTCAGCCCTCCCTGGGCAGGCTGCCCAGGGTCTTGGAAGGGCTCTGGGGTCTGGGAGGGCACCGCTGCCTCTGCTGGGCTTCTGTCGGGGGCAGGGGGGTGGGGGTGGGGGAGCCTATGGGCAGCGACCTTGGGGGCGGGGGCAGGCTGGCGGCTTTAGGCTTTGGGCAGGGATGGCCTGTCAGGATGGCACCAAGGGAAATCAGATAATTGTTCTCGGATCGATAAGTCATTTCTACAGAATGGCTTGGCAGGGTGATTTGGAGAACGGTAATGAACTCTGAGGAGGAGAAAGAAACAATATTATCAGCGCTGAAGCCACCCTGAGGGGGATGGGAGAGGGAAGGCAGTCATCTCCTCCAGAGGGAGAGGCTTAAGTGGTTTCTCATGTCATTTCTCTCCCCTCTCTTGCCACAGAATGGGGACCGAAAGGCCCTGTGTGCACAGGAGAGCTGAGCCCCGCCCCCACCAAGGAAAGGACAGATACTGTCCCTAGAGCTAGTCAGGCTTCTGAGCAGGCCCCACCCTTGCAGAACTTTCCTTTGTTCCCTTTTGGGTGGAAATGGGGATGGAGCCCTGGCTAGGCTATAGGGATCTACCTCTAGGGTCCTCAGAGTCTGTGACTGGTATGTTCCCCACAGCCCAGTTTGAAGGATCTGAGAAGAGCTGCCTGTCACCTGGCCGAGAGGAGAAGGGGCGCCTCCCTCCCCGACTCTCTGCAGGGAACCCCAAGTCAGCCAAGCCCCTAAGCATGGAGCCCAGCAGCCCCCTGGGGGAGTGGACAGACCCAGCACTGCCTCTGGAAAACCAGGTGTGAGTGTCTGTGTCCAGTTGGGGACCCTCCCCTCCCTTCCCGGCACTGACTTGCCTGCTGGGAACACTCAGAATGGGTGGGCCTGGACAGCCAGGGACCCAGCAGAGATGCCCCCCTTTTTTCTCTTGTCCTCAGCTGGTATCACGGGGCCATCAGCCGAACAGATGCCGAGAACCTGCTCCGGCTGTGCAAAGAGGCCAGCTATCTGGTGCGCAACAGTGAGACCAGCAAGAACGACTTCTCCCTGTCCCTCAAGTGAGTGGGGCCTGCTGGCTGGGGGCTCTAGACAAGATGAGCCTGTCAGGATGAGTCCAAGGGGAATCAGTGTGAGGACTACCAGCAGGGCAGGAGGAGTCTCCAGTTCTCTCCCAGGCTGGAGAGAACGTCATCCCCTGTGAACACGTGCTGACTCTGGGCCAAGCCCGGACACCTGAGGCTTGACTGAGGCTTGACTTGCTCTCGAGGAGCTTGGAGTCCTTTGGGGAAAACAGTTAAGGTATTGAATCCAGCTTAGAAGTGTTCTGTCCCTTTCTAGCTCTGTGACCTGGAGCCCCTTAACCTCTGTGGGCCTCAGGGGCAATAACGTATCTGCCTTATAGGGAAGGATTAAATGAAATAAGCACTTAGCATAGTGCTGAATGCTTAATAAATTATCAGTGTCATCATTATTAATGAAAGTCCAAGATGTTCTAGAAGTACAGGGGAAGAGATAGGAACTTTGCCTGTGGAACTCAACATGGTGAGATGGAGGCTGGGTCCTGGGAAGAAAGTGGAGTGTTGGACACAGAGCTGTTCTTGTTCACTCTGAGGAGGTGGGCAGAAGGTCTGGGGATGGCGGCTGACAACTGAGCTTTAAAGGGTCCTGAAAGAGGCAGAGGAGTCAGGGCACCTCCTCCTCCTTAGCCTTCCACTCTGGGCACAGATATTTTACATAGACCAGCATCTGCCTCCCAGGTTCTACTGGCAGGGTGGCTAGTCTCCTTGGCGCCCAGGAGTTCTGTCTAATAGAACCCCACATGGCAGCCTGTCACAGCGCTGTCCATTCACATCTCCATCGTTACTGGGCCACCTATACCACTTCCTACCATATTTCCTAGGGGGCATTAGAGTACAGGTATACCGCACTTCAAACATCCAATATATGGAAATTTGGGAGTATTAAACACACACATTTGAGGATAATTATTCAACTTCACTAAAACATAATGGGAAAAAAATGCCAAACTAAAGTCAGATAACCTGAATTTCATTCTTAGATTTTAGTAAAACTACCTGTGTGACCTTAGGCAAATCACTTAACCTCTCTGGACTTTTTGCATTTGCAAAATATGTCCAATGGCTATCTCTTAGGGTTCTTCCAGCTTTTATGCTCAGGGGGCCTGCAAGTTATGAAAACAAAGGAACATTCAGGAAAAATTCTATTTGTCAAAAATTTGATCTACATCACTTCGGAAATGTGTATTGCTTTAAAAATCATAGTCATGATTCCTAGAGCATCTACTAGGTGCCAAGCAGCATATAACACCATCTCCAAACCAACTGCCACCTGCAAGATCAATCTCTTTTTATAGAAAAAGAAACCAGATTCAAAGAGGTACGTGATTGGCTCAAGGCCAACAGCAAATTAAGTGCCCAAAGCGGGCTCTGAACCCCACTCAGGCTGACTCCACGAACCTCACTGTTCCATTACACAGTTCCACCCCCGTCAAGGCTGGTATGGTCCAAAGCAAGGAGAGACAACGGGGTCTGGCTCCCAAACAGAGCAGAGTCCGGGCCCTCCCTTATCCAGAGGAGGGAAGGAGAGGGGGCGGCCTGGACACTGCTCCAGCCCAGGCTCATCTGGGCCTGCCAGCATCTGTCTGCCAGAGTCTTGTTTGCATATAAATGGCTTCTCTGAAATACAATTATAGTTTCTCTTGTCTCTGTAATGGAAGGGCTTTCACTGGTAATTAAACAGCTTCCTCCAAAAGCCTGCCAGCCCTCACGCTGTGGGCCAGCAAGTCCCACCCTGGTTCCCAGAGGGTCAGGCAAAGGCTCTGCTGTGTCCTAATGGATGCTTGGGACTTTGTCCCAGGAGGTCAGTTAACCACACGGAGGCTGAGCTCTCAGCTGCCAACTCAGTTCTTTGACCACTTGTTGCTCTTTTTGGCCAGACCTGTCCCTCAAGGAGAAGATATAAGGACAGTTTTCAGGAGAGGTAATCCCCCCAAGTGCACTGTGGGGAGGGGGCTGTCCCCTAACGGTGAGAGCACAGGGCCCACGCTGCTGCCCACAGCCATGGGCTGGGCTTTGGGCACAGGAAGGACAGGGGAGGGTGACTACTCACTGTTTCCCCTCTCCATTGCCCCAGGGGCTGTAACTTTTCTTAGGCCCTTTGCTCTATTCTCTGGGGCCTGCATGCTCACTGTCAATTCAGCCTTATCTCAGACCTGCAGATGAAAGATGGCCCCACACCCTGACACAAACCCAGGCTTGAGGGCACTCCACCCTAAGCGGGAAGGGAAGGATGGGTTTAAGGGCCTGTCTTTTTCTTCCCATCCCTTTCCTCTTTAGTTTCCCCATTCTCCGTGCTTTCTCACTGTAGGCCTAGTGCAATGCGTCCAGGCAGAGCCTTCTTTGTATGTAGATGGGAAACAAGTGGTTTGCCAGCCTCAACTCAAGGGTGGGGCCTCACAAAGAGCAGCCCCCTTGCCAGCCCTGCCTCTCACCAGCTTCTGAGCCCTGCCCGTGTCCCCTCCAGGGGCTCAGACCAGCAGAAGCAAGTCCTCGGGCTTCAGGGTTCTTCAAGGATTGTTTCTCTGTTGCTTGTGTGTGCATTTTAGAGCTGGGGCCTGGCTGAGCAGGCTGGTGGTAGTTTGAACAGACGTTCTTGCTGGGAGCTGGCCAGAGCTCAGCAGCATGGTCTTCGTCTTGTGGGCAGGGCTGGGCACTAATGCTGATTTCCTGGATTGTGGTGGGGAGATGGGAGAGGCAGTGGAGCATGTCCTCTCTGAGGGAGGGAATGGAGAGGCAGCCTAGTGATGATGTCATCCCAGGCAGAAGAGCTGGATAGATGAGGGGGGGGTTGGGAGATTGGCCCAAGGCCCAGTTAGCAGGAGGGTGAAGGGATGTCCTCAGGACCAGGCAGTTGGGTGTTCCCAGATTTGGAGGGATGTCCAAAGCAGCTCACCCCCTCCCCAAATCATTGCACGAGAGAATCCCAACCAAGATTCACTTGGTTGTCGCATCTGGCCACCCACTGTCCTGCCAAGGGTGTCTGTTCATGAATCACCAGGATCTCCCCCTACACAGGTGTTCTCCCCCACAGCTCAAGGAGGGGGAGGATAAACTGGCCCTAGCTGGGGGGGGGGATGGGAGAGACTGGATCCCAGGGTTGGGGGGTGGTGCTGATAGCTTGTTTCCACCTGCACACACCCTGTACACTCACCACACACACATTCTTGGCACACCCAGTGCCCTCACCACAAAGCCAATGCCTGCTGCCGCCTACTCACAAAATCCCCTCCATCTCCTCCCTGCTTTCTGGACTGCCCTCCACCTCAGCGGCCTTGAAAGAACCACTGCCAGGGTTGGGGTTGGGGGAGCAAGGGTGGGACGGGTGGGTACAGGGACTGGAGAGGGCCCTGGCTCAACAGGGTCTCTCCTCCTCTTCCCAGGAGCAGTCAGGGTTTCATGCACATGAAGCTGTCCCGGACCAAGGAACACAAGTACGTGCTGGGCCAGAACAGCCCGCCCTTCAGCAGCGTCCCTGAAATCGTGCACCACTACGCCAGCCGCAAGCTGCCCATCAAGGGCGCGGAGCACATGTCCCTGCTCTACCCCGTGGCCATCCGGACTCTGTAGGGGTGAGGCCCGGGCCTTGTGACAGATCTGGACCCAGCCCTGAGCGACCTCTCCAACCTTTCTTCCCCTCTTCCAGGAATCAGTGGAAGCTGTGATATTCCTTAATTTATTCTTAAGGGGAAGGGCTACAGGGACCTTGGAGTTAGAGGTGTCGGGAGCTGAGGATTGAAGACTCCCTGGGGAGAAAGAATAGCCCCTGGAGGAAGGAGACGTCAGAATCACTGGTCTTCCGAGGGGTTTAAGGGGTTTAAGATCGATAGCTCCAGCCCCTTTCTTCCCCTCGGGCAGAGGTGGCGATCCCTTTCCCCGCCATCCTGGGTGGAAAGGTGAATGCCGGATGGAGCTGGACGCGGGCCAACGGGGCACCCTGGCCATCTCTCCGCCTCCACTCCCAAACCACCAGCGGGGGTTCACCCAGAGTCTGCTGCAGGGCTTCGGGTAGACCGACCCCTGGGATGGAGACGGCATTGAGGGTGGGGAAAGAGGGGAAGGGCTCGGCCGCCGGGAACTTGTGCAGGCCCCGGGCCGCCCCGGCTCTGGGCCAGAGGCAATAAATAAACTCCGTCCTGCCAGGCACAGCCGCGTCCGCGCCGCCGCCGCCGCCGCCCCCCCCCCGGGCCGACAGGGGAGGGAGCGGAGCGAGCACAGATTCTGTTTATAATCAGCTCTGGAGCAGCAGGCACGGGGCGTCTGTGAAAAGCAGTTTCGAAGCATCAAGTTCCTTCCTTTGACGAGATGTCAAAACATCCCCCGGGGCCCCCATCCCCGCCCCGGCGTGGGGGGCGGGGGTGGGCACCCGGATCCGGCTGGCCGCTCGGCGCCCCCTCCCCGCCGCCCGGACGAGCGCGGCTCCCTGAGAGCGCGTCTAATTTCCTGCCAACAGCCATTTGTCTGGGAGGAGGGGAGCCGCGGAGAGACAAAGAGGCAGCGCGCCAGGCGGGAGGGAGCAGGGCGGCCCTGCCACGCGGAAGCCGCGCGCCGGCGGAGGCGGGAAAGCTGGCGCGCCGACCGCGTTTCCTTTCCAGAGGAAGCGAGGGCCTGCCGCGCCTCACCCGGCCCGGGTCGCTGGGTCGGGTCCCGAGACCTGCAGGCGGCCGGTCCCGGGCGGGATCTCGCTCGAGGCTGCGGCGCCCAGCGGGGTCGTCCGCGTGCGCCGCCTACTGGCCGCACCTCCAAGAGCCGGGCCAAACCTTCCACGTCCCTGGTGGCCCCGCAGCGGCAACCCGCCTCTGGATACCACTGGGCCGCCAGGCGGAGCTGCTGTCAAACCACTGCAGGCCCGCCCGCCCGCTCCCATGGGCCAGCTGGGCAGAAACTCCTGAGGACGGGCTGAACTAACACCCTGGGGACGGCTGCCCTGAGAAAGCAGCCTGAGAACCGCGCCCGCAACCCCCACCCGCCACCGACACCTGCAGCTCCTAAGCGCGGTGTGAAGCAGGGGAATTTGGATTTTCTAACCCAGTGGTTGAATTTATCAAAATCGAGGATCTGTGATCAGACAAATTCAAGAATTCTGTGGGGACACTGGAAAGGATGACTTGAAATTGAGTCCTGCTTCAGAAATTCGCTCAGAGAGGTTGCCCTATCCTGAAGTAGACTTGGAGGGCATTCAGTTATTTTGCAGATTAGAAAACAGGCCCAAAGACGTTAAGTGATGAGTGCATGTCTCCTCACTGCCATCTCACTCAATAGAAGACTCATGTGGGCACAGGTGCTCAACCCTTCCACTGCTCAGAGAAGAGCTGGGAGTAACTGACGTCTTGGAGCAAGTCAGGTGACCTCTGGCTCCCTGCAGATTCCTGCAGTGTCCTGCTACACTGCTTCCCACTTTGTGCCCAGCCCACCTTCTCTAGAAGCCCCCACGCCTCCCCCTGTCCCTCCTGAACAGGCTCAGAAGCCCCAGACCACCTGCCCTGAGAGGCCTTCTGTCAGGAAAGGTGCCGCTGAGCAGGGAAAGGTCTCTAGCCGCGGCAGGTGGCCTTGGAGGGGTTCCCTTATTCAGTGGGTGCTGGCAAGCTCAGAGACAATGTCTGGGCCAGCCATGGTGAACTAGCCACATGAATGGCTCTTCTGCCAGTACCTAACCCATCCTGGAGCAGAATAAAGAAACCCTTAGGGCAGAAACGGAGGAGGCAATGGCACCCCACTCCAGTACTCTTGCCAGAGGAGCCTGGTAGGCTGCAGTCCATGGGGTTGCTAAGAGTCGGACACGACTGAGCGACTTCACTTTGACTTTTCACTTTCATGCATTGGAGAAGGAAATGGCAACCCACTCCAGTGTTCTTGCCTGGAGAATCCCAGGGACGGGGGAGCCTGGTGGGCTGCTGTCTTTGGGGTCGCACAGAGTCGGACGCGACTGAAGTGACTTAGCAGTAGCAGTAGGGCAGAAAAGTGGTTTATTTATAAAAGAGACTATTAGAGCAGGAAGAGGGGAGGAGAGCGGAGGAGCACCCAGACATGTTGGGCCAGGTTCTGACGACAGTACGTGTTTAAAAACTTGGGGAAAAGATCAATTGTACTGTTGGAATGGGGTCCTCAGGGGGGCATTCCTGTAAATTGCTCTCTGTGGCTCTACCCTCTCTAAGGCATTTTCCAGCCCTTTGACAGTGGAGAGCTCAGAGGAGTGGAGATTTGGGTGGTGGGTAGGGGTTTTAGGATGCCAGAATCGATATGTGCTCCCACTTCATCCCTAAACTCACAGCCCTCTACACACACACACAATTTGTCTGTTCAAGCCTTTTGATTTTTTTCCTTATTTTGGAAGAAGAGGTGTCACTTAGTCACAAAACAATAATAGATCTCCTAGCTCCCAACTTTTAGTCCCTACACAGTGCCTTGCATTTCTCCAGGCTGAGACATTCTGGACCTGGGAGTCCATGAACCCACATGGGGTGACTGACCATGGCCACCTGGACCGAGGTTGGGAGGTAGAAATAGGGAGATGGCTGAGGAAGCCAGAAACAAGAAATCTGGAGGTGACGTGTCAGGCCGAACCTCTGCTCAGCTAGACAGTGGGCAGAGCCCCTGGGCAGGAAACCTAGAAGTTCTCATAATGGTGGGAGAAATGAGTCCTGTCCTGCCTGTTGATGAGCTGACAAGCCTTTTCTACATTCTTGGTCATGCCAGGGGGGCCGCAGCTGAACACCCCAATCTTCCGGACCTGTTGGAGAAAGAAGTGAAGGCCAGCTCAGTAGTCACTGTCCAACTCAGTGTCTAACTCCATGTTCATGTGAAAGACCAGCAGGAGTCCTTGGTGAGGACTCATTCCATGATCCTGTGAAGGTTTACTCCATACTGTGCATGGTGAGGGCTGGCTCAGGGTTTATAAATCTCACCGAGTTTTGGAAGACTTGTTCTCTGTGAGGCCAGCCTTGACTCTTTTCCAAGGCATTTGCTAGCCCAGTGTTTGTCTGGATAGTATTAATGGTAAGGGTAGCTCTGAGTTTATGGTGAGGACCAGCTCCACCACTGAGCCCTTCCTTCGAGACAAGGCATCATAGCTTCAGAAGTAGCAAGTCCCTGCTGCCTGCTTCCTCCCTTGGCCCTTGAGTGGCCTGCATCTCTCCCTTTCCATTCCATCACCCCACCAGACTCCTCAGGGATGGGTCCTCCTCCCTTTATGGAGCAGGTTTGGGAGCTTTGCTCAGGCCTCAAATGATGAAGGTGAAGAAAACCTGAATGTGGGGTGGGAACTGACCTGTGGATGGACCTTCTGCAGAGAGTTGAAGAATGCCTCGAAGGGGGGGCGGCCAAAGTGGGTGACAGAGCGCAAGCCTGTGAACAGACTCCGGTTCAGCACCTTCTGGAAGTGCCGCTCACAGATGTACTGGGGGAGGAAGCAGAGGAGGAAGGTCACAGCCAGCAGACTTGGTCAGCTTCTCGTCCAGAGGCTGGTCCGCCCACCCACCTTGGCCATCCTGGCTTGCCCTGCCCACCCACAGAGCCACTCCTTGGTTGGCCCTGACACACCAGCATGGTGGTCCTGAGGTCGAACTTCTCAGCCAGCTGGGTGATATAGATGTGTACAGACACGAGGTCCTGGCGGTCATTCTCCTCCACCTCCCGGATGATGTCAGCCAGCCACTCAAACTGCCGTTGGGTCCGAGTCACCCAAATGAAGTAGATCTGGGAACACAGGGCTGGAGCTTAGGACCCAGCTCGTCTCAGAGTCCCTACCTCCCAGGAATCGCCACTCCTGGTCTCAGAGCAGCTTGTGCCTCTCCCCTGGCAGCCAGAGGAGGTGAGTGTATGGGGCCATGCTCTGAGGTGGGAGACAGAGTTGCCCTAGGACACGGAGAAGTGAAAGTGAGCAATAGCCTGGGGCCGTTGAGAAAGGACCCCTGTCAAGTGAGCTGAAGGTCTGGTGGGGTGGGAGGCAGCCTGCCCTTCCACTCAGTCCAGTGGGCCCTGTTCAAGCTGCTAGGCTCCCAACCTACAGGCTGCCCGAGGTGAGAGGGACCCAATAAGGGGTGCGTCACAGAACGGCCTCTGGGAAGACTGACTTGGCTGCCTGGAGTGGATGGGCATGGGCTCAAAGAGAGACCAGGGAGGACTTCCCTGTGGTCCGGTGGCTAAGACTCCATGCTCCTAATACAGGGGGCCCGGTTTTGATCGCTGATCAGGAAACTGGCTCCCACATGCTGCAACTGAGTTCTCAAGCTGCAACTAAGACCTGGTATAGCCAAATAAATAAATGGGTCCCTGTGGGACCCATCTCCAGCTTCTGATAGGAAGAAATGGGGCTGTGTGAGTTAAGAAGCAGAGACAGCTGGCACAAACAGGGAAGCCAGGTAGTTGTCTGTCACCCTCCGAGTGCTGACAGCATACAGGCTGGGCCTCTGCCCGCTGCATTCTTGCACCCCTGACTCACCTGCCGGGCCCAGAGAGACAAGCAGGGGCCCGCCACCAGGGCTAGGCTCAGGTGAAGGGGCCTGGTGTGGAGGGGCCTGAGGGCCTGGGCTGTGTTCCTGGAGCCGACCAGGCCCACCAGCCCTGCCTTGCAGCCTCTCCTCCTCTTCCTCTTGAGAGCAGGGCCGGTTTCACCGGTGCCCCACCCCAAGTGTTCCCTTCCCTCTCCCCACCCAAAAGTGCTTGAGGGGCGGGCCCCCTCTCCATCCCTGGCTGGAGGGACTCTCAGAAGCAGATTCTATGTGGGGCACCGCATAACTGAGGGCAGAGCCTGCAGGCATCAGCAAAACCACTCTGTCCTTTAGGGTCCAGGAATAGTCCGACTGTGCTGTATGCTGCAGTCCATGGGGTCGCAAAGAGTCGGACACGACTGAGCTACTGAACAACAACAATATCCTGACTCTCTTGGGTCAGGCCAGCTCAGCCTTGCCTAGAACAGGGAGGCCAAGAACAGAGGCAGGGGACAGGCACAGATGGACACAGTGACAGGGAGCAGGGGACCACAGCTGGTGGGAGGAGGGGCCACTCACCTTCTTACAGAACACTTGGCAGCTGACTGATGACTTGAAGACCAGGTCTTTGAGGATGGAGGCAAAGGGGGTGACCCCAATGCCCCCTCCCACCAGCACTGACACCTCAAACTTATGCCACTCCTGGTGGCCCTCTCCAAATGGCCCATCGAGGTACAGCTGCAGGAAAGGGTTAGAGTTAAAGGGTTAGAGTTGAGTTCGGCTACCACCACAGTTCTGAAGCCAGAAATGGGAGGCAGAGAAGTGCAGGTAGGTTTATGGAATGAGGGAGCAGTGGGAGCCTTGAAGCATCATCTGGAAGAATCAGTCTCTCAAGGAGGAACACAGCGGGGAGTCTGGTGCCGCAGAACCAACGCCTACTAAGGGGATGTGGGAGCATGTGGTACACCTGGCCTGGGTCTGGGCACCTTTGGATATTTGGCACAGCTGTCATCCGTCGGGGGTGAGTAGATCTCCCTGAGGCGGGTGGTCCAGGGCCCCGCTGCCCGGATGTGCAGGCTAAGCGTCTCCTCATGGGGTGCTGACGTCAGCGTGAAGGGGTGGTACTCGGTGGTCCCCAGAGCCAGGCAGGCGATCCGCACCCACTGTCCTGACTTGTACTCAAAGCCTTGGGGCCGCTGAAACTCCAGGTGGGTCACTCCTGAGGGGAGGTGGGCAGTAGCCCGCTGTTCTGAATCCAGCAACAGTGGGGCCCCCCAAGAGTTTCCCCACCTGCAACCTCAGCTCTGCTTTTAGAATATGACAAAGGAGGCCTCCCCTCATCAGAAGTTACAACACCCCCAGGCCATGTCTACCCTGAGCAGGGTTTGGGCAGCACTGGGGCTGGTGGGCAGCAGGACAAGGAGTGGCCTGGCCCAGGCCCCTCCTCTCTCTGGTGTGAGAGCAGCTTAGGTCCCCTGGCAAAGAGCCTCTTGTACTCACTCCCCCATCCCTACCACCTCAAAGACCCTGCTAACTCCACTGGACCAGGCTTTTCCCTGCCCTGTCAGCATCCACAGAACCACCAGCCTGCTCCCCCGACAGCCTCTAGGCTGGTACCTGAAGGCAGCAGCTCCGCCTTCACCACGCTGATCTCCACCTTCTTCCGGCTCAGGCTCACCAGCTTGTCCCCCACATAGATAAGTGCTGGGACCAGGAAGAAGATGTGGAAACGGGGCAGCTGGATCAGGGCGAAGCTGCCGTGGATGATGAGCTGGAGAGAGCAAAGAGTACAGCTGAGGTTGAAGCCACACCCACAAAAGGATCTGACCCCTGCATCCTTCCCCAACTGGCCTATCCAATCCCCACCTCATCAGGTGCAGTGCTCCTTCCAGGCTCCAAAACCTAACCACTCCCAACCCATCCTCCATAGCATCCATCTGCATCTTCCTGATACCATCCTAGACTAAGCCACCTGCACTCATGTGGTAGCCTCCTAACTGTCTGCAGGCTGCCCTACTGTGATGTATTCTTTCCAAGACAGTCAGTATGACTTTTTAAGTTCCTTTTATCATGTCATCCCAGCTCAGAAAACCTTAGAGGATTTCCCACTTCACCACAAGGCCTTGTGATGCTCTGTTTTCTGCCTGGCAACATTCCCCGCTCCCTGTTTTTCAAACACAAGTTCTTTCTATTTCTGGACTTTCCACCTGTTGCTCCCTCTGGTGGGAAGGCCTTTCCCCTAGTTCCTCCCACCACCTCATTTTTCAGGTCTCCGCAGAAAGGCCTCCTCAGGCCTTCTCCCTTCCCCCAGCACACTCTCTATCCCGTCTCCCTGTTAACTCCATTCACTGTCGTCATCCGCGATATTTGTGTTCCTTCATCCATAGACATGTTTACTGTTGTTCTCCCCACTGGACTGGAGAAGTAGGGACTGCATCCATTTTCCATGACACTCTCAGCTCCCAGCAGTTTCTGCCTGGCACATGGTAGGTACTCAATAACTAGTGAGTCAGTGGAAGGGGTTTCCCCAATTTACCCAACTCTTTTGGAGACTAAGACACCTAATCAGTCCTCTTTTTCCATTTAGTAACTAACAGGTATTGTCCAGCTCTGGTTCTTTCCCCAACCAGCTGGTCTAACATGGTCAGAGACAACTTGCCCCATTCTTTCCGCTTGCTTGTTTGAGTCTGGTCAGTCTGGCTCCCCACTCCACCTCTTCTCAGGATCTGCTCACATCAGACTCACAGTAGCAAGTCCCCGAGGTCTCCCTTTAGATGGCATTCACTCCCACCCTCCGCAGCCTATGGCTCTAGTGAGCATCCCTGCCTTGCCTCTTTAGCAACAATGTCCTGCTGGTTTTCCCTCTTTCCCTCTCTGACTGTTCACTTTCTATCTCCTGCACTGGCTCTGCTCCTCCCAACTCCTAATCCTATGTGTTGCCCAAGCCTGATTTCTTCACCCTCTGCTCTTCTCCTACAATCTCCCACACAGCGTGGCTTCTCAGCTGAGCCACAGCCCTTCAGCTTCGAATATTCTATTGTCATTCCCACCTCTCCACCAGTGCTCCTGCCTTTCTTCTTTTTTTTTTCTCTCGATCAGGGATTGAACCCAGACCTCGGACCCTTGGCAGTGAAAGTGCAGGGTCCTAAGCCCTGGACTACTAGGGCAGTCCCTCATAGGTGCCATTCCTTCCACCTAGAATGCTCAGTTCCCACACTGCCCTGTTAAACCTTAGCTTATCTCTCCTTCAGGCTTAGCCCAAGTTCCGTCTTCTCTGTGAAATCTTCCCTAACCAGTTTGGCCCAAATGAGGCTCCCTTCAATGAGCTCTTGTAACTGACAGACTGGAACATTTAGCTCAGCAATTAATCCCATATTATCTGGTCATTTTGATCATTGCACGTGCATGGCACTAATCTCTGCAGCTAACCCTCAATTTCCGAGGGCAGAGTTTAGAGTCTCCCCCTCCTCTGCTGGGCCTGTGTGTGTGTTAGTCACTCAGTCGAGTCTGACTCTTTGCGACCCCATGGACTGTAGCCCACCAGGGTCCTCTGTCCATGGACTTCTCCAGGCAACAATACTGAAGTGGGTTGCCATTTCCTTTTCCAGGGGAACTTCCTGACTCAGGGATCGAACCCAGCTCTTCTGCATTGCAGGCAGATTGTTTACAGAGCAAGTATATCCTAGGCCCTCAACAGATAACTGTTCAAATGAACTCAGTCCCTCATTCAGCTCTCCATTCCTCCAGCTGAGTGTTCCCCAATTCTTGAACCTCTCCCCACAGAGCTAACTCGAACCTTTTTGGGCTGTGAATTGTCTCCAGTTTTCCCAAGATCCTCTTTCATTACAGAGCCCACGCCAACCCCTGAGGCTTTCTGAGCATCCACTGGCTGAGAACAATGTCTGGATGACTTCATACTCCTCTGTTTATACACCTTGCTTGGTGTTGGCTCTACCTTGAAACCGCAAAGCTGCTGCAGAGTCATGATTGATCAAGGAGCCTGGGGAACAGCCTGCCAGCTCAGCTTTGCTGCACTAGCTCCAGCCTCTACAGCCTGAATCAGGAGCCTAAACACCTTTGCCCAGGGTCTGCTCCACACTGGAGTCATTTACTTGTAACTTCTCTTTCTGTCTGAGGGCAAGTGGCCACATCTGAGATAAATGGAAAGGCAGCTGATGCTTTGTGCCTGCATGCTAAGTTGCTTCAGTTGCGTCCAACTCTTTGGACCCTATTGAGGAGCCCACCAGGTTCCTCTGTCCGTGGGATTCTCCAGGCAAGAATACTGGAGTGGGTTGCCATGCCCTCCTCCAGGGGATCTTCCATGACCCAGGGATCAAACCCAGGTCTCTTATGTCTCCTGAGTTGGCAGGCAGGTTCTTTACCACTAGTGCCACCTGGGGAACCCTGCGATGCTCCCAGGCTGCCAGTGCTAGGACTTCCCAGCTGAGGGTCCTGCACCTTGGTTAGCTGCTGACTTCTCTGTTGGCTTCCCCAGTGATCCCCAGAACCCAGGGATAAATCAGAAACCAGTCTTGCTCTCAGAAAACAAGGCTGGCCACTCTTCTGGATCTAGTTTTTTAAAAAAGCTGCTTTATCAGCAGGAACAAAACTATGATCTCCACCCCTAACAATAACAGTAACCCAGATTCTAGGGCTCTACCCATTATCAAGAAATTGGTGAGGGAGGCATAAATTAGCCACAGCTTCCAAAGAAACAAACTCATGAGTTCTCGGAAACATCTAAGCTGAGGCTGGGTAGTTCTCCAGAACCATGAAGTGCTGAGCCTCAGGCAAGATGGAACCAGACATTCTTACTTCCCACTGAAGACAGAGCTGCACCTGGGAGGGGGCAGGGCAGACAACCAGTGCCATCCGGACCCAGGCAATGAAGACCTTTCTCCCTTTGTCTTAGGACAAAGAAGACCCCTGTGTGCAGTTGTGTCTAGAGCCAGGTGACCTCCAGGGCAGCCATGTGTGAGCTCTGCATGTTTTGAATCCTGGCAGCCAGGCTATCACCAGTGGGGACGTCAGAGCTTTGGGACTTGGTTTACCTTCTCAGCAAGGCCCTCAGATGCCCTTTGGGGAAGTGCCTGTGTCTGTGAGGAAGGCAGGCCAAGCAGACCCATGCCGCAGCAGTACAGATCAGAGTTATCTCTGGAAACAGCCACTAAAGTAACAGAGAGCAAACCCAGGGGAAGAGGGAAAGGACAGAGGCAGGGAATCTGAAGGAAGGGAGGCAGGAGCCCAGGATAAGAAGGAAAGGGGACAGGTGGAGTCTCAAAATCCATTTTATCAACAATCCAAAGACACTTTGAGCAAGTTCATTGACATTACAAGTGGCACTTAGCTAGCTGGATGGGGTAGCTAACACCGCAGAAACAAAATGGCAGAACCTACTTAAGGGTGAGTTTCTCTTTAAAAAGACAATGCTCCCTTGAGTGAGTCCACCCAAGAGCCCAAACCACCACCCAAAGACGGGAAAGACTGACTGGGCAGAAATGATGTGGGGGTGTCTAGAAGGAATGTAGATCAGCCTGGTAAGGCTGCTCCTGCAAAACACATGCCAGGGAGTCAGCCTTCTGAGTGCTGCATGTTGGGTCAGTCTACCTGAGCGCCCCATACTATAATCTCCATCTTTTAAGGTGGATGTCTCAGCCATTGCTGCCTCCCTGGGAACATCCACCCAGACTCTGCTGGTCTGGTTCATATCCCAAACCCCTCACCAGCACATAGAGCAGGATGTAGAGGTGATGGGTCAGCCAGAAGCCCCGAAAGCTGCAGCGCCGGAAGTGGCGGGAGGCGAAGATGTACATGATGGCGAGAATCAGGAGCAGCATGACTCCCGTGAGACCTGCAAAATGAACATGGGGTGAGGGCAGAGGAGCAGGGCCTCACAGAGCCGGCTGTTCTGAGGCTCCCAGGGTCCCCTCTCCACTCCACAGCTCTAGGCAAGTGACAGAAGCCCACCATCCTTCCCTCTTCCTCTCCCCAACACCACTGATAATAAGCGCCTTTCACTTCCCCAGACCCTGCTTGTCCTTCATAGACCCTGTCACGATGGTTATGTCTCAAGCACCCGTGTCATTATTTGTTTCATATCTGTCACTTTCTTGACTCTCAGGTCCACAAGAACAGGGCTCAGGCTAGGCTAGTTCACCACTGCACTCGGGTGCCTGGTGTAAGGCCTGGCACACCATGGGCCTTAGGAAAATGTGTGCTGAGTGAATGAATGGACAGGGCAGCTACTCTGAGTCCTCTGAGTAGAACTCCGGATGTTGTAGGCCCTACCCTTGGGGAGTCGAGGCTTGGTCAGGGGCCAGGTAGTACTCTACCCGGCAGCCACATCACAGAGCATGAACACTGACACAGTGAGTGAGTGGGACCACACCATCACTGCTCATCACCAGAGCCCCCCTGAGTTCCACCCACTCAGACCTGGTGGGAGACCCCTCCTCTCACAGAGGATCCTAGGCAACACTGGAGCCATTCCAGAGAATGGTCCCTCACATGATCAAGGAGGAGGAGGCAGAAGTGAGGAAGATTAGAGCCCTGTAGTGTGGAAAAGCAGAGATTAAGAAGGGATCTAGCCAAAGCCTATAAGTCCTGAATGGAGAGGAGAGCGTAAACATGGCTTGATCCACTAAACCCCAGTGTGCAGGATCAGCAAGCACTCTCTGAAGTTCAAAGCAGATCATTTTAGGGTTTAAAGAAAAATAAAAAAAACATGCTGTGTTTTACAGAAAGGAGTGTAACACATTTACAGAAAGATGTGTTACTCCAAGGAGGGAACAGACTTAAAATATAAATAGCTTCAAGAAGCATTTGAATAGATTCATAGCTAATAGCTCTAAAATGGGTGATTATGGGGAGTGGGGAATATGGGCTCTTGTAAAGACTACAGAACAGAGGGGAAGCCTATTTGCCAGGAGGGGGAAGGGTATTTGCCAGGCTCCATGAAGAGCCCAGCCCCTCCCCCACATAGCTGGGGCACAGCATTCCTCAAAGTCACTGTCATGGTAGGTGTGTGTGTTCAGGTGGAGGGGATACACTGCTGTTCCTCAGAGGGAGTAACTAGCTCAGAACTGGGGGAGGAGCCCAGCTAAGCTCTTGAGAGAAGGCCTGGAATGCAGTCCCCTATAGCCCAGGAAAGCACTCTGGGCAAGGGCAGAGCCTGGCTCACGGTCAAGGCCAGAAGCACCAAGCCAGAGTGACTGGGCTGCCTGTGGCAGGCAAAACCCAGATCCTGGCACTCAGAGCCAGGCCCAGAAACACATGCAGCAGACAGGGCTCTCACCTGGCACAGTCTGGAAGAACCACCAGTAATACTTCTGGGGGAACTCAGATCTGTGGGGAAGGGAAAGCAAGTGAGGGGATGTCTAGGACTTCCAGAAAGGACCCTCTAGAGGAGGCACCCCAAACCAGCCACCAGTCTCCCTTTCTGCAACTTGGGATTCGGGGCTCAAGATGATCATTGTGCTATAACCTGGAGGGGGACCCACTCCTGAGCCAAGAAAATTTTTTTTCTTTTTTTTGAGCCAAGAGGATTTCTGCAAATAATTTCACCCTCTTCACCCCCAGGCCAGGCCACACACACACACACTCTCACTCTCTCACTCTCTCTCTCTTTCTCTCTCTCACCCATTGTCATGGAAGAGGCCCGGAAAGAGGCAGGAGAGGACGCTGAGCGGGCTGATGGAGAAGAGGTACACGTTCACCACGTGGCCTGCACTGTGTAAGACTGAGGAAGACCAGACAGGGTAGGGATGAGCCTGGGGCCAGCCCACTGGGGGTGCTCAAAGCATTCAACCCCAGCAGGAGGACTCCAGCCAGCCAGAGTTGGGGGCCTGAAGAAGGACCCTGGGGATCTAGACTTCTGTTTTCTAATCAGCCTCCTGTTCCTCTCCTGCCTCACATACACATTATCCATGAAAACAACCCCAGAGGTCTGAAATTATACTATTAGAAATTCATTCCTTTGGTTTCTCTCGCAGAATTATGTTTTAAAACATAAAAGTTGGGGGAGATCACACACTATTATGTGCACTCATTTTGGGGTGTGAGTAACTTGTCAGTGGGAAGTGGTGAGGTGGACTTTACAGCCTGGGGCAGTGAGGGACTCCTGGGCTTACTTCACACCACCGTCATCCCACGAGAAGGACATCTAAGACTAACGCTCACATTACACGCGGGTGGAGAAGAGGGGGGCTCTCAGAGGAAGGGGAGCCTGCAAGGGGCGAAAGAGATGGAGAGGATCCCTGAGACTCCCAGGCCCTGCCTGTGAGGACGATGGCAGTAGAGGCAATGAGGCGATGGAAGTCCACGGCGGCGTCGAAGGGCACGTAGCGGTTGAGGAAGGTCTCTCGCAGGAAGGTGATGAGGTTACGGCACATGGTGAGCAGGATGTAGGAGAACATAAAGGAGATGCTGGCCGCCGTGCCGCGAGACAGGATGATGCCCACACGGGTGGTGTCCGTGATGCCCTTGTGGTGAGCCGCAAAGGCGTAGTCTGCAGAGGGCCCTGGCCGGTGAGCTCAGCGCAGGCCCCGGCCCCCGGCCACCACTGCGGCCCACAAGCCTCCCGCAAGCTCTAGTCCAGCCGGCACCTCGCTCCCCTGAGGCCCCGCCCCCAGGGCTGTCACTCATTGCCGCCCCGCCCCGGGGCTGTCCGTCCCTCGCTTAGGCCGCACTCCCAGGGCTGTGGCTTATTGTAAGCCCCGTCCCTCCACGGCTGTCACTCACAGTAGGCTCTCTCCAGGAAGAGACCCCCCGCAATCGCGTAAAACACCGCCAAGCAGCCGATGTGGCGCCGGTAGTTCTCAACGAAGCGCTTGAACTGCTGCACCGTCTGGTGACGACGGCTGCGTTGAAACTTCTCTCGGTGAGCCTCGGTGAACAGCAGGGGCTGGAACGATGTCACCCTGGAAGACAGGAAGTCTTGGTTCTCCGCTAGGGACCCGATGCTAATATGTACCCGTTCTCCAGAGAGGAGAAAGGAGCATCAGGTTATTTAAGACAGTAGGGTGTAGACCTCAAAGGCTCCTTAAGACCACCCTCCTTAAGCGGGCTGTCAGTGAGGGGACGCCCTTGCAAATGGTCACTTGGTCACTCTTCTTCCAGTCCGTTAGCTCTCAATTCCCACCAGCTCCATTCTCATCCTTTACTGGAGGCTCTTCCTCCAGGAAGCCTTCCCTACCTCCCAGGCATAGGTGACCACTTCCTTGAGCTCTGAAGCCTCCTGTTCTTACCACCATTACAGCATTCATCGTGGGACACTGTAACTATCACTGTACCAGACTATTTCAGCAGACTGTGACATTCTTGGGCAAGGACTGTTCATCTTGCCCATACCCCCAGTGCCAGCACAGTGCCTGGCGTTAAATAATCAATGTGTGCGTGCCAAAGGGATGGGTGAACTGCTTGGGCTAAAGGGAAGGAGCAAGCATACTTCTTGCCAAACCTCCGGCGAATCTCCTGGGGAGGGTCTGTGTCGTTGGGGTACTGCAGTCTCCGTGGTGTCAGCTCCACCTCGATGTCAGCGTCCTTTCGGGGACGGCGAGCACTCACTCTGGGAGAGGGACTAGGACAGGAATGCAGATTAGGATGGGACCTTGGCCATCTGAGCCACCAGATTCTCTGCTGCCCCTCCCAGAGGGCTTTCTCTGCCCTTTTCTAATTTGCATGAAAGCACTACTTGGGCTAGTGAAGGTCCTGATCCCAGACATTGTGGAGAAATAAAAAGCACCCTGACCCTCTCCCTCCAACATCTCCAGATGAGGGCTTACCAGAGCTTCTCCTGGCTGATGTAGGAGGCTCGCCGGCAGAGGTCCTTGATGACTTCAGGTACCTCCACCCCTGCAATGCAGAGCCGGGCTAGCTAGAAGCTCAGGGTCCAGGGCCCAGGAGGACCTATCTCAAATGCACACCGCTCACCCCATGTCCGGACACTGTAGAGGGTCCCTGGCCAGTACACTGCCTCTGGGTGAGCCAGCCTCAGTCTGTGATCCCAGTGGTAGCTAGACTCAGCCATGAGGGGTTAGGGAGAGGGTTTGAAACCAAGGTGGCCAGGCAGGCTCCCCTGAGTATGTGTTCAGTTTCAGTCCTACACCTGAGACTGGTATCAGGCTTGTGGGCTAGGGTTCAGGAACTGTACATAACCTGCCTGATAAGACTGCTGCTGCTGCTGCTGCTGCTAAGTCGCTTCAGTCATGTCCGACTCTGTGCGACCCCATAGACAGCAGCCCACCAGGCTCCTCCATCCCTGGGATTCTCCAGGCAAGAACACTGGAGTGGGTTGCCATTTCCTTCTCCAACGCATGAGAGTGAAAAGTGAAAGTGAAGTCGCTCAGTCGTGTCCGACTCTTAGCGACCCCATCGACTGCAGCCTACCAGGCTCCTCTGTCCATGGGATTTTCAGGCAAGAGTACTGGAGTGGGGTGCCATTGCCTTCTCCCACCTGCTAAGACTACTCAGCCACAAAACCCTGCTAAGGATCCTCTGGCTTAAAAACTCCCAGGAGTTAAGTGTAGACTCTAGGTAGTACATGTATGGGAGATGACTATAAAATTCTTTCCCCTTTTCTGTGTTTGAAAGTGCTCGTAATAAAATGTTAGGGGTTGGGAGGAACCCTCCCAGAAGCCGCCAGAGCTAAGGGGCAGGGCAGGACTGAGCTGCAAATCCAGGTTCTCACAGGAGGTCTGGGAACATCCAGGTCACTTTCAAATGCAAAACCAGTCTTGAAGATTACCCTGGTCTATAGCCCAGAGGCCAAAGTGACTAAACTGAATTTAATGAAATGAGCGTTTAAAAATAAAGTATAGATGTCTGTCCTCTCATACGGTTCAGCAAACAACAGATGTGGGAAAATGGTAACAAATGGCCAATGTAGGTGAAGGGCAAAGGGATGCTCCTTGTACCATTCTTACACCTTTCCTGCAGGTTCATGATGTTTCCAAGTGAAATACAGAGGAAAGAGCAAAGCACAACAACAATTAAAAACCAAGCAGAACAGTACTCAATGCTAACGCTCAACTTAATCCTCAAGCCTGGTCCTCCCACCCACACCAGGGCCTGGATGTCCCCAGGACTCGTCTAGGCTCACTTCCTGGCATCTGTCCCTGCTTTCCCCTCAGGCCCAGGGGCCTGTCTGGTAAAGGTGGGAAATTGCAGAATCAGGAGTGCTGGGTCTGTGCTCTACCAAGCCCCCTCTCACCCTGGGGACCAGAAGCCCTGACCAGAGGCCCAGCTGTGTCTTATACAATTCACCCCTCACCCCATCTGGGCTGCTCAGCCCCCCAAATTCTCATAATACTGGAAGGGACTGGGTTTGGTCTCAACATGTTCCAGTGAGAATTCCAGGCTGTGAAGACTCTGTAACAGCCCAGAGGAGGCCACAGGCAGTCCCTCTGCCTGCTACCTGGCCCCTCCTCACCCTGACTCTAGCCCCTAATCACCTGAGTCAGACATAGGTGGGGCAGGTAGTCAGGGGGAGGGAAAAAAATAGAATGGGACTCCATATACTCAGCAAACATTTAACAAGCACTCCTCCGAGGGGTAAGGTGGGAAACAAAACCAGAGCAGCCCACTGCCACCATCAGACCCCCAGCTGAGATGGGTATAGCCAGATACGAGGAAACACGTTTTCCCTCATGACGTAGGCACCAGGCACTGGGGCCTTTGACAGGAAAGCAGAATTCCAGCTGCCATCCCCAACCCTATCCTGACCCTGCCCACCCCACCAGCAGGGCTGCACTATGACTTTTCTGGGCCATGGGCACTACTGCCTTTCTGTATTAAAAAAATATATTTTAATAATTATGTTCGTATAAAGAAGAATATAATCCAAGCTGGATACATTACATATTTATCAACATTATTATATTAATTCTTCTGACTGTAAAAGAAACATAAACATTTCAATGGCACCTCAAAGCATTTGGACCCTAGGCAGGTGACTGCTGTGCCTACTAACTGAGTCAGCTGTGCCCAGCCGGCTGCCCCACCTTTGACACAGAGCTGCGTGAAGCGGAGCTCGCTGTCGTGGTCCCGCAGCATGAAGTGGAAGTCCTCCCACGTCAGCTCCTGCTTGTCCTGGAAGCCTGACTCCCGGAACATGGACTCCACCACCTCAGCCAGCTGGGTCTTGGTCAGGCAGTTGTTGGAGATCTCAATGAAGGACCTGGGGCCGGGGGGAGGAAAGCCATCAGGCCCCAACAAGCAGCCTGCAGCTTAGATGCAAAGCCATCCCAACAGACCTTCAGAGCTGAGCCAACATGGAAGGGCCTTGACTGACTAAATCCCAAGCCCTCTCCGAGTTACAGCAGTCTCTGGCTATATGGACTCTGTATCTGCTGTTTACCTCCTGCTCTCTCCTTCACGGCCCCCCTCTCTCCCCCACAGTTCCTTCCCTGGCCCACTCTCCCAGCTCTCCTGCAGCACCAACCTCAGCATTCTGATGAACTCATCCTTGGAAATGAGGCCATTCCCATCAAAGTCATACATGCGGAACATAAGGCGAGACTTCTCCTCGGGGGAGCCTGGGAGAAGAAGGACCCTGTGAGAGCCTCGGCCCACCTGCCTACACCCCAGGCTGGCCAGGAGGAGCCTCACACTGGATCGACCCACTGCTGGACGCAGCTAGGGTTTGCTCTGCTTCCTGACCCCTACCCGGGCATTCCCAGGTGTCTGCCACGACTGGAGACCTGGCCCCAGTACTTCCCGTGTCTTAACAAGTCAGCTGCACCCCAGCCTCAGTCTCCAGCTCTTCTCATCTCCTCCTGTCTAGGTAATCACTCCCTCCTCCCTCACCTTTCATGAAGACCACCAGGATATCGAGGAACTCCCGGAAGGACAGGTAGCCATTGCCGTCTTTGTCGGCCAGAGAAAACATGGACTGCACAAACATGTCCTGGGGCTTGAGGCCCAGGGACTCGGCAAACTCAGCCCGGCTCAGCTCACACGTCAGGGCCTCCTGCACCTTCTGCGATGAGTCCAGGGGCAGGGCCCCTGCATCTGCCTGGTCGATGTCCAGCACCTGTACTTGGGCAGCAGCAGAGGAGGGAGAGAAAAAGACAAGGCTTCCTTGACTTGAAGGCCAGTGCAGGCTTTTGGTGCCA
Source organism: Bos indicus (assembly GCF_029378745.1). Taxonomy (NCBI): domain Eukaryota; kingdom Metazoa; phylum Chordata; class Mammalia; order Artiodactyla; family Bovidae; genus Bos; species Bos indicus. The sequence goes on from NC_091769.1 coordinate 65,077,946, forward strand.
CCTTTTAAGGTGACTGCTCAGCAGCCCCACCGCTAAGCACTAGCCCATCAGCCCTGTGGGTGGTCCCTGGGTCTCTGTATTAGCTGATTGGATCAGGGATGCACACTTGACCCAAGCAGAAGGTCTGAAATTGAGACTGGGAGGTCCCAGGACAGTCTTGACCTGAGTGTAAGAAAACAACCACACTGCTCCTTCATGTGCTCAGAGACAGAGACAGGAGGAAGTGGGGGGCGGGGGGTTGACTTCCCTGGTGGTCCAGTAACTAAGACTCTGTGCAGGGGGCCTGGGTTCGATCCCTGGTCAGGGAATTAGATCCCACATGCCACAGGTAAAGTTCTAGCATGCCACAACTAAGACCTGGCACAGCCAAATAAATAAATAAAAGGAAGCAGGGGCATGGAGAAAATGGAGGCAGCCTGAGACAAAAGTGGCCTTGTTTGATGACAGCTTTCCCTTTCCTGGTCCCTTTCAGACCAGATCAGTCTTCCCTTTGGACTTCCTGAGACACCACTCTGTCCTCAGAGTCACTGACCCTTTGTCCGTGCTAGCTTTAGCAGGTGTCTCTTATCTCCAAAGGAGTTTTGACTGAGAACATCCTCAGCTGGGCTGAGAACACGTTGGGCTGGGGCAAGGGGAATTCTCATGGCAGGTCATCTTCAGCCCACCCTCCCCGGGGCTGCGTGATCATAAAGACAGACGGTGAGGGCAGCAGGCTACTGCACCTGTCCTCCCTGTCTGTCAACTGGGGGCCTCCAGGTCCAGGGCCGGCTGTGATTTCATGAGCTAAACCTCATTGCTTCAAGCAAGGTGCTGTGGTAGAAAGAGCCTGGGGCTAGAGGCAAGAGATCAGGGTTCATGTCCCAACTCTGCCACCCATTCACACTGCATGACCTCAGGTAGGTCCATTCAGCTGTCTGGCATTCATTTCCTCACCTGTCTTTCTTATATCACAGGGTTATTGTTAGAATCAATGAGAGGTTGCGTGGAAAATGTTTTGAAAGCACTGAGCAGATAGAAAGGGTTGGCAGCTACCCGCAGAATACAGTAACACACCCTTGACAGTTCCCAGCACAGGGAGTTCCCAGAGCACTTTGGGTCCTAAGCTGAGAGGAGGTGCCCAGGTCCTGGCAATGAGTCACCCCAGTGGGGGTCCCTCCACTCTCCTGCACACTCAGGTTCAGCTTGTTGGAGGAGTGAATGACATGCCATGTGCCTGGCATGTAATGAATGACCATTAAATAGTGCCTTCCTTCATAAATCCTTTCCCCAGTCAGCCAGCCCTGCTCCTTCACCTCAAACATTCATTTTCTTCCCCTCTACTAAGCATCTCTGCCCAGCCCTTCATGCTGCTTTCTTCTGAGATAAAATTTTTCCAACTTTTTTTGAGTACTTGCCAAATCTTACCTCCACCAAGACTACCTTACATCGGCCTGAAGCCTTATTACCTTTTCTGAACTCCTAGACCACTTACTTCCTGGATCTCTTTTGTAGCTGTCGTTCTTCCCAGTTATCTTTCTTCCTATGCTCACACCATCTTCCTGGTGGGATGATAAACTCCACCAGTGGGGGCTGTATTTATCCTTCATCTCCCAAGCTTCTCCTCTCCACTATTCTGCTTCCAGGCTGCCTGCATTTCTGTACCAGATAGGGACTCAAGTCCTTGCAATTCTCTTCCTATCTTGTTTACCCACATCCTCCCAATAGACTCAAAAATCTGCAAGGTGAACACTAATGTCCCATCGAGGCCTCTGACAGCTGTGCTCCCCCAAGTACATGTGGCCAAGGGCCCCCATACTGCTCATCTCACCCTAAGTTCCTGCAGCCATTGGGGCAGGATGAGCTGCATGAGGGCAGCAAAGTGGTTAGCTGTGAGCAGTGAAATAAGAAATGACACATTCAGATAACCGCCTTCCTGGGCATTGCCTCCCTGGAATCTTACAGACGAGGGTAGGCTTGGGAAGGGGGCAGGAACATCTCCTTACAGCAAGGTCAGGTAACTTGGCCCAAATCACAGCAGAGTTGATTGTTAACTAAGAACTCGGGGCTTATAATCTTCCCTGGTGTCACCCCCTGGCCTCACACAGGTATACCACTACAGGCAGGCCCACATGGACAGAACCGACCCCACATACACACCTGGGAGAAAAGGTGCCTGAAAAAGGTCTCCAGGAGGTGGCTCCGCTGCTCGCGTGTCACTGCCGCCCTCATCAACTCCTGCTCTCGCAGCTCCCACTCCTGGAAGTTCAGCCCACTCTCCTTCAGAGCGCCCCGCAGGCTCTCCACCATCACTTGCCGTTCTTCCTCCAGGTCAAATAGCAGCACCTTTGGAGGAGCCATCGGGAGAGCAACCACGTGTCAAGGCCTTATAAGGGACTAGGAGCCAGAAACCCGGCCTGGCCCAGGGCCCCTCCCCTCCACCTGGCTGCCCCCATGGCTGTGGCCGGCTGGGCCATACCAGGTCATACTCCTTGGGGATCTTGAGCAGCAGGGCGCGGCGTCCGTGGTTGCTGGACAGGATGAGGTTGACCTGCTGTGGGGGCCGCAGCTGGACGGTGCGGAGCACGGAGAGCCTGCCATCCACCATGTGGATCTGCCCAGGCTGCAGGTGCACCAGCACAGGCCGGCAGGGCTCCTTGCGGCCCTGCCATTCCATTGCTGGAGAGAGATGAGGCTGGGTCAGCTGGGGGCTTCCTCCCCGTGCCCCACCACCGCCTCGGGGAGGAGGGCCGGCTCAGGGCTGGAGTTAGTTCAAGGCCTCTGAGCTCCACGTCCTGTCCTGGGTACTGGCGGTCATCCCCTGCCGACAGTCGCGCCTCTAGTCCATGAGCAGCATAACTACCATGTCCCGAGTGTTGAATATGTGTTCAACACTGTACCGAGTGCTTTACGTGAACTACTTTATTTAATCTTCACAAATCTATGAGGTTAGTGCTATTGTTATTATCATGTTACAGATGAGAAAAAAATAGGTTTAGATAGATTAAAATTTGTCTGAAGTCCAATAGCCCATAGGGGTGGAACCAAGATCCCAATTCTCAGTGAATGTGACTCTAGACCTTCTTTAATGACTTCCTTGTTGCCTGAAATTCCAGTGTGAGACACTGCAAAGCAGCAGTTTTTGGGAATTTGTGAGTCACAATGAGCCTGTGAAATGTAGGCAGGGTCCTGTGACTCCTCCCTGTGAGTCTATCACATTCTGTTTTTGGGGGGGACCATCAGGAAGAGCTAAGGAGGATGGAGGACTCCTGATCCAACTCCTCCTAATGCCCCAGTGACTCTTCCCGCCTGACCCGGCCTGACCTTTGCCCTAGGCTGCTGAGGGATTCAGGGGCTGTAGCCTGGAATCATGATCTCCCCTCCCCGACCCTGGCCAGCCCAAGGCCTACCTTTTATGCCCCCCATGAGCTTCTCACACATGATGCTCTGGCGGTCTTGGCCCTGGAGCCTCTTTAAATTTCTCCTCCGGAGCTGGGCAACGATCCAGGCACTGAGCAGGCTCACTGAGAAGCAGAGGCAGTAGGATGCTCAGGGGAAGGTAGAGGTCTGGGGAGATTAGTGGCTTCCTTCACAGGTTTCTTTCCTTGGGAAGAACCCCTGCTGTCCTCACCTCCTAGGTTACCCATTCAGTTGTCTCAAATTATGAAGTGCCCTGGGAGGGAGGTGCTCTGCATCCCACAGGAAGCTTTGTGGAGCATCTAAGGTGCCTGCCTACGCTTGCCTGCTTCTACCATTTGGGTCCCTTCCCAGCTAGAAATTGGTCCTTGTGCCAGAGACTGGACCCACTCTACCAGGCTGCTGATCGATCCACACACTTAGTCAAAGACTAAGTCCCAAGCCGTTGCCCCAGCAGCTACATCCCAGCCCTACTTCTTAAGCAGGCATTTGCTTCTGACAGTTTTCCACGCCCAGGCTCCTGCAAATTGCTGTGGATTGTGGGTTGCCCATGGCTCCTGAACCAATCTGGGCCCTGCGAGGGACCCCAGAAGACCAGGAAGACAATTCCCCCTGGAATGACTTATGTGTAGCTTTAATATTTCTCACGTCCCACCTGCTCTGATGTTTTCATCTCCTCGGAGGAACAGTACTCTGCATTGGTTGGTTGTCATAGATGCAGCTGACCCCACCCCCAGCTGATACCTCTCACCCAGCCCCACCCTGCCCATCACTTTTACCCAAGGGGAAGCAGCACAAAGTCCCGATGGTGACCCCGAAGCCAAATCCACTGCCTTCAAAATAGTCCCGCATGATGGGGGGAGCACAGGCTGGCAGGCCTTCGGTGCTGAGCTGTCCTGGCTGTGGGCAGGGGTCTCCTGGGGAGACAGAGGAATGTACAGGCCTGGGCGTGCTGGGCCACAAGCTCTGGGACAGGATCACTGAGGAAGGTAGGGTGGCAGAAAGAGTTCTGGGGAGCAGAGGAGAGGGGGCTTCTTACCCCTGCCATTGTACCAAGAATGTGGCATCTGCCTACTTGGGTAACATGTGGGATAAAAAAATGAACCTCAACCTGTCTCTCCCCCACACGCACATAATACACACCCACACACACATAGAGCCCTTTCCTCATCACTGCAGTGGGATTAGGATATCCCTGGCCACCTGATGGGAAGAGCCAACTCATTGGAAAAGACCCTGATGCTGGGAAAGATTGAAGGCAAAAGGAGAAAGGGGTGGCAGAGGATGAGTTGCTTGGATGGCATCACTGACTGAATGGACATGAATTTGCACAAACTCCAGCAGGTAATGAAGGACAGAGGAGCCTGGTGTGCTGCAGTCTCCATGGGGTTGCAAAGAGTCTGACACAACTTAGCAATGCAACAACAACAAAGGATAGCTTGGCCCCCACTATGCTATAACCATCCTGGCCAAATGTGAGGAGACCTGGCCTCCTCACCGGGTCTTTCTGCATCTCAGTACTACCCTCGCTTGGGTACCTGCTGGGGTTTTGCAGAAGGGACCCTACATGGCTGTATGTGGCCACCTGGGGCCCCAGAACCCAAGTCTTCAGGGGCAGAATCAGGGTCACTCCCCACATGGAGTCTACTACCCAGCCACCCTGAAGCAAGCCCCCAGCTCAGGAGGGCTGAGGCACTAGATCCCAAACCCCACCAAGCGCCCCAGGCCACTCACCAGCATGCCAGAAGAAGACACTGGGCTGCAGGGCACCAGAGTCCACCTTGGTGACAGCTACTAAGACATCCCGTAGGGAAGTGTTTCTGATCTCTGCAATCTCTCTTTCAGAGAACAGCCTGGGAGTGGGAGAGGTAGTGAGCTGATGAGATGGGTGAGAGAGGCAGGCCCCTAGGCCCAGGAACCCAGATGAAGGAAAAGACAACAGAATGTTGGGGTGGGAGTGGTGGGTCAGCTGGGAGTCAAGGGCCCATGGGGGCCATTCACGGGCAAAGGGTCTGGGACCCAGACTGAGGTAGAGTCTGAGGTGGAAGCCAGGCAGGCCTTACCCATTCTTGCTGTTCTCAAACCAGTAGCGGTCACCATCCCGCAGTCGCACAAACTGATCAAGGATGATAGTGCTGAAGAGGGGTCCAGGGTCCCCGTGGCTCTCCAGGAGCCCCCCGGGGAGTAACTCCAGCCGGGACAGGTCCTGGTTGTACAGGGCCGCCGTGGCCTCCAGCACCTGGAGCCAAGAAGGGAGAGGTGCAAGGATCGAGTACCTGCCCTCTAGCCAAGAGCTGGCTCCCAGAGATCAGCCCCAGGGATCATCATAAAAAAGTGACAGTGACAATAAGTCACTCATTATGCCCTGGGCACTGCTCTGAATGCTTTCTATAAGTTGACTCATTTATGAGAATTCTCTCACAGACTCAGCTGCTTATTTTATCAAGTTAAAACAGGCAGGCAGTCCCCTAGGTGACTTGTTCTTGAAAAGGTATGACAGTTGAAGGGTCAAAATCAGCACGAAAGTTGAATGGTTGAATGATGAGTCAGAAAAAGCTTCTAATCTTTACAGGTTAAAAAAAAAGTTTGGAAAATCGAATCCCTTCATATCCATTGCCTTTTAGAGACAGTATATGAACAGTGTTGTCCACCTGACTTTTACTGTAGTTCTTTTTTCCACAATGTAAATAAGCACTGTGTGCTATGCTGTGCTTAGTCTCTCAGTCGGGTCTGACCCTCTGAGACCCCATGGACTGTAGCCCGCCAGGCTTCTCCGTCCATGGGATTCTCCAGGCAAGAATACTAGAGTGGGTTGCCATGCTGTCCTCCGGGGTGGGGGCGGGGGGTCTTCCCAACCCTGGGATTGAAGCCAGGTATCCTGCATTGCAGACAAATTCTTTACCATCTGAGCACTGGACCAGCTTAATTCCAATGAGGCCCAACTGAAGTTAAGGATTTGCTGCCTTTGGCATAGCTGGTGATTCCTATCTACATGTTGATTTTATAAAGGTTTCAAGCCTTATGGACATATCACTTCTTTATAACCTTTCAATTCTCCACTTTCCAATAATTTTATAAAATAGTGAGGGCAAAAACAATAAAATAATTATTTACTGCTAGCTTCCCCAGTGGCTCAGAGGTAAAGAATCCACTTTCAATGCAGGAGAGGCAGGAGATGAGGATTCAATCTCTGGATCAGGAAGATCCCCTGGAAGAGATATGGAAACCCACTCCAGTATTCTTGTTGGAAAAACCGCATGGACAGAGGAGCCTGACTGGCTATGGTCCATGGGGTTGCAAAGAGTCAGACACAACTGAGGTGACCGAGTACAACTGTAGAAGCAATGCTGTGCCCAAAAGGTAAGGCAGCCAGAACTGGTCTGCTGGCTGGCAGGCCACGCCATTTGCCCAGGTCATAGCTCAGAGTGTGACAGCTGACTCTCCAAAAGCAGCTTGAATATTGGCATATGAAAGTACAGTTTGTTTCTGAATTAAGGACCTGCTAAGCTCATTCAGGGAGTTGTTGGGAAGAGTAAATGAGATGAACCCTATCAAGTGCAACAGATGCTCTCTAAACATTTGCTGGATCTGCACAATCACAGAGTCTAAAACTGATCCTGCTGGTCTGGTAACTTCCATCCTGGTGTGTGATCCTGGGAAAAGCGACCTGGGTGAGCTCTGCCCCTCTCACCAGGTGCTTGTCTCTGGAGCCTGTATCTTGCTGTCTGTCTTCCGTGTCTCAACTCAGCGTGCCCTGGACCTCCCCCCACCTGGCCCCACCAGCAGGGGCCCAACCCCTCCTCACAGTGCCATCACTCCGGGAGAGGGCTGGGTTGATGTCCTGCCATCTGGTAACTGGAGGCAGGCCCAAGGTTGCCCTGGCCTTGGTGTAAGAGGGCAGGCCCAGATCTCGGCCCCTGAGCAGGCAACTGGCCAGGTGGTCTGTGCGGGAAAACTTCAGTGGCCCAGGCCAGAAATCTGGGGATGAGATACCGAAGAGTCTGAGGGAGCTCCTGGACCTCATGTCCAGGTTCCCACCAGCCCTGGGACCCCAGCCATACCCACACAGAGGGAGCTGTGGTCTGCAGGTCAGAAGCTCCGTCAGCAATGAGAGAGTGCAGGTTTCCCACACCCCGTCCCCCCAACCCAGCATGCCTCCCTGCCTGGTTCTGGAGCTCCCACTGAACTTTTTCCCAGGGGCCAGGGCTGCATAGCCTGCAGGGACAGCCTCAGCCTCACCTCGCACGTCCTCCACCACCACATGGTCCTCTCGCTCAGCGATCTGGGAGGCCATGCCCAGCAGTAGCGCATCCACATCTTCAGCTCTTTGTAGGTTGGGGTGCTTTAGGGGTGGGGAGAGGGGAGAGGTGTGGCTAAAGGGGCCAGATGTTGGGCAGTCAGGCTCCCTCAACCCCACACTTTGGGTCCTGGGCCCACCCAGTCCTGCTGTTTGCTCCCAAACTGGAGAGTCATTCCTCCTCTACAGCTTGATCCCCTACTCAGGATGAACAATGTCCCCATCCATCCAGAGCGCATGCTGCTAGGACACAGGTCTCCACAAGCACAAGGGACCTAAAACTTTACTTCTGTCTTAGGAAACTTGATGGTACAGTTGCCAAAGGCACTAGGTCTACGTCTTGACCCTTGCTCTGTTAGCAGCCAGTTGTGTGACAGGACCTCTCTGAACTCAGTGTCCTGCCCTTAATAAAAGGGCCTTATTAATAAAATAAAATAAGTAAAATAATACAAAGGTATTAGCAGGACACTGATGTCTCTTTCAGCCCAGATCTATGACTCTGCTTTCCTCTCCCCTCTTTCCTCTTACCTACCCTCTATGAACATACTACATGGAGTATCTGATGTTGCTTTAAACGAATGGTTAATGCTCCTTACCCCTAGTGGCCTGGACAGATGATTCCTGCTAATCTCTCAGAATTCCTCCCTCCACCTTGCCCTCCTCACACATACACATTCACACGCTGCCCAGGTGTGTCTAACCGGGAAGTTTCCTTGGGGGAAGGGATGGCTGGGGTACTCCAGTGCCTACAGAGGGGAAGGAAAACCTAGGAAGAAGTGATACATGTAGACCGCATCTGCACAGCCCCCACCCCCGTGCCTCACACTGCCCTGAGGTGGGGAGGAGGACTGACGTTTGATGTGCACAGCTACCTGATCATCTCAGACATTGGTAGGGGAGAAGGCTGAGGTGCCCTGGGCTGCCTCCTCCACCCCAGCCCATCCCAGCTGGCTGCCTCAGTCCACTGCCCACCTTTACCACACACCCTCACACACACACACACAACCTCAATCCTGACCTCTCGGCTCCAGTAGCTGTTGCAGACCCGGAGAGCTCTGGAGACACTTGAGTTCCTATTGATGACCCCCTGGAAGTGGCAGCTGGCATTTCTGAAATGAAAGAAGCAGGTTAGTAGTGACTGAGGCTATGAAGTCCTAATGTCAGGCAGGCATCAGCTCTGGTCTCCAAAGCTAGAGCCAAGGATCCAGGTCATTGATTCCCTAAGGTGGTGTGTGGTCAGGTCCTGAACAATCTGATTTTTGGAAGTTCCCTCTCTCCACATTAGACCAAATTTCTAAAACTGTATCCCATATTTTGCCATGTTTCATTCCCTCTCACTCTCTCTTGACAGATAAAAATATGGATATGGATATAGATACAGTTATAGATAAACTGTCAACAGAAAAAAAATGAACATAAGAGTTGTGAGTTCCAGTTTTATTCAGGGAACTTACTGAGGACTATAGTCCAGGAAACAGTCTCTGAGTAGCTCTGAGAGGACTGCTCCAAAAAGGTTGGGAGAGAAGCTAGTGTATATATACGATTTTGGCTAGAGAATGGGTGCAAACACTCGTCTCTGTAGAAGGTTACTGCTAGTCATGAGGATCAGTACCTTGGTTAATGGTTTTTGTGTTTTTCTATGTGTTGGGAGATAAAAGAATATGGGTTCATTAAAAATTTTTTTTCTGAGATATCTCTAGCTATCTAAGGAGTCTGTTTTTCCAAAGCACAGAGTGCCTTATCCTTTTTTTTGTCCCAAATTCTTTTTCAGGGTATATTGTTGGAAGATAGCTGCAGTGGTTAATTCCACAAGTGGTTCCTTGTGGAACTGGATGGTGGGCAACATTCTTTATATATATATATGTATATTTATGTATGTAAATTAAAACATATAAAAGGGATTATTAATCATTTTTTTGAAATTACTTGTCTATGGATAACTCAAGTACTACAATTTCTTAGCCATCATCAGCCATATCCAGAAATTGTTCTAGAGTAAAAAAATCTAATCCATGAGTGTTTTCAATTATAATGCAGCTGGGAAAAAAAATAGACTGCCATGCTTTGTTTTATATACTTTTAACTTAATATGTATGTTTTTAAAGTTTCCCTCTCATTATTTTGGAGCCAACACTTTCGTTCAGCCTCACACGTTTTTATTGTAATGCCCTCCAAAGGCTTATAAGCCCCATGTTCTGTTCTTATAGCTAAAAATGTCCCCATGTAGTGTCAACACCTGAGGTGCAGACCTGGGGGCTTTGTGATTCACCCTCTGAACCTCAATTAACTGGTCTTTAATTGGGGGGATTAATATCTACACCGGTGGCAAAAAAAGTGGACATTAAGGTGCTTAAAAACCGCTGAAGGGGACTTCCCTGGTGGTCCAGTGGCTAAGACTCTGCGCTCATAATGCAGGCGGCTCGGGTTTGAGCTCTGGTCTGGGAACTAGATCCCACGCGCTACAACTAAAATATCCTGTATGCCGCAATGAAGACTGAAGATCCCACCTGCCGCAATTAAGACCTGGCTCGGCCAAACAAATAAATAAATATTAAACACACACACAGTAATGTGTTTTTTAAAACAATTGTTGTCCTTCTTTCCTTCCCTAGTCACTGTTCTCTGGGGAATGGGCATACTTCAGATTGGTAAGCCTGTCCTGAGGGCAGATTTTTCTGAATATGTATGCCCACCCCTCCACACACAAACACCTGAGCCCCTCTCTCACCTCATGTAGACGCCAGGGGGCACCATGGTGGAGAAGAACTGCTCAGAGGCAGCCAGGAACTCCGGGGAGATGCTGGGGTCCAGGAAAGGGCGGTATCCTGGCCGGAGCGAAGAGGAAATAGGATTGGTAAGATTTAGCCCTTAAATCACCCAACTTCCCCCCGCCCCCACCAAAAAAAGTTCCAGCAAGCTCTCCCTTCCTCCCTCCCCATCCCCTCACCTGCATATTCAGGGGGCATTTTCCGCAGGAAGCTGGGCAGCCACTCATACATGGCGATGTTCTGAGGGTCAAGAGAGGGGAAAGGGGAGGCCAGCGCTGGAGCAGCCAGGCCACGAGGGATCTGAGCTCAAGGAAGGCTTAGGAGGGAGACGAGGACCAGGCAGGGACAGTCACAGGAGACACTCTCAGACAGGAGAGGTGCGGAGGTTCCTGTTCCCCACAAGCAACCAGGGCAGGTGGGTGAGGAGCGGGCTGCGAAATAATAATCAGAAAACCTCCTGCGTGAGGAGCGCTTTGCCTGCTTATCACCCTCAGGGGCTTTTCCTAGATGGCAGCTCTCTGGGCAGGGGAGGGTGGTTTCTGGCGGGGTCGTCCAGGGGAGGGCTCTGGAGTCTCCCGGGGACCAGGCCGTGGGGGACCCACCTGGTAGGTGGCGATGACCCTCTTGCGCGCGTGCTGGAACAGCTCCTCGTCCCCCCAGAGCGGGTACCGCCGGGCCAGCTTCTGCGCCCACAGGTTGTGATAGCGGAACCAGAGCAGACCCAGAGCCTGCAGGAAGGGCTCGCGGTTCCCTCGCTCGGCCCCGAAGGCTGCACGCGCCGCGGGAAAGCAGGGAGGAGATGAGCGCGGGCTGGACCGCGGGGCACCCCTCGCCGTCCCTCGACCGCGCCCCGCCCGGCCCCCGCCGCCTCACCGTATAGCCCCCGCGGCCCGCGGCGGCCAGTGGTGGGATCTGGCGGCATCCACATGAGCAGCGGGGCCTGCGCGGCCCGCGGGAAGGCGGGGTCGGGCCCCGACGCCAGCTGCCCCCCGGAGAAGCTCCGCAGCTCGTCGCTCCAGGAGTGCGAGGAGCCATAGATGGCGCTGCCGTCCAGCCAGCCGGTCACCTCGTTGGTCTGCGGGGACGGCGGGAGGCTGAGCCGGGGGTCGGGCGGCCAGGCGGGTCGGGGAGGGGTGAGGGCCCGCGGCTGTCTTGGGTGCGGCGGGATGGGATCCTCTCCGCGGCTGCCTCGGGTCCCGCCAGCCCCACACCCCCGCCTGCCGCGCTCACCAGGTCCCGGGGGTTGCTGGGGCTCTGTCCGGTCTCGGGGTCCCAGCGACTCCTCTGGAAGGGCAGGACCACGTCCCCGCTCTGGTCGCGGTCGAACACAGGGTCTCCGGGCGGGATGTGGATGTTAAGGAACTCGGCTGGGCAGCCAGACTTTTCCACGCTGACGAGGTCCGATAGCACGTGGTAGCCTGCCAGCAATTGGGGAGGGCTTGGTAGGGCCAGCAGAGGGCCCCTGAGCCGTGTATGTAGACCTTCCCTTCGAGCTTTAAAACACTCAGAAGCCATTACGGGCAAGTCTAAGCCTTGACCTCCCCACCCCTTACCAACCCTTTGTCCAAACTGTTTTCATTGTCAAGTTTGGGCTTCTCCTTGGTAGCTGGGAGGTGCCCGTTGAGTGTGCCTAGGCAGCAGGGCTGGCAGCACTGGCTGTGACATGCAGCTGGAAGCAGCCTGCCCAGAGGGCCTGCCAGCCTCAGTGGGATGCTGCACACTGGAAAGCAAGTATGGGCCCCAGGGATGCCCGACAGGAGCTGAGCGTTCCTGCTCAGAGCCAACAACCCCCAGTCAGTGGGGTCAGGTCCACCTAGCACCCCCATCCTCAGCCTTCGTACCAGAATCAGCACCCTGCCCTGAAGCTGTCCTAGGAGCCACAGGGGCAGAGTGAGAACAGAGTCCCACCATGAGCCCTTCAGGATTATGCCCATGGTCCTCTCTTCCCACTCCTATCAACAGCTTAAGGTGGTGCAGATTTATGCCTCTCTCTTCTCCCCCTGCTCCCACGCCTACCCCACCACCCCATTGACTCCTCTTCCATCTCTCACACCCCTCTCTCAGACCCTCCGTCACTTCTCTCTGTCACTCCCTAATGACACAGAGGTGTCCAGCTGACCCCACAGACCTCCCTTCCCCAGAGGTTGAGGCCCTTACCGAAGAAGACCCCCAGCACTGTGCGGTTTTGCAGCGAGGCCAGCCCTGCAGGGCCCTTCATGGCAGTGTTGCTCAGGGCCCGGGGGTTGGGCAGGTGAGGCTCTCCCAGGGGCTGGTACACGCCATCTGCATAGCTGGCTGGGACCAGACGCTGTAGCCGAGAGCCTAGTGGAGGAGAGGGAGACATAAGGATGAATTCTCAGGGGGCTCCTGGGCCCTTCTCCCAGGCTCCTCTCCAAACCACAGATTCGAAAATCTTAGGAATGAAGGAGCTTTTCTGGGTACCAGCCAGCCCTTGCCCCTTAGTGATGACTACTATCCTGACCTTGCAGCTCTGGTCTCCATTTGGCTCTCACCTACCTTTGCTGCCCCATCTGTGCTCCATGAGGTTGTTGTACCACCCATCAAATCGCTGTACCTCCCATGAAATGGAGTTCTGAGATCCTGTGTGAGAACAGAGGGAAGGGGCAGCTGAGCAAGTCAGTGCACGAGAGGACAGGCTGGGTATGGGTCCAGGGGGCCTGGCACTTGGAGCAGCAGAAAGTGGACACCCAGCACAGTGCAGAAGGAAGGGTACAGAGGGAGATCACCCAGGGGAAAGTGATGTCCAAATTCAAGCCCAATCTTTAAGCTGTTCAGTGGGAAAATATGGCAGGGAGCACTAAAGTTGTGTAACTGGTATCTACTGATAAATGGCCTCAGAGAGGAAGAGGAGGGTGGCGATGGGGCAAGGGAGGCAGGAATCTTCTACTGCCCTCACACCTCAGCTCCCTGGGGACAGAAACTCTTCCCAGCCCTAAAACATCACACAGTGCAAGAGTCAGCCACTCTTCCACCCAGGGAAGAACGTCATTCTGACTCACCTGTGGACAGGGGCAGAATGGAGAGGGGCTTGGCCCTGTCCCGTTGAGCAGAGCTCAGAGCAAGGGTATGAGCCATGGGGCTGAGGCTTTGGGGCCTGTTGCTACTCAGGTCTTTTTCCCAGTTTCTTGGGTGGGATCAGGGACTGACTGGTCGTGTGGATAACCTTGTTGCCTCCTCTTCTGGGGCATTATGTTCCCCACATAATTCCTCCTACTGATTCTATTTTATTCTCCAAAAACTAGGATCTAGGAGGAAGCACTCAGCTGTTGAGGGAAGAACTCAGGCAATGCGGGCAGAAGGAAGAGTGTAGATGTGGAGCAAGGATGCTTCTGGTCAGTAGATCAGATGACCAGCCAGATTCCTTTCTTTAGACTAGGAGGTTACAGGGCTTAGGCTCCCTCTCTGCTCACCTCAGAGAAGAGAGCAAAGAAAAGGACTCTCATCAGCCAGAGAGACTGTCGTTCCACTCAGACCAAGGACAGGATCTCAGAGCTATCTTTCTGCCCCAAGACCTTAGAGCTTGCACATCAGCACACTTATACCCATAAACTCAGCAGGGGATCTGAGACGGAAGATGACTCAGGCTGTGATGTTTGAGCAAAGAATTCAATTAAGGATCCAGGACTTGGAGCAGGAATTAGGGCGGCCATACACATGTGATTTCTAAAATATGATGAGCCAATGGCAGAACAAGGAGGCCACCTCTTGGGTAGGGCATGAGGGAGAATGCCTCTGGGAATAAGAGGCAAGAGCTGGAGGAAAAAATGGAAAATGCAAGGCCCAGGGAAGGAGAGGACTGGGAAGAATGGGACTGTGAGCAGCTTTGGCAAGGCAGAAGCTGCAGGGGCTGTTTCACCATCCTATGGCCTCCAGCCAAGACCCATCATTCCACAGACTTTCTCTGCTTTCTCTTCTTGCATCGCCTACCCCTGATGATCAGGGACTTGATCTTTTACACCTGATTTGTGGCACCTTAAGGCCACTTTTCTCTGCAGAGACCCAGACTACAGAGAATGGCCTCAGATTCTAGTAAGCGGCAGTCCAAAGCTGAAGTAACAAGATGAAACTCTTATGGAACTTATTGGGCTGGTGTCTTTTTTTTTTTTTGGCTGCACACCAAAACTTGCAGGATCTCAATTTCCTGACCAGGGACTGAATCCAGGCCATGGCAGTGAAAGCCAGGAATCCTAACCACTAGGCCACCAAGGAACTCCCAGATCTTAATGGGTTTTGTTTTTATCATATTGTTTTAAGACACTGGTGACTTCGCCTCAGCTTTGGGTCCAATCTGAATCCAAGATTCTTTTTTGTTTTGTGTGTCTAATCAGTCATTTCCTCTATGAGGTGACTTTATGAAAAACAAGAGAAGATAGAGGAGAGAGAAAGGGCCCCCAGATTGTAAGGAATACAACAGGAAGTACTGACACAATTGAAGGCTCTCTAGTTCTGTGTATTTGGGGAAATTTTTCATTTCATTACCATTCATCTAATCAAGAGGCTTGAAATGAGCACTCACCATGTGCAGGGTGCTGTGTTAGCTAGGGACTAGGGACACAAAGTGACACAGCTTGAAAATGACACAGCTTCTGTCCTTGGAGGATCCTGGAGAATCCTGGGTTCCTCTGCTCCTAGCCACGCTTCTCTAGTCTATACTCACCCATGGGCATCCATGGTCCAACCAGGAGTGTCCATACCAGAGCAAAGTGGAAGCTCATGATGAAAATGTTAATAAGGCTCAGGTGTTAGAACACCCTAAAACAGAAACCCTAGAAAAAAAGACAAGAGATGGAGAAAATAAGCTCCAGCAGTTCAGGAGAATCAGGGTCTCTGGAAGCCCCTGGAAATCAAGGCATGGGCGTGGGCCAAGGCCAGGGGACTCACTCTCTTCCAAGAATCTTTTATTCATTCAATGAACATGTGAAAAGCACCCACTACATGGTGGGCACTGACCTAGGCACTGGAGATTAAGTGATACAGCAGACAGAAACCTCTGCCTTCCTGAACTTTACTTTCTAAAATTAATTGGAAACCTTGCCTTTTTTTTTTTTTTTTATCCATGCCATGCAGCTCTCAGAATTCTAGCTTCCTGACCAGGGATTGAACTGATGTCCCTTGCAGTGAAAGTGCAGAGTCTTAACCACTGGACCACCTGGGAAGTCCTGGGAAAACTTGCTTTGACTCGTCTTTCCACAATATGTGTTCCCTGGACACAGTCTTGCTTGTCGGCCAGAACACTGGGTAGAGGCCAGGATGCTGTGCAGTGGCCAGTCCAGTAGTGTGATCTTAGGCAGGTCACTTATCTGCTCTGGACCTTGGTTTCCTCTTCTGGCTATGAGAATATACAAGCCTAAACTGTCTACCTCCTAGCCTGGTTACTAAAATCAAATGTGAGAATGAAGTAGAATTCAAGGCAAGAAAATTGACAAGTGTTATGTAGATATGATATAGAGAGGGTAGGCTGGAGCTTGGCTTCTCTTAGCAGACTCAGAAGGGATGTAGCCCCAGGTGCTCGTGTGTTTGGTGCTGCTCTCTCTCTCTCTCAGGCCAGCACATCACCCGGGAATGATGGGGAAACTGAGGCAGCAGGGGACTCAGGCTACTGAGTCCCTTGAGAAGTGCAAGGCTAGTGAAGACCTCCTAAAGGCAATCTGGAGATTAAACAAACAAACAAAAACAACCTAGGCCCAGTCATAATTCAAAAGCTCAGCATGCCACTCTCTCCACCCCTCAGTGAAGGGCTTTGCATAGTTAAAGCCAAAAGGCTGGACCCGCTGAAGTGGCCACAGTGCCCCTTCCCTGATCTAGGATGTCTTGTCCCTTTCCCTCAGTCACCAGTGTACCAAAAGCATGCAGTGAGCTTTCAGGCCAAGCTAGGGAAACACCTGAAGGGCAAAGTGGACATGCTTCATTACCACTCCTTCTGGGTGGGTAGCCACAACCACTTACTTCCCAACAATCTTGAAAGGAAAGCAGAGCCTTATGACAGGGCAGTGAAGCCCCAGGCAGTGGTAGAACCTGGGAAGAACACAGGTGCCTAGTTCTTTCCCCACATGGCTGCTTTTCAGACCCAAAGTACCAGAGTGGTGAGTTCCCTGGGGTAGGGGAAAGATGAGTCAAGGCCATAGGTACTCCATCTTGGTCCCAAGGGTGGGCGAAAGAGGAAAGCCTGGACTCAAAAAGCCCAAAGTTCCCTCCCTGACATGATGCAGTGGCACCAAGAGGCGCTCCAAAGACAGCCCCTCCGTCCAAGCGAACTAGGCCACCCAACATTCCCATTTCCCGAAAAACCCAGTCTCTGCAAGCCGTGGAGGACAGGTCTTCACAGGCTCATTTTAGCCTCGGGTTAAGAATGGAGGCGCAGCGGCGCCAAAGCTGAAATTCCCCTTCCCTCAGAAAAGTGTGGCGGTGTCACCGCAGTCACCTTCCCCTGAGCTCCCGTGCACGCGCGAGCCCTCCTGGGTCTGACCTGCGGCCGCGGCGTCTCTCGAGCGCTGACTGCTGCTTGGCTCCCGCCGGGCTCGCTGCTGGGCCGGCGACGCGCGCTGAGTCCGGCGCCTTCTCCCTCTCTGCTCGGGGACGAGCAGGGCTGGGGGGTGAAGAGGGGACTGCGCGTCCCAGTTCTAAGGCGGAGCGGGGCGGGGTGGAGTGCCAGGACCCGCCGAGGTGCTCCGAGGAGACCCGGGCGCGCAAGGTGAGACTGCACGGGCTCGCCCAGCTCAGATAGGGTAGACGTCCGGTCAGTGGCGAAGCCACGTGAACGGAGAAAAGAGCGAGTCGGCTTCTAAAAGGTCTGCTGGGGATGGGAGAGGGCCGAAGAGGGGACAGGGTGCGAAGGGGCAGGGGAGACGCTGCCCAATCCTCTCCACGCTGGCGGATAAGACCAAGAGCACCGGTCAACGCGCGCAGAACCAGGCTAGGCGTTCGAGCAAGGCATCCGTCCTAAGACCTTTTAAGAGTCCGTGGTAACATCCACCACCCGGAGTTCGTCGTGAGATCTCGGGGGTCTCACCGCCCTCGAGCCCCGTCCGCGCCCCTCTGGACCCCGGATTGCATCGCTAGGTTTGTGCTAGAACTGCCCGGGGTTGTGCGCCAGGGGCGAGGGGAAGGAGGAGTCGGAGGGCTGGCTGCGGAGTGGACCGTTCTCGCGCACCAGTCCTTTTTCCGTCCCAGGCTGGGTGGGTGCGGGCGCAGCGCCGCAGAGACTGGGGTGCGGTCTGAGAAGGTTGAGAAGTACTTGGAGCTGGAGGGGCGGGGCGGGGGCGAGGGCGGGGGAGGGCGGGAAAGCATCCCGGACCTGGTTTGTCCGGTCATAGTCTATTTAAGTGCAGTAGGAGAAGAGTAGGGGTTGCAAGAAAGCCCCGCCAAGAGAAAGGGCGTGCGCTTTTGGTGACAGGGCGTCCGGACCTGGTTTCTTCTTTATCCCATACCTGGGAGCGCTTCGTGTGAGGTTCCACTACGAAGAGGCGAGCGGCGCCGGCTGCCAGGCACGCACTGTTTCGAAGAGGCAAAGGTAGGAAACAGCAGCCCGGGTTTAAGTGGCGGGTATACTGCTGCGGTCTGTGCGGCCCGGGTGGGTGTCGAAGAGGGCCTTGAAGTGCTGTCCCCGCCCCGGCCCCTAGAGGCGCACTTCCCACATCCGCCCAGGTTCAGATCAAGTGGGAATTCTAAGTATTGTGAGAAACTAAGAGGCAAAGAACAAACAAAACAACAAGAAACTTACTAAGGCCACGAGGTTTACAGATGTAGAATCCTTACCTCGGCTTAACTGGGGTCTAGGTAATTCGGCTGGCAAGATTCAGCACCCCTAGGCTCCTTAATCACCTCAGCCCTTGTTAAGGATTCCTGCCCCAAACCACTTTTCAGATCTTGTTCTATTTCTCCACTTAACGGCCTTCTTTGGTGCAAAAGCACACGTACACGTGCCCACACACCTTCCTGAAGAAAAGAGACTGGGACAGGAATTCTGGACAGGGTCCTTTTAGCCATCCAGAGCTGTGAACTTTGAGTGGGGTCCACCCCAAACAGAGAAATAAACCATCACATTCTAGCAACTAGTATCACTAGTCAGAGTTCTTGACAACTCCAGGCAAGTCACCCACACTCCCTTTGTAGAGAATTGGTCATCTTTACCGGTTCCAGAAGAAGCAGGAGGCAATCAGAGAAAGACTTCAGGAAGAAATCCCTGAGAGGCCACAGAACATTAAGAATGTACAGAAGAACGCTGAAGCTCCAGACTTGCACTAGGCTGTATTTCCTTGAAGACTGTAGCTGTATTTCTTGGCCACCCCTAATACACACAAAAAGGAACCCCACTCTATCCTGTGGTAGGTAGGAATGGGTAATCTTTATCTGAATTGCAACTGAGCATGAGAAATACTTTAGTATTTTAAGAGGAAAGGTGTCCCTTACCTCTCAGGCCAGGTGGCAAAGGAGAAAAGGACAACCCCAGAATGTGGAAATTGGCCCACCCAGTGAGAAAACACCTCAACTTTGTCACAGGGGCCTCTGATGCAGGATTTTTGTGTCTAGATGTTTATGGTACTGAGAACTCCTTCCTTGTTTTGCCTATATTTCTATTTATATGAACCTGTAGGTGTGTATATCTGACCATGCATGCATGCATGCTCAGTTGCTCAGTCGTGTCTGACTCTTTGTGACCCAATGGACTGTAGCCTGCCAGGCTCCTCTGTCCATGAAATTTTTCAGGCAAGAATACTGGAGTGGGTTGTCATTTTCTCCTCCAGGGGATCTTCCCGACCCAGAGATGGAAACTGAGTCTCCTCTGTGCAACCCCATAGACGGCAGCCCACCAGGCTCTCCCGTCCCTGGGATTCTCCAGGCAAGAACACTGGAGTGGGTTGCCATTTCCTTCTCCAATGCATGAAAGTGAAAAGTCAAAGTGAAGTCTCTCAGTCGTGTCTGACTCCTAGGGATCCCGTGGACTGCAGCCTACCAGGCTCCTCCATCCATGGGACCTTCCCGGCAAGAGTACTGGAGTGGGTTGCCATTGCCTTCTCTGTCCAGTTGCCAATTCAGCCAACTCAGACTTGAATTGGCAGGCAGATTCTTTACCACTGAGCCACCTGGAAAGCCTATATCTGACTGTGTCTTTCTTGTGCTTATTTATATTAATATATATTTATATCAGTATAACAATCTGGTAGTCGGCTAAGGGAGAAGTGGCAGATTAAAGATTGACATGAGATTTTTCTAGAAAAAAATTCTACTGTCAGATCCTCCTTGGCAAGCCAGGAAGGAAGATGTCCCCAAGGGAAACCACAAACTGTGTGGAAAAAGCAGGATTGTTGGGTGTGAGGACTTTTCATTTCAGTCCCACCTTTTCATGCAGGAGGCCTATTAAGTTAATGATTAAAGCCAAATTAGGATCAGGGTTATCAAAAATTAACTTTAAATTGGGTTATGTAGATTAAAGAAGACCTAATTCACTAAACTGAACTAGAAGGAACTAAACAAGGCAAGTTTTATTCACCAACTGTCTTTTTGTTTTAGTCATCTTTAATAAATATTTTGGAGAATTGGAAATAAATTAGTGTTGTTCTTCTATACTTGATCCAGAAACCCTTTTGTTAGTGTTTCTTTGAAGCACAATGTTAATAGGGATGAGCCATTCTTATAAAATATTTTATAACCTCCCTTTGAAATAAATTGGAGAAGGAAATGGCAACCCATTCCAGGACTCTTGCCTGGAAAATCCCATGGATGGAGGAGCCTGTCTGGCTACAATCCATGGGGTTGCAAAGAGTTGGACACGACTGAGCGACTTCACTTTCACTTCACTTTGGAATAAATGCAGGAATAATGCTAATACATGACCCTAATCAAAATACATTGCATCATCATTATTTCTTTATATTGCAAATGTTTGGCTTTGAAATTCCAACATATAACATGTACTCTTATTTGACTACTATGTATTCGAACTTGCTTTATCTTCCTATCTTATTAACCAAGATAGTCTACATTTTATAGCATTTCCTTAAAAGTATAGTCTTCCATCAAAATGTAACGGCTTCAGTCTATGTGTCATAAGTTATAAAAGTCTTAGACCAATAAATATCTGTTATAAAATATTAATAAAGTATTACCAACATATATTTTACAAAATAATTTAATCCTCAAACTCTTACTTATCTTTAGCTGGAGTTGAAATGTATGTTTCAGATTCAACTAACATGAACATTCATGCTCTGGAGACTCCAACTATTGGAAGAGGCTTTCTGAAAATTTTGTGAAGCACTAAAAATTGACAGCATGGGTCAAATCCATTCCTGTCCAA
Source organism: Bos indicus (assembly GCF_029378745.1). Lineage (NCBI taxonomy): Eukaryota > Metazoa > Chordata > Mammalia > Artiodactyla > Bovidae > Bos > Bos indicus. Next base: position 65,098,722 of record NC_091769.1, read on the forward strand.
TCTTTAGCCTCAATGTAGGTGATACTGTTGACTGAGTACAGGAGAGGACAGTGAGGAAGCATAGCTCCCTCTTGTGTGTGAAACAGAAGATGCCACCTGCAGGGAGAGGGATACATTCATACATTCATTCATTCCATCCACAGACTGATTAGCAAGTACATGCTGCATTAGTAAGTTTATCCCCTGATGCAAAGATGGAAAGACAAAGCCCTTGCCCTTTAGGAGATTAGAAGCTAATGGGTTCTAGACGTTCAAACAGAATGCAGTGTAATTACTGTGATTCTGGAGGTATGTTCAAAATGCCATCAGAACATTAGGGGTGGGAACATCTACACTGGCCTGATGACGTCAGGAAACTTCACAGAGGAGGTAACACGAGCCGAGACTTGAAAAGTGAAGAAGAGTTTTCCAAGAGAGCAAGAGCATTCCAGACATAGGAAATAGTATATACAAAGGCATGAAGGCTTGAAAGTGCATGTCAGATTCAGGGAGATGCCAGTAGTTTACAATGGCTAGAGATTAGGCTGCATAAAAGATGGAGATGGAAGTATAGGTGGGATTGGATCACAAAGGACTTTGCATCTGATGATGAGAAGATTAGATTTAACACGGAGCAAAGAAATAAAATGATTATACTTGCTTGTTAGAAAAATTGTCCTGGCACCAGGCCAGATAGAATGAGACAGAATTAGGGCAGAGGCAGTAGTAGGGAAGGAAATACATGGATGGTTTCAAGAAATAGTTAAGAGGTAAAATGGTCCAGGTCTCTGGCTTATTTGATTGATGAGATGGTGATGCCACTGAAGAAACAAAGAGAACAGAATAAAAAGCAGAGTGGAGACACTGAATTCAGTTTGGGACCTGTTAAATCTGAGGCGTTCATGGAACAGCCAAGTGAAAATGTCCACAGGATAGCTGGCCCTTTTGTGTTTCGAGCCCAAGTAGGAAGTCTGTGTGGAGACAGATCTGAGAAGCATCATCCATGAAGGGATGAACTTGCCTAGAAAATCATGAAGAGTTACTAGAAGAAGAAAGCCAAGGCAGAATCCTGGGGAGCATGACTGTTTAAGAGGGGAGAAAGAACTGGCAAAGGGGCCATGAAAGGGATGGCTATAGGCAGGAGACCTAGGAGAATGTGGTGTCATGGAGGCCCAGGGAGGAAGTTAGAAGAAAGAGAAATTACCACGGTGAGGGCAAGAAGGATGAAAAGTGAAAGTTTCCCTTGAAATTTAGCACTTGGTGACCTAATGGGGAAGGATTCCCAAGTGGCTCAGTGGTAAAGAATACACCTGCCAGTGCAGGAGACACAGAAGACTTGGGTTCAATCCCTGGGTAGGGAAGACCCCCTGGAGAAGGGGATGACAACCCGCTTCAGTATTCTTGCCTGGGAAATTCCATAGTCAGAGGAGCCTAGTGGGCTACAGTCCATGGGGTCACAAAGAGTCAGACATGACTGAGTCTCTGGGCTCTGAGCACACATGCACACAACCTAATGGAGAAGCTGGGGTTAGAGAGAAGCCAGATTCACTGGACTGAGGAGATAAGGCAGTGGACACACACAGAAGCTGTTCTTCCCAAAAGCCTGGCTGTGAAAGGGAGAACATGGGACAAGGTAGCAGCTGGAAGGGACCCAAAAGTTCAACGGAAAGAGCTCCTTCTCTTTGTGTTCTTAAAATGGGAGAAATTAAAGCATGTCCTTGAGAGAAAGAGCTGGCAGAGAAAGAGGAGCTGCAAAATCACCAAGAGAAAGGGGGATAACTGATGAGATAGGTGGTGGTGAAGGTGGGCAGGATTGGGGTCAGAGCCTAAGAAGAAAAGATTTCATTCCTCTGGGATGGGAGAGTTGAAGAGTTAAGAGAAAAAGCAAAACTTCATGTTAAAACTGAGGCAGAGGTTATTCGACTTGCCCCAAAGAGAGGTCTGAATCTTTAAATTGTCTCTTTGCCTGATACCATGCTTCCTCCCATAGATAGCACCAGGAGGTGGCCAGCCTAGAAGAAGAGGGAGAGTCTGGGAGCCACAAAATTTAGAACTAGAATGGGTCATGGAGATATCACCATGTCCAATTGCAGATGAAGAAGCTAAGAAACAGAGGAGGTTTTCATTTGTCTGTCTAGTTATAAAATCAGTCAGTAAAGAACTGGAACTAGACCCAGAACTGATTCCAGCCCAGGGTTCACTGTAAGGATTGTCAAAAGAGATAAACGGGGATTAATGAAATGCCCCCCTCCTTCCCAGTCTACTAGCTTCTATTTATTAGTATTATTCTGTTCCAGGTACTATTCTTAACACTTTATAGGCACAATCTAGTTTCATATTCACAATGACCCTATGAAGTTAACATTATCATCATCCCAATTTTTAAAATAACATCAAGTCTCTTTTGAGGTCAAGTAACTTGCAAGAGGCAAAGGCAGAATTAAAATGCAGAGCTTCTAAACTCCTAAACTTATCCTTCCATTGTATCACTTAACAAGACATTGCCTGGTCAAACTATAAATTATGAAGCTTCCTGGGTACCAAGGCCCCAGTACAAATCATAGACAGGAAAATGAGCAGAGCAGGGTTCCTTGATCGTAAGAGGAATTTTTTTTTTTTTTCACATTTTGACATGTCTGAAATTGAGATGTGTCTTACCAACAATGGCTGTTATAGTTTGTTTGTTTTGCTGCACTGCACAGCATATAGAATCTTAGTTCCCCAACCAGGGACTGAACCTGTGCCCCCTGCAATGCAAGCACAGAGTCTTAACCACTGGATCGCCAGGGATGTCCTGGCTGTCATGACTTAATTCGCAGTGATTTTTTTCTCTTTCTTTCTTTGTGATACATACAATAACAGCATCCATTCCATCTGGATTTCACAAGACACAGTTGATTCAGGTATCATTTTCCCAGTATTTCGTCTGCAAATGGACAAACTAGAGCCAAATAGCTTTGAGATCAGGGAACAGACAGAACAGAGCTGAGCCAGGGTTTGAGCTGAAAGGAAGCCTGGGAATTTAAATCAAGGAGAAGAGCGGCTGTTGATGATGTGTGGGTAGAAGGACGTCTGGTCCCGGCACTGTTCCTAGTGGAGGGCGGGCTCCTTCAGTGCTCACTGAGGTGTGCTAGTTCAACTCCGTTGTTCTCCAGTTACCAGTGCAGGAGCCAGGGTGCTCCAGAGAGCTGGTCAGACCGGGGGGCCAGTCCAGGTCTGGGAATCAGCCCTCTGGTGATGTAGCTGGATTACATACACTTGGCAGAGCTCTCTGGCCTTTGTTCCTTTGGGGACTGAGAAGGAAAGCCAACCTTTTTGTAATCTGTACCATCCTCCAGCCTTATGCCTTACCTTGACAGTAAATACAGCTCTTTTTATGCTCTGTGATCTGTCTGCTTGTGCTGGAGGCCTGAGGGAGATAAAAGAGAATTATATTTCCTAAGACAGTCCCAGAGGAAGCGGAGAAGCCTTGAGGGTAGTGGTGGCACTGATTTAGGGGACCTGGGGATTATGAAGGGAGCATGGGGTGACAGAGAATGATTGCCAAGACCTTTATTCTCTCACAGCTAAGGATGGCTGAGGGATAGTGGAATGGTGGTAACAGTGGCGTCTGGTGAGCTCCAGAGAAGAGGGGTCTGGTGTACTCTCTGCTGCATCTCCAGCACCAGGAACAGTGCCTGGCACAGAGAGGGCACTCAGTGAACACCTATTGTTGTTGTAGAGCCTCTGCCTCCCCCGAACAACCCAAAATGGCTGCTTTTGGACACACATTCCCCTTCTACGCTGGGCCCAAGCCGACCTTCCCAACGGACACCACACTGGCCATCATCGTTGCCATCTTTCTGACTTCACTGGTCACCTTCATCATCATTCTGCCAGGCATTCGGGGCAAGATGGTGAGAAACAAAACAAACCCTGCAGACCCCAGCCCCAGAGAGACCTTGACCTTGGGAGGAGGGGTCCAGACTCTCTGGTTACAATCAGATTCAGGAGAGAGAGTCTAGTCCTGAGAAAACATCAGCCACCCTCCCAGCAGAGAGCTCCCCACTCCCTGACAGATAATTACTGAGTATCTGTTCTGGGCCAGGCACTTTGATCTCAGTTGACTGAGTGACCTCAGCTTTAGAGCAAGCACCCTCCCCAAGTCTGGAAAGAGAAGGGGTGGATTTGGAAGGAGGGTGAGGCATCGTGAGCTATCACTCCCGCCCTGTGACACAGAGGCTGTTCTGGATGCTGCGGGTAGTGACCAGCTTGTTCATTGGAGCTGTGATCCTCGGTGAGTGTGAAGGGCAGCTGCCTTGGGCAGCTCCTCCATCCTGTCTCTCCCATCGGGGTGTCCCCACAGCAGCCTTTGCTTCAGGGTGGACTTCTAGACCTCCCTTCCCACATCTCCCTCACCCTGGACTTATTCCCTCATATCTACCCTTTCCCTGAGAGGTGTAAGCCTCCACCATTCTGAACATTTTTATTCAGTGGAAAGGAGGTCAAATGAATGCCTGTGGGGAGAGGTTCTCTGGAGGCTGGAGGGAAAGAATGGTGGAGGGCTTGCTTTGCTTTGGGGATTAGGCAATAGGAAACATAGAAAGTCTCTGTGTTGAAGCTCCCTGTGTTTGCCCCAAACCATTTATTATGTTAGTGTTTCTTCCCCCAGCTGCTTGAGTAGCGCTCCCTAAATGGGGGAAGAGAGGGGAGGGGGAAGAGGAGTATGACCAGGGGAGGGAGATATTGGATTCTGACCCATTTATTCATTTTTTAAAAATTTTATTTTGGGTTGTGCTGGGTCTTCAATGCTGCACAGACTTTATCTTTAGCTGCGGTGAGCAGGGGCTACTCTCTAGTTGCAGTGCATGGGCTTCTTATTGCCGCGGCCTGTCGTTGCGGAGCACAGGCTCTGTAGCATAGGCTCAATAGTTGTGGCGCATGGGCTTAGTTGCTCTGAGGCACGTGGGATCTTCCTGGACCAGGGATTGAATTTGTATCTTCTGCATTGGCAGGCAGCTTCTTTACCACTGTACCACCGGAGAAATCCCACCCCACCCCCATTTATTCATCTCATACATGTCACTGGCAAAATTACTATGACCCAGGCCTTAGGCTGGTTAATGGATACACAATTATGAGCGAAACAGACATGGTCGGTCCCCTTGGTGCTTTCCCCCTGGCTCTAACCCAGCAATGCCCAGGCCTCCCTGAGTTCTTGTGTATCCAACTCCCCAACCCAGCCGTGAATTTCAGTTCTGAGTGGTCTGTGGGCCAGGTGAGCACCAACACGTCCTACAAGGCCTTCAGTTCCCAGTGGATCAGTGCCAACGTTGGGCTGCAGATTGGGCTGGGAGGCGTCAACATCACGCTCACAGGTGAGGGAGGGCTCTTACCTGTGAGGGAGGGCAAGGCGCGGCTCTGTGTCTTTGGGAACTATGCTCAGAGTGGTCTAAAGAGCAATAGGATGCCGGGTGGTAGGAAGGGAAATTCTCAGGCCTTGGAAACAGCCTTCTCTCACTGGAGACCAGAGCCTGGCCCCATCCAGTGTGATAAGCCACTGCCCAGGTACATCTCCACTGTGGCCCTTGGGTCCCTGCTGAGCACAGCTGCCCTCTTCCCCAGGGACCCCAGTGCAGCAGCTGAATGAGACCATTGATTACAACGAGGAGTTCACCTGGCGCCTGGGGGAGAACTACGCTGAGGAGTATGCCAACGCACTGGAGAAGGGGCTGCCAGACCCCGTGCTCTACCTGGCCGAGAAGTTCACCCCACACAGCCCCTGTGGCCTGCATGGCCAGTACCGCCTAGCGGGACACTACACCTCGGCTATGCTGTGGTGAGCCTGGCCGCAGGCCCTGCTGGCCTAGACTCAGGAATGGGGCTTCCACCCATCTCTCCTATACTCATGTGGAGATCCCTAGTGAGACAGTCTGGTGCCGGTGATCACAGTACTTGGTTGGGAAGCCCACAGGCAGGAATCCCCACCTCACCTCTTTGGGGTGTCCTTGGGTCCCCGAGCCTCCACCTCAGCCCCTCCAGCTAGAAGTTCGCCCCAAATGAGGCAGAGGTACCAGCCTTCACCAGGTCCTGGCTCTCCAGGGTGGCATTCCTCTGCTGGCTGCTGGCCAACGTGATGCTGTCCATGCCTGTGCTGGTCTACGGTGGCCACATGCTGCTGGCCACAGGTCTCTTCCAGCTGTTGGGACTGCTCTTCTTCTCCACGGCCACATCCCTAACCCCGCCCTGTCCCTTGCGCCTGGGTGCCGCCACGCTGCATACTCACCGTGGGCCTGCCTACTGGATCACGTTGACCACAGGTGAGGCCCTGGGACAGGCAGTGGGGGGCTCAGGGCCAGGGCCCAGAAGGCCCATGGGGTTAAAGGTCTGCCTCTGGGGACCAAGGATGCCTTTCCCCTCTTTAGAGCTCCCTCCCTCTTAGATTCCTTATCCCCAGGCTTCCCTTCCTTGTATTTGTATGTATCTGTCTTTGTCATATCCCTTTTTCCCTAACTCTCTCTTCACCCAGCTCTTCCCAAAATCTTCTGACCTCATGACCCCTCCCTCTTCCCCAAAACACTTTCCCCTATGTCCCCCATTCCTGGAACACTTCTCTGTCCTTGACTCACAGAGTCTTAAATTGCCCTGCAGTTTTCTTCTTTTCTCCTGTGCCACTGTGTCTGCCCCCTTAAGCCATTTCCTATGCCTCCTCCTGTGTGTCCTGCCCTCCTCCCCGTGCTTCTTGGTTTTCAGAGTTCTCTCTCTCTACCCTGGGATGTAACTGAAGGAACACTGGGTTTAGAGTCCAAAAAGTCAGGACAACAGACCCATAACAGACATATGACCTGATACCGATCATCTCTTGGAGCACAAGTTGTCCTGAAGCAGGGATACCAGGCCTCCCTCAGGAGGGGCCTAATGCTCTTAGGAAAATATGTCCTTGGGAGGTGTTCCTATCACTGAGGTGGGATACTTGTTGCTCCATCACCAGGACTGCTGTGTGTGCTGCTGGGTCTGGCCATGGTGGTGGCTCACAGGATGCAGCCCCACAGGCTGAAGGCTTTCTTCAGCCAGAGTGTGGGGGAGGACCCTGTGCTGGAGTTGAATCCCGAGGAAGGGGGACTCCTGAGCCCTCGCTACCGGTCCATCACTGAGAGTCCCGAGCCCCAGGACATCCCTCTGTCAGAGGCTTCCTCCGAGGCCCCCTGCGAGGAGCCTGACTGTGCCCTGTAACCGACTGTGCCCTGTGTTCCTTTCCCTGGTGGCACCTGGACTTCCAATGCGCTCCAGACTTTTCTGGAACCCCCTCCCCCAAAACCACCAGAACTGCCAACAGGCTGGGTTGTATCAGTTCCCAGCCCCAATCTGAAAGTGGAATAGGGAAAGAGGCTCTATCTATTGGTGTTAAAAGTGGAACAAAACAAAAAGCTCTAAGGCAGACATCGAGGCTGCTCATAAACCAGACCAAGCAGAGATTACCTGTTTGTGCCCAGCAACCCTGCTCTCCCCTGGTGCTTTGCCTCAAGGTGGCATTTACTGAGACCCAGCTTCACCCACATAATGACATGTGTGTGTGCGGGGTTACAATGTGATTCTCCTATGGTCCCTCTCATTCTTCTGCATGTCTTTTAATTTCCTTTTTCCTGGGTCCCTTTTATTCTTCTTTTACTGCCCCAGCTGGTGTGATTTCATTAATACAATGAAAGTACTGCAAGGGAGAAGAGACCAAACTTCTTGTCTTAGATCTAATATTAACTGAGTGTGCCACATTCTCTCTGAGCCTCTGTTCTAAATTTGCCAAATAAGATTGTAGGATTTGCCAAGGACCTTAAAAAATTCCCAGGGTTTACATCTTTATGCCTTGCTGACATAGCTTGGCCCTCAGACACCACTACTTTGATGAATAAACTAAATTAGTGAATAAACTCCAAAATAATATTTCTTCCGAGCCCACTCAGCAGAGAGGGATCCCAGGGGGCCAGTGGCAGGGGTTGGGAGATGGGAAGACCTGTCTGGTCACTGCTACCATATCCTTGGGGCAGCTCAGGAGGATGCTGGCTTTGGTTGGTTCTTCCCTGGACTCACTAGGGGGCACCCTCTCCCGGGTTACTCTGCATTTTTCAGACAGATAGAACCCGGCGTGAGTGGCAATGCAGAGAAAGAGTGTACTAGACTACCTCCAACCTAGGGAAGTCTCGTATGCCAGGAAAGCCATGAAAAGCCGGGGAAGATAATGAGGGATAGTTTCTAGAAAACAAAAAGAGAAAGAATTTATTTCCAGCTCACCCTGGGAGACTCTTTCCCCGGAGCGGGGGTCACATCTGAGGCCACCGGCCTCTCCCACCGCGCTCCCGGAGCTCCTCCGCTCGGCCGGCACCGCATCCCGGCCTGCGCGGGAACCAAGGCAGAGTAGGAGTCCGACGTTGAGTCCTTTCACAGGTTAGTACTGATGGTTAAGTCCGAGGTCTTGAACTGCTTATGCAGTGGGTTGCTGAGGATGAGAGGCGAGCTCCCCTTCGTCGGACTTTCGAGGTCGTTGACGCTTCCTTCCAAGAAGAGGCGAAGAGCGCTGGGCCGAGCGTAGTGCAGACTCAACACCGCGGCTCCGAGGAGGAGGCACAGGACGCCTGCGATAGCGCAGTCGGGGCGGGGTTGGGGGTGGGTAAAGGAGGCTGTTAGGGCTTCAGAGCCCGGCCTCCCCATCTCCATCTATTAGAAGTATCTGCATTTCCTCCCCAGACACACACATACACAGACACATACACACACACACACACACAACCCGCAGAAAGATCTCTAGTATGGATACATGATACGCGGGTTCTGTGCTCAGTGGGTAAGAAACCGAAGGAACCCTTCCGAACTCCGTTCCCCTCCCTCATCTGCAAAATAGGTGTAACAATGTCCGCGTCTACGAACTATTGAGCGGGACAGATCAGATAATTTATGTGAACTCACTATGCAAACTGGAAAGCGCACGCTGGTATAAATCGCGTCCCGGCTCCCAGCCACCGGGGGCGTGTTCCCTTGGTCCTCACCAGTGGCCAGAGTGATCCAAAAGGCTGCGCCATAGTGAGTGGTGAGCTCGGAGGAGCCGACGCGGAGCTGGCAGAGAGGCACGCTGGAGATAGAGGCGAAGGCGAACACCGAGAAGAGCGCGAAGGCGCCAGTGATGAGGAGAGTCAGGCCTCCGTAGTGCGGAACCGGCATGGAGAGCAGCATGTTGGAGAGGAGCCAGAAGCAGAAGGCCACCCTGCGGGGAGTGGGCGGTAGCGCTGTGAGCCTGGTCCTCCACCACGCCCGGCTTCCCAAGGGCTCGCTGGCTCTACATCCCAACCCAGAATCAAAGCCCGGGGCTGGGATGGCAGAGGCGCAGGGAAACACCGGAGGGGAGTAGCCGGCGTTTAGCCGTTTCTGGTTCTCTTCGGATTCCGGCGATCGGTACCGACGTCGTAACTATCTGCCCCCGAGGCTGCGATTCTCACCCCAAGCGCGTCGGGCTGCAGCGGGAACTCACATCCCCCGGCTCACGCGCCCCCACCCCAACCCACGCCACCCCACCCCCACCTCTGCCACATACAACACACAGACGCAGTGTCTTCTCACCATAGAGTGGCCGAGGCGTAGTGTCCCGCCAGGCGGTATTGGCGGTAAACCCCACAGGGGCTGCTCGGAGTGAACTTCTCCGCCAGATAGAGAACCGGGTTCGGCAGCCCCCTCTCCAGGGCCTCCGCGTACGCCCCTGCATAGTTTTGGCCAAACCGCCAGATGAACTGCTCATTGTAGTCGATGGTCTCGTTCAGCTGCTGCACTGGGTTCCCTGCGGATGGCGGCGAGGTCACCCGGCTGCGTACAGCTAGGACCCGGCGACTAAGCGGATTCAGTTGGGAAAGTGAGACTCCGAGAGAAATGGGTTTGGCAGCGGTTGAGGAAAACACAAATCAGTGAGGGCCAGAAGCTATTTGAACTTGTGGAATCTGTCCTCACAGGTCCCCCAGCTGCTCCTGCCATCCTCCCCCGACCCATGGTGTCTGTCTGCCAACCCCAGGAGCTCACATAGCCGCAGCCCCCTCACCTGTGAGTGTGATATTAACGCCCTCCAGGCCCACATGCAGACCGACGTGGGCTCGGACGCGTTCCACGCTGAAGGCCTTGTAGGATGTTTTGGTGCTAACGCTGCCGACTGACCATTCTGCGCTGAAGTGCGCGGCTGTGGGGAGACGCACACGGTGGGGGCGGGGAAAGGTCAGGGAGAAGATTGGGGACGTTTAATTGGGTGAGTGGGAAACGGTGCACAGAGTTGGCGGGTGTTGGGTGGGGGGCGTCTAGAGCCCAATCCATATGTACGGTAAGGGTGGAAGCCCGGGCACTAGAAAGAGAACGGTAAGAGGGAGTGGGAAACCAACCGAAGTTCTCCACTTGCCCAAGCGTCCTCTGGCCACCCCCTTCCTCACCCCAGGTCCTCTCCCCATCCACTGCATGACACACTCACCCACAATTTCTGCTCCTATGAACAGGCTGAGAAGAACTCTCACCAACCAGAACCATCGCTGCAGGAGCACACACTGGGTCAGGTCTGGGTACTGCCTGACCAGATTCCCGCAGACCTCCCTTGACCCCACGCTGCCCTGGCCTTTAGTGCCTCTGCAACTTCCCTCTCTTGCCCACCTTTCCCAGTTACATTCTTGACCTTTAAAGGCTGAAGTCAAGTCATGCAAGTGCCTCTGAACCATCGGCATGTCTGATGTATTCTGGCTGCGTGTTTCTACCTCCCTAGCCCCATTTCCCAGTCCACCCTGCCACTGGGCTGTCTCTACCTTATGCTCTCCCACCACCCCCATCCCCTTTCTTCTCTGGCTATCTGGTTCCTACTCCTGGTGCTGTTTCCTGCTCGGCGCACTGCCATGGTGAGGCTCAGTGAGTCCAGAAGTGCTAGGCAGGCAGGGGTCACCTCCCTCAGGAGAGGGAGGCCTCAGGGTCTGGTCACCAGGTAGAGGAGGTGAGACACTACATCTCAGATATTACTAGGCATGCCAGTTTCCCAGAAAACCAACACAAGACCTGGGGAACCTTGAGAAACACACAACTTAGGTTCTGGGAAAGGGGGAAATCTAAGAAAAAGTGCCTAGTTTACCACAACTTTGAAGAAATTGCTTTAGGATGGGGACACACGACAACCAAGTGCAGAGGCGAAACACAGCAGTCTGAGTTGCTGTTTTCTGTCCTCTTAGCCAGAAGGTCATCACCCGGAGGTCAGGAAGGGGGTGGAAAGGGAGTGGAGGTGCAGCCTGGGGAGAGGAGGAGGTCCCTGCAGCAGGTGAAGCCTTGAACTGACCCCAAGATTACCAGACTGGACACCTACTCTCTGCAGCAGCCTCCTGAATGTTCCAGCTAGGGGGTCCTCTCTGAATGTCCTGCAGAGGCTCTCTCCCTGTTTTTGGGAAGGGGTGCACACTGGACCAGACTACTGGTGTGCTCCCCTGTGTTTGTCTGGTTCATTGTGCTTCAGCCTGACTCTTCATGAAAGACCCTGCTGCCCTCCTACCTGTCCTGGTTCTCCAGAGACAAGCTATCCAAGATGCCCTCCATCCCCCAGACCAGAGCTTCTACTACCCCCTTACCGAGTGGCCACGAATCCCGGGTAAGATGAGCAGGAAGCTGGCGGCCAAGACCAAGAACACGAGAATGACGATGAGTAGCGGGACACTAAGGCCGGCGGCATGCCGGGGCTGAGGGTAGAAGGGCAGCACACCATTCCACAGAGTCATGCTGCAGCCCGGCTGAGCTGGGTGTGTTCCAGCGGGGAGAGCAATCACTGGCCTCCGAGTCCAGGTCCCACTTCCCTTTACTCTGTCCCCTGCGTGCGAGCACTGGACCCAATGGACAAGTCAAGTCTGAACGTCTCTGCTCCCCTTTAAGGAAGCCAGCAGCTAACTGCTCTCAGGCGCTCTGGATTGGCCGATATCGAGTTAGGTAAGTGGGAGAGCGGGCTCTGAGGGTTCGCTCTGCGTTTGGAAGTCGCATGGGACCTGAAACCCCTTTTATAGCAGCGTGGGCCGAGCGCTGAGCGCTGTCGGGACTTCGCTGCTGGGTCCGGGAGGGAAAAGATCATGCAAATAAGAGGCGGAGGTCATTATGCAAATGAGAGGAGCCCCACCCGCCTAGCAAGAGGGAGCGGCCCAGTCCAGATGCTCACATCTGGCGCTGGTCTAGCCTAAGTGGAACACCTGCACAGCTGGCCTCAGAGGATCCAGAGAGGAGGGTGAGAGTGAAGCCGGGGGTGGCTGAGGATCTGCGGAGCGGGGAAGGGAGGAAGTGGGGAGAGGCAGGAAGCAGAGCAGAGAGGCAAAGATTCCAAGAAAAAGACTTCTGACCGACGGGGTCCCTAAGCCAGAGGTTGGACCGGTACTTGGGACTTGATCTTCCCATCCCTCAGTGTCCAGGGACAGGTATTCACTGAGGGATATGAGAGGCTTGTGCCCTTAAAAAAGTGCCCTCTGGGTGTGGGTCCTTGGCGATACTTCTAAAAGCTTCGCTCCAGAAATGGGGGTGGACACAGCTCGCGCCAACTGTCAGCGGTGGGAAAGGCTGGCTCTGTGTTCCTCATGGACCACCTCCCACCCCGCTGGTCTCAGGGTCAACATGCTCCGCGCAAGGCCAGAGGTACTTGTGCTCCTGGGAGTTCTGCTGTCTCTACTCCTGGATCCAACGGGTAAGTACCAGGCGCTAGTTCCCTTGGGAGTTGAGGAAGGGATTGGTGCAGGCAAGAGGCTTCCTGGGGCTGGAAAATGGGGTGAGATCGCTGCGCGGCTCAGCGAGATGGTAAACTTCCCGGCGCAGCCTAGAGGCCGCGGGAGCATCTCCACTTGGGTCGGGTTGGGGGCCCTCAGCTGGCGGACCGAGGCCATCGGGTCCCCCAGGGGTCGCAGGAAAGCTAGCAGTGAGCGGACCACTCTCTGACCCACAGGTGGCCAGGACTCACTCTCACTGACCTGGGAAGTGCAGCGCTATGACGGCTGGTTCAACAACCTGAGGCACCACGAGCGTGGCGCTGCGGGTGCGTCCTGCGGCCTGGGGTGGGGAACGGCTAGTGGAAGGCAGGGGTACGGGAGAACCGGCGCGGAGAAGCCGGCGGGAAGGGAGCGCGCCAGCCAGCCGGCCCGCTGCCTGCGCGGCCAGCTCCTATACACACCTGAAGGCTGAAGAAGGGGTCTCGTCGGTCGAGTGGGGGTTGGAGGGAGGCATAGGGCGAGATTCAAGGGCTTGTTGGGAACGGCGTGTTCTGACAGAGCCCGGCTCCCTGCTTCCCATAGGCTCCCGACTGCAGCGCCTTGTACCGGCCAACTACGCGGACGGCGTGTATCAGGCTCTCGAGGAGCCGCTGCTGCCCAATCCGCGCAGACTCAGCAACGCCGCCACGCGGGGCAGCTCCGGGAGGCCGTCCGGCCGCAATCGCACGGTCCTGGGGGTCTTCTTCGGTGAGGGCAAATGGGAGAACAGTTCCGGTGAGGGTTGACCTGGCGCTTAGCTCAGCGCCTAAGGAGATGGGCCCTGAGGCCGCTCTGCAAGTCCAAAGGACACCGACCCAAGACTTCAAACCACGTCCTCACCGTCCTCACCGTCCCCACCGTCCCCCAGCCCATCCCCTCAGGCTACACTTGGAGCCTTTCTTCGTCTTGGACGGATTTGAGGGTGTTGACCAGCTGGTATTTTGCTCTCCTAATCTTTCTCTTACCCCTTACTCCAACCCAGGAGTGCCACTAGCCTTCCCTGTAGCTCCTTGGAGCTAGGTCCCCTGCCGCCCCTCTCCTCCCATTGTGAGGATTAACTTCTTTACCCCTGGAGAGGGAGGGGGAGGCACGATCTGTTAGGAGATGGGGACTGGCTCCGGGGAGCCCTTATATTTATTGTATTATTTTGATTCTCACCACGACGTGATGGGGGTGGGCGAGGAGGGTACTATAACCCCACTTTACAGATTAGAAGAAAGTTTTAGAGCTGGTGGAGCGGCGCTTGAATTGGAACATCTGTCTTTAGGCTCCCTGGAGGTGGGGAATAGCGATTCTTACCAGATTGAACCCCACGACCGCAGGCTACCACGTGCTGTCCGACCTGGTCAGTGTGGAAAAGTCTGGCTGCCCAGCCGAGTTCCTTAACATCCACATCCCGCCCGGAGACCCCGTGTTCGACCGCGACCACAGCGGGGACGTGGTCCTGCCCTTCCAGAGGAGTCGCTGGGACCCCGAGACCGGACAGAGCCCCAGCAACCCCCGGGACCTGGTGAGCGCGGCAGGCGGGGGTGTGGGGCTGGCGGGACCCGAGGCAACCGCGGAGAGGATCCCATCCCGCCGCACCCACGACAGCCGCGGGCCCTCACCCCTCCCGGACCCGCCTGGCCGCCCGACCCCCGGCTCAGCCTCCCGCCGTCCCCGCAGACCAACGAGGTGACCGGCTGGCTGGACGGCAGCGCCATCTATGGCTCCTCGCACTCCTGGAGCGACGAGCTGCGGAGCTTCTCCGGGGGGCAGCTGGCGTCGGGGCCCGACCCCGCCTTCCCGCGGGCCGCGCAGGCCCCGCTGCTCATGTGGATGCCGCCAGATCCCACCACTGGCCGCCGCGGGCCGCGGGGGCTATACGGTGAGGCGGCGGGGGCCGGGCGGGGCGCGGTCGAGGGACGGCGAGGGGTGCCCCGCGGTCCAGCCCGCGCTCATCTCCTCCCTGCTTTCCCGCGGCGCGTGCAGCCTTCGGGGCCGAGCGAGGGAACCGCGACCCCTTCCTGCAGGCGCTGGGTCTGCTCTGGTTCCGCTATCACAACCTGTGGGCGCAGAAGCTGGCCCGGCGGTACCCGCTCTGGGGGGACGAGGAGCTGTTCCAGCACGCGCGCAAGAGGGTCATCGCCACCTACCAGGTGGGTTCCCCACGGCCTGGTCCCCGGGAGACTCCAGAGCCCTCGGTCCTGGACGACCCCGCCAGAAACCACCACCCCCCTGCCCAGAGAGCTGCCATCTAGGAAAAGCCCCTGAGGGTGATAAGCAGGCAAAGCGCTACTCACGCAGGAGGTTTTCTGATGATTATTTCGCAGCCCGCTCCCCACCCACCTGCCCTGGTTGCTTGTGGGGAACAGGAACCTCCGCACCTCTCCTGTCTGAGAGTGTCTCCTGTGACTGTCCCTGCCTGGTTCTTATCTCCCTCCTAAGCCTTCCTTGAGCTCAGATCCCTCGTGGCCTGGCTGCTCCAGCGCTGGCCTCCCCTTTCCCCTCTCTTGACCCTCAGAACATCGCCATGTATGAGTGGCTGCCCAGCTTCCTGCAGCAAACACCTCCAAATTACACAGGTGAGGAACACTTGGGTTGAGGGGGTTAGGGGAGGGGGGTGATTAAGATCCATAGGACAAAGAAAACTGGTGGGTTCTTGTGATGAGAGTATGTGAGGGTAAGGAGCCTGTTTTTCTTACTACCCCTGTGGACAGAGTATCGCCCTTTCCTGGACCCCAGCATCTCCCCAGAGTTCCTGGCTGCCTCTGAGCAGTTCTTCTCCACCATGGTGCCCCCTGGCGTCTACATGAGGTGAGGGAAGGTCTGGCTGAGCAGCACACTGGGAGAGGTGAAGATGCAGTGGCCTTGGGGCCTGGGACCTTTCATATACCCCACCCCCACAGTTTCATGGGGAAAGAGAAGCGGAATTTGGTCCCCTGAAACAGAACCCTGGGGTAGGAGTCCAGTCTTAACAGGGAGGTTTCTCCATTTCCTCCTAACAGCTTAACTTCAGTTGCTGAGAGCAGGATTTGTCCAGCAGCTGTGTAACTCTCTTCCCTCCTTCCCTTCCTACCCTGTGTGGACAAAGAGCAACCTCTACCTTCAGTCCACACTGATTGCCAAATCCCTGCTGCAGTCAAGGAAGTTCAGAGGACACCCCTTAGTACTCACCAAATGGCCTCTGAATGCCTCACCCCACATCAGCCCCACCCCAGCCTCTTCCTTGAATTCTCTTACCGCATCCTTGATTCCCCATTTCAGAAATGCCAGTTGTCATTTCCAGATGGTCCTGAATGAGAGTTTTGGCAGCTCCCCAGCTCTCAGAGTCTGCAACAGCTACTGGATTCGGGAGGTCAGCTTGGGGTCAGGGACAAGGGAAGGTGGGTCAAGGTCAGTCTTGTCACACAGGCTGGGAAAAGCAACAATTCCAGTTCATAGGTGTTGCTGCCTCAGGGTGGTGGGAGATGAAGGTAGAGTGATCAGAAAATTATCTGGGAACAGCAGTTCAACAGGCTCTAGGCCTGGCCAAGGGCCCTTTGTCCTGGGATGCTGCAGTGGTCTGGGTGAGGGGGACCCCGCACTGGGAAGGAGCCTGAGGACCTACCTTGAGTATGCTGTTTCTTTCCAGAATCCCAATCTGAACAGCTCTCAGGCAGTGAATCAGCTGCTGCTGGGAATGGCCTCCCAGATCTCAGAGCTAGAGGACAATATTGTGGTGGAAGATCTGAGGGGTAAGCACTGGAAGTAGAAGGGATGAGGGCCCAGAGGCCCGTGAGCCTGGGGACCCTTCTGGGTTAGTCACCAGGGAGTCGGACATGACTGAGCGACTTCACTTTCACTTTTCACTTTCATGCATTGGAGAAGGAAATGGCAACCCACTCCAGTGTTCTTGCCTGGAGAATCCCAGGGATGGGGGAGCCTGGTGGGCTGCCGTCTATGGGGTCACACAGAGTCGGACACGACTGAAGTGACTTAGCAGCAGCAGCAGCAGGCCTAGGGTACCTACAATGTAAGAACACACACACAGCAGCCATTAGAAAAAATTAGAGGAAAATAACTGTATTCTAAATTACCTACATCTGAGTATGTAGGGGGTAGCTTGTCCAGCACCATCTTGAGGTTAAGGAGGTGGGATGGGGGATTTGGTGACTAGAACCATCCTGAGTCTTAAGGGAAGAGTTTTTTGAGAAAAATTGCTCCTGGTCACAAATGGTGACATTGACATGTGCTGGATATGGGTAATGCCAACAGCCCAATTCAAGGCTGCTGGGTAAAGAAGGGTTAGGAGGACAGCCTAGAGCCAGGTCCTCTCTCCTCCTTAGATTATTGGCCTGGCCCTGGCAAGTTCTCTCGCACTGACTACGTGGCCAGCAGCATCCAACGTGGCCGAGACATGGGGCTGCCCAGCTATAGCCAAGCCCTGCAGGCCTTGGGGCTGAATACCCCGGGGAACTGGAGTGACCTCAACCCCAACGTGGACCCTCAGGTCAGAAATAGTGATGATAATAATGGCAACTAAAGCTTTCTTGAGGTGATACTAAGTCCTTTACATGTGTAACCCATTTAATCTGTGTGAAGAACATTATAGAGTAGACACCATCATTGTCCCCATTTTACCGATGACATAATTGTTAAGTCCATCTCGGAGGCAGGATTCAAATTCAGGCATCTGATTCCAGAGTATCCTCACCGCTACTCTGTACCATTTCTGCAGAATGACCCCTGGGTGGGGAGCCATTGTCCTGTTCCTGCAGGGTCTTGCCCCATGAGATGGATGACCCTGAAGCTGCTGGTCACTGGAGACAGCCTGGGTGGTGACACACTGGTCCTCCCACCAGACTTGTCACCACTTGAGGGGGCTGCCTAGAAAGAGGAAACTCTCTCAGGGCTAAGCAGCAAGCCAGGCCGCGGATGGGGTCCCATGTTTGAGGGATGGGGCAGTAGTGGCCACCCTCCTAACACAAAACCACACACGTATGCTCACACACTCCTCACCTCCTGTGGTGCCCCAGGTGCTGGAGGCCACAGCGGCCCTGTACAACCAGGACCTGTCCCGGCTGGAGTTACTCCCTGGGGGGCTCCTGGAGAGCCACGGGGACCCTGGACCCCTCTTCAGCACCATCGTCCTTGATCAGTTTGTGCGACTGCGGGATGGCGACCGCTACTGGTTTGAGAACAGCAGGAATGGGTAAGGCCTGCCTGGCTCCTGCCTCAGACTCTGTCTTGGCCTGGACCCCAGACCCTCTGCCTGTGAATGGCCTCCATGGGCCCTTGACTCCCAGCTGACCCACAACTCCCTCCCCACCCCTCTGGGTCTATTTTTCTCATCTGGGTTCCCAGGCCCGAGTTTGCTGGAGACCTGTGATCCCTTCTCATCCCAAACAATTCCTGGCTTTCCCCACCTTAGGCTCTTCTCTCCAGATGAAATTGCAGAAATTAGAAGCACCACTCTTCGGGACGTGGTGGTGGCTGTCACCAATGTGGACCCTGACACCCTGCAGCCCAATGTCTTTATTTGGCAGGATGGTGGGTGGCCTGGGAGAGCTCAAGCAATGGTGGCAGAGAAGGGGCAGAGGTTGTGTGTGGGGGGGTCACTTGGTGCTGTCTCAGGGGCTAGGCACCAGGCAGTTCCCTCTGTGTTGGTCTGGGAGGCCTGCATTAGGTGCCTCCCCCAGTAGAGACTAGACTGGTTTGCAGGCTGTACCTTGTGGTCGGGTTGGGGTGATGCTGAGAGGTGGGATGTGGAAGAGGAACTTTTGAGGGGAACAAGTTCCAGGGAGGTGGATCTGGGAGGGAGCAGTACCTGGCCCTTTACAGGAGAAGAGGGGAAGGATGCCTGGCCAAGGAGTGGGACGCTCAGGCCTTGAGACCTTCTGTGCTTCTCCCTCAGGTGCACCCTGCCCTCAGCCCCAACAGCTCACAACCGGAGACCTGCCCCACTGTGTGCCCCTGACCGAGATTCATTACTTCGAGGGCAGTGGTCCTGGCTTTGGCATCACCATCGTGGCTTTGTGCTGTCTTCCACTAGGTAAGCCCTTCAGCCCCCTCAGCCATGTCTCTTCTCTCAGCTCCCCTCCTCTCCACAGACTGTCCCCACCCCTTGTTACTGACTGACCTGTAGGGTTCAGGCCTGAGTTCATTTGAAGCCAGCCTCAGGATGCCTTAGGAAGGGAGGGGCAGCAGCCAGGGCCTTGGAAAACCCACAGGTGAGGGGTTCCTCTCCCCACTGGCTCCTTCTGACCCCCTTCAGTGAGCCTGCTTATCTCTGGGGTTGTGGCCTATTTCCGGGGCCGAGAGCGCAAGAAGCTCCAAAGGAGAGGCAAAGAGAGTGTGAAGAAGGAACCAGCCAGTGATGGAGTGTCAGGTGAGATGGGGCCAAGGGGAGGGAAGCGGGAAGAGAACCGAAGGTGCGGGGTGCTGTGAAAGAACCAGCTTACAGATGTGGGGAGAAAGCCAGGCTTCAGGGTGCTGGCTCAGACTGGAACTGGCCTGAGGGCCGGGGCCTGGGAAGCTCTGCTGAAACGCTCTGCCCTGCCCGTCGTCCCTTCCCTAGCGATGGAGTGGCCGGGCCCCCGGGAGAGGAGCTATCCAGTCACCATCCAGCTGCTCCCAGACCGGCGGCTGCAGGTTGTGGACCGGCGGCTCTCTGTGCTCCGCACCATCCAGCTGCAGCCCCCACAACAGGTCAACCTCATCCTGTCCAGCAACCGCAGATGCCGCACCCTGCTGCTCAAGATCCCCAAGGAGTATGATCTGGTATGGCCCAGCCAGCCTCCCCAGCCTGGGCTGCCCTCGCCCATTTCCCTTCTACGGCGAGTCCCCTCAGGTCACCGTGTCCTCAGCTGCAGGGCTCGTCTGTGAGGGCTGACACTGGGAGGAGGCACTGCTTTCCAAGGTCCCCACCCAACTCTCCCTTTGATCCCCTTGGGCCACTCACCGGGCCCTAGCCGGGTTGGAATGGGAGCCTTTTAGTTTCCTTCCCCCAACCCAAGGACCTCTGAGGGGAGGCTGAGCCAGGAGCTTGAGCATTAGCACGGCCTTCCTTCTGCCAGGTGCTGCTGTTTAACTCCCAGGAGGAGCGGGGTGCCTTCGTGCAGCATCTGCGGGGCTTCTGTGAGAACTGGGCTCTGGGCCTGGACATGGCTGAGATGAGCGAGTATGAGCTGTTCAGGAAAGCTGTGACCAAAGAGCAGCGGCAACGCATCCTGGAGATTTTCTTCAGACACCTTTTTGCCCAGGTGCTGTGACCAGGCTTTTTGGAAGCAGAAGGGGCCCAGGGGTAGGAGGAAAACTACCCAACTGTCCAACCTGGGCTGGACAGTACCCTATCTAGGGTGAACTGAGCTTCTGTCCTGAGGGCTGGAAACAGACAGCCCTGCTGGAACCCAGGTTTTGCTACTCACTAGGGCATCACCTTAGGCAAATTACATCGCCTCTGCTCTGATTTCAGTTTCCTCGTCTATAAAAGAGTGATTAAAATAGGATCCATCCCCTTGGGTTATGAGGATTCAGAAAGATAGTCTACGTTTGTGGTCTTCAAAGTGTGCTCCCTGGACCAACAGTAACAGCCTCATCTGGGAATTCGTTAGAAATTCAAGTCCTCAGGCCCTTCCCCCAGACCTAGGAAATCAGGAACTCTGAAGCTGGGACCCACAAGCCCTCCAGAGGATTCTGATTCACTCTAAAGTTTGATAAACACTGTTCTATGTACAATGTTTAGCCCTAGTGCTGGGTACATGATTGCATGTAATGCATGGAAGTTACATATATGGGCTTCCTTGGTGGTTCAATGGTAAAGAATCTACCTGCCAATGCAGGAGATGCAGTTTCAATCCCTGGGTCAGGAAAATCCCTTGGAGAAGGAAATGACAACCCACTCCAGTATTCTTGCCTGGGAAATCCCATGGACAGAGGAGCCTGGTGGGCTACAGTCCATGGGGTCGCAAAAAAGTTAGACATGACTTAGCCACTAAACCACAGTAAGTTACATGTATGTGACTTTTAAAATCAGGCACATGGCAACCCTGTCTGAACTGACAAAAGAGCGTATCTTTAGCCCCTTCCTGCCTTCCATTCATGTCTGCTGCAGTTTCTGTCACCGGTGTAGGCTCTTTCACTTGGCATTCCCAAACACTGTCCCTCCTTGCTCCCACCTCATCCCCTGCTAGTCTCCCCTCTGCAGGAGAGCAGAAATGAGCGACCACCAGGGCTCACCTTTCTGATCCAGACTTTGGGAGATGAGAGGGGTCACTGAACTGCTTCCAGCCCAGGCCTCAACTCTTCCTCTCCCTCCCTCTGCTGCTGTCCAAGTACAGGTGCTGGACATCAACCAGGTGGATGCAGGAACCCTGCTCCTGGACTCATCGCAGAAGGTGCGGGAGGCCCTGACCTGTGAGCTGAGCCGGGCTGAGTTTGCCGAGTCCCTGGGCCTCAAGCCCCAGGACATGTTTGTGGAGTCCATGTTTTCTCTGGCCGACAAAGACGGCAACGGGTACCTGTCCTTCCGGGAGTTCCTGGACGTCCTGGTGGTCTTCATGAAAGGTGAGGGGATGGTGGACCATCCCAGGTGCCAAGTATCTTTCAGCAGAGAGGTGACAGGGATCCCCCTGTCTCTTCCCAGGCTCCCCAGAGGACAAGTCCCGCCTGATGTTCACCATGTATGACCTTGATGGCAATGGCTTCCTCTCCAAGGACGAGTTCTTCACCATGATGCGGTATGGGGTGGGCCCCCTCCAGTCCTGAGACGTCTTGGTATTTTAAACAGGAAAACAGGTCAGGTCAGAGGAGGGTAGGTGAGGAGGTTATGTGGCCGTCTGCATTGAGAGGTGGCCTAGGTACTGCATCCTAGATGCCCAGAGCATCCAGCTTCAAAGTTTATCTGGCCAGGCCCCTGCCCCCAGAAGGGTCTGTTTCTTCAGTCAACACTAGCCAGAAAATTCTCCCAAGTGAAAAAACACAAACAACACCAAGATGACCAGTAACAAAGCCAACCAGCCTCTTTTGGATGCTGTCAGGTCTTTGCTAACTCTTCTTCTTTTTAAAAACTTTTTTCTTATTTTGGTTGCGCTGGGTTTCGTTGCTGTATGTGGGCTTTCTCTAGTTGCGGCGAGCAGGGGCTACACTCCTGTTGTGGAGTGCAGGCTCTAGACAAGTGGGCTCAGTAGTTGTGGCACACCGGCTTTAGTTGCCCCAAGTCATGTGGGGCATTCCTGGACCAGGGATTGAACCCATGTCCCCTGCACTGGCAGGCGGATTCTTATCCACTGGACCACCAGGGAAGTCAGGTCTTGGCTGATTCTTCTAAGGCTGTGCTTTACACAGTGAGAGCATGAATCCTGGAGGACAGATGCCCTTCATCACTGCCGATGTTAATCACCAGGACAGGCAGGAGGAGAAAAATGGAATGTTCTATATTTCAAACTTTCTCTCTTCCTGCTTCTTAAGCCATCTCTGGTTGTAGTGTGCCAATAAAGACCAGTTTGGGGCTCACAGACGTCTTATTCCTGGAGACAGTGCTCCAGTAACACAGCTTCCTGCAGCTCTACAAGGACAGGGTTCATATCTCATCCACCTTCTCCACACTGATTGGCACATAGCAGGCATTTGATGCATAGGCAACTGAATCAGATGAGACAAATGAGCAAATGAATAAACAGAATGCAAAAAACAGCTCAGATCCTTTTAACTTTTCTATCCCTGCAAACCTTACTCATTGCTTTCCGTGATCCCCTTCACTGCCACCTCTCTTGCAGGATAGATACAACAACTGGACGTGGGCTTCTGAAAGGGCTAGGGTGAAGCTGATTGCAGTTGTCCCTCGCTGGGTATGCTGCTGCAGGACCCTCTGGGAGAGGGTTTCTGCGCCTGGGGGCTAAGCTCCCACCTCCTCATCCTGTGCTCAGCGTGGCTCTGGCTCAGTCTCACCCTGAGCAAGTGGGATGATATATTTTTTTAATGTGATGGCAGTTGTTTGCTGTGTCATGCAGGCAAAGCTTTTTTTCTGCTGGACTCAACACAAATGTGCACGTGTGTTTGCTTGTGTCGAAAGCGCACCTAAGAAAAAAGTATGGCCATTGTAGATGCTGTCACGTTGGGTGTAGAGACACTTCTGCCTGCGTCCTGGGGTGTTGGCACAAGGAAGCAGAAGCCACTGTGGCTACATCTCCTCCCTCAACTCCCAACTGTCTGTGCCCCCACTTAACCATGAATGGGGTGCCCGGCATGGGTGTGGGAGTTATCAACACGAGAGAGCCTGCCACTTGAGTGGGCTGTGGCACACCTGGACATGTTCCTACACTCAGTGGACATTTATCCCCCGTTTGAGGGCTGCTTTCTCTAAGTGACTGGTCAAGGTCACTTTCAGTTTTGTTCTGCCTTTCGGGCCGTGGCCACCCCACCCAGCTTAGCGTCAGCAGCAGGCTGGATGAACACCTTCTCGGTGCCATTTCCTGGGTCACTGGTAACCACACTAGATAGTCTGGGGCCCGCCCCACCCAGCACCTGCCTGCCTAAACCTGACCTGGCTGGGTGACAGGCTGCTTTCTTCTTGGGTTCCCCCCACCCCCCGACCCAGGTCCTTCATTGAGATCTCCAACAACTGCCTGACCAAGACCCAGCTGGCTGAGGTGGTGGAGTCCATGTTCCGAGAGTCAGGCTTCCAGGACAAGCAGGAGCTGACGTGGGAGGACTTCCACTTCATGCTGCGGGACCATGACAGTGAGCTCCGCCGAACGCAGCTCTGTGTCAGAGGTGGAGGAGGAGGTGTGTAAGTTTGGAAGGCGTCAGGGATGGGCGTATCTTCAAAATGTGAGTTCCTGGTGCATAGCACTCAGGTCTTACTTCTCTCTTAGTCTTTGGTGCCTAGTACAGAGCCAGGCATGTATAATCAAGGGTGTCACCTACAGTTGTGCAATTTGTACACAAAGGTGCCCATGGAGGGGTCAGGGCAGGCTGAAATCTAGCCTACATGCTGCACACCAGCCACGCACATTGATCTGGGGTGAATCTGGCCAGAGGATGAGCCCCCATTTTCTGTATACAAACAATCTGCAGGGCTGCGTCCACCTGGAGGGGGACCCTTTTCCTAATTGCACGAAGTTGCCACATTGTCTAGCAGCAGCCACCTTGTGTGGGTGCTCCGTGTGGGCAGTGAGGGGAGCAAGGCTGGAGAGGGTATGGGGATGTGACCAAGCCACTGCCCTGTAGCCATCCTAGGACGGTCACCTCCCCGCACTCTTGGGGAAGCCTGTCCAGCTTCTTGTTCTCCTCTCCAGGTGTTGGAGACATTTTTAAACCAAACATCAGCTCTCGAGTGTCATTCATCACTCGGACTTCTGAGGAACGGTGAGCGGGAATGGGGCATGGGGAGGTGTCCTGACTGGGTCCCCTGCAGGGAAACGAAGCAAGTAGGGCTGGTGAGATCAGCCCCTGGGCCAGACATTTGCCCTCTGAAAGTTGCTCTTAATGCACAGTTGTTCTGAGTCTGTATTCCAGCTGCATCACACACATACCCACATACCCATTTACTGTTCAGGAGCCTGGCTCTTTCTGCCCCTCCAGGACACAATCTTCACACAGAACAGATGACCTGACCATATCCATTCCTTCGGTCCTGCCTTCTGCCAGACTCCTCTCTGATCAGTTTTATGGGCAGGATCTGTGGACAGAAATGAATCCCAGGATCTACCCCCTCCCAGCCCACCCTCAACCCTGACGTGGCAGTTCTTCTCCTGCCTGCAAAGACAAGGGGATCATGAGCCCCATTTTTCTTTCCTCAGTTCTTGCCCTCAGGGAGTGGGGCTCCCTGCCTCGAAAGCCCCGGAATTAGGAGGCCCTGGGCTGAAGAAGAGGTTTGGCAAAAAGTGAGTGTTTTCTAGAACCTTGATCCATGAAGACATGGGGAGAAGTCTCGGAGTCTTGGTCTGCCCACCTCCACCCACAAGAGACCATCCTGAGACTCATTCCACATGTCCCTGACCTGGCTGGCAGGCTGTTAAGTCGAATGACTCTTCAACCTCTTCCAACTTCTGCACCCTACTCTTTAGGCCAGGGGCCTGGCACTCGATGCAACACCAAGATGGCAGGGAGGGGTCCCCTGGCTCCTGCCTGGTTTGGGTGCAGCAGTGAGGCCTGGGCAGGGAGCAGGAGGAGAGACAGAAAGGACAGACAGGAGGAAGTGGAGATGGAGTAGTGGGGAGATGGAAGAGTGGGTGGACAGGGCAAGTCAAGATGAGTGGTAATGGCTCGGGAGAGTGGGAGTCACCCCCCAGAAGCTTTTTCTTTCATCTATTGCGGCCCATCCTGACTGCTGCCAGAGCACCAGGTCTCCTTTATAAGGTGGCACTTAGGGGAGGCCAGGATGCACTGACCTCAGGCTACCTGCCTCCCATTGCTGCAGGGCAGGGGTGCCCCCTCCCCGGCTGTACACGGAGGCGCTGCAGGAGAAGATGCAGCGGGGCTTCCTGGCTCAGAAGCTGCAGCAGTACAAGCGCTTCGTGGAGAACTACCGGCGGCACATCGTGTGCGTGGCTGTCTTCTCAGCCATCTGTGCCGGACTGTTTGTGGAGCGCGCTTACTGTAAGAGTTTCAAGTTGCAGGAGGGGAGGTGTGAGAGCCTTCTGGTTGTTTTTCCCGAACCTCAGCGTCTGGCCTGGGGGACCCAGGTGTTCTGACTCAGGCCTCTGTACTGTGCTGTTCCACCCCAATTCTACCCCCAGACTACGCCTTTGCCTCGCCACCATCGGGCATTGCACAGACCACCTTTGTGGGCATCATCCTGTCACGGGGCACGGCGGCCAGTGTCTCCTTCATGTTCTCCTACATCCTGCTCACCATGTGCCGCAACCTCATCACCTTCCTGAGAGAGACCTTCCTCAACCGCTACGTGCCCTTTGATGCTGCCGTGGACTTCCATCGTTGGATCGCCATGGCCGCTGTGGTCCTGGCCAGTATGTGGCAGCTGGGCATGCTTGCCATGGCTGCAGGCCCCTGGGTCTAGCTGTGGGGGAGACAGTGGGGACACTGGAGCTACTTGTACTTCCTTCTCTCCTCCCTGTGCCTCCTGTCTCCCTGGGGCTGGAGTTAGTTAGGGTTGGCCGTGGGAGGCATCTCTAATGGGATCTGTCTCTTTCAGTTTTGCACAGCGCTGGCCACGTGGTGAATGTCTATATCTTCTCAGTCAGCCCCCTCAGTCTGCTGGCCTGCATCTTTCCCAGCGTCTTTGTGAATGATGGGTCAGTTCTGGGGAGGACCCCCCTTGGGAATTCTGGGGAAGGCCTAAGGGTACAACAGAAAAGAGGTAGATGGCCCTAGACTCTCCACTCTTTCACTGAGTGAGAGTGAGAAGTTAGTATCCTGAGGAAGCCGAGAGACGACTTCCTTGCCCTCAGGAAGGAAGCTGGCCATGACTTGCCAGGAAAGGACTTTGGGAGATGAAGTTGGATACTCTTTCCCATGTGTACCTGACACACAGCTTGCTTTCTCAGCCTGCCATCCATTTACTGGGCAAACATTTAGGAAACATGTCTATGTGTCCATCCTGGAGCCAGAGAGTAAGAATGCCAAGATACATGCAGTCATTCAACAAGTATTTCTTGAGCACTGACTCTGTGCCTGGCATTGTTTGAGCCTAGTGATAGAGCATAGAGCCTCATGGAGCTTACAGAATATGAACCAGGCACTCAAGAAAGCAAAGGTTAGCTGCAGTAGGGGAATTCAAGATTACACAGGAAGAAGAACTGCTTTGAGACCAGAGAGTAGAACACAGGAGGCTGGGGCCCATGTTCTTTGGAAGGATCCCTGGTCGTCTGGGTAGAAGCCCAGGAACCTCTGTATTCAAGGCCATCAGGAACAGAGTCACATTGCAACAGTGGTGGAGCTCTTCCTGCCCCAGCCTGAGGTTCTGGGTGTCTTTGCCCTACAGGTCCAAGCTTCCCCAGAAGTTCTACTGGTGGTTCTTCCAGACAGTCCCAGGTAAAGAGTAGATGGTATGTGGAGTCTGGGGGTTCTGAGGACTTCTGATTTTGTCCTCATCTTCCTATGAATACACACTTGTCTATAGTGTTGACAGTTTCCCTTTGAAGGCTCCAGGACAAGCTTTAGTTCCAGCTTCTTTAGTTAAGCTGTTCTGGGAGCCAGGGCAGAATGGGGACATGCTCTCTGCTACTCTCAGCCTAGGCTGAGGCCCTGAGACCCGGACTGTCTGACCCTGTCTCTGCTGCCCCCAGGTATGACAGGGGTGCTCCTGCTCCTGGTTCTTGCCATCATGTATGTCTTTGCTTCCCACCACTTCCGACGCCGCAGCTTCCGGGGCTTCTGGTTGACCCACCACCTCTACATCCTGCTCTATGTGCTGGTGAGGGACTTCTCTGGGTAGGGCCAGGCCACAGGGCAGAGATGAGCATCATGATGTGGGGAGGGAGAAGGCTGAATTGGACTCAAGAGCTTCGACTGAGGCCCTGAGATCTGAGGCCACAGTCTGTGGAGTTGTGCCAGCCCCATGCACTCAACCCAGGCCCAGGGCTGGGGCAGGAAGTGTCTGGGTAAGGTGGGTGCAGAAAAGGGGCTGGTCGGCTGGGCCTGAGCTGTACTAACTGGCCATGTCTTCAGCTCATCATCCACGGCAGCTTTGCCCTGATCCAGCTGCCCCGTTTCCACATCTACTTCCTGGTCCCAGCACTTATCTACATGGGGGACAAGCTGGTGAGCCTGAGCCGGAAGAAGGTGGAGATCGGCGTGGTGAAGGCGCAGCTGCTGCCTTCAGGTACCAAGCTGGCCTGACCTCAGGTGGGGAGCATGAGAGGTCAACTCATGGGATGTGGGGAGACAGCTTTCCAGGCCTCCTCACCCCATTGTTGTTTCTGAGACCCTCTGGGGAGCCCTACGGCTTTCCTGATGGAACTGCAGCCCCCAGAAAGTCTGGACTTAGTTTCCAGGACTTGCACACAACGAGAGGTGACTACTGAAAAGAGCCAGTTGAAAGGCATTCAGAGGGGTTTAAGGACGAGAAAGACCAGAACATGCATGACTTGGGAGCAGGGCAGGGAACCGAACATCTCTCTCCCATTTCTTCATTCGGAAAAACCCCTCTTCAGAGACAGACAAATGGTCCAGACCACAAGAGTCTGTTGAGAGTCAGTGCTGGCCAGAGCAGGGATTCACATCAACACAGAGGGTGATGGAAGATATTTAAGGGTTGTGGGGCTGGCTGACCCTCAGAACTCACATAGTAAGAAAGTTAACCTCGTTCAACTTTATATCGATCAAGATTACTTAAGAGCAAAGTCTCAGCATGGTCTTCACATGCCTTTTGCACCCTCCAGTACTTGCAAATCTCCTTTTTCCACAAAGAAAGCACAAGCCTGAGGCTCAGCTGTGGTCAGGCAACAAACAGGATCCAGCTAAACTGTGATAAAATGTGGTACTTTCTATTTAGAGCACATAACACTTAGATGTGTAGGGTGGTGGTTAAGAGCTTGGCCTCTAGAGCTAGATAGAGCACATGACACTGGTTTTCCACCTGCCTCAGTGACCTAAATGTTCAAGGTAAACTGAGTTGAAAAAATAAATCAATTTAAAGAAAAACATCAGATCAATGATAATGCGGGAGGATGAGCACATAAGTCCCACCACAAAGGTAACATTCACATGCTGGAAATTTGGCAAACACTGAGGTGGTACTTGGGGAGCCTGAGGTCCCCTGACCTAGTACACTGGTATCCAGGACAGTGGTGTCAGCCTGGGCCCTTAGTGGGAGGAAGCAGCAAAGAGGAGGGGAGGGGCTAGAACAGGGGAGCAGAGAAGCCCAGCTCTTGAGTTACCCAAGAAACATATAAAAGGGTCCTCCAACCCCCAACCCAGAAGCCCTACTAGGTCAGATCACGTGGCTGCTCCCTGTGCCTGAGGTGAGTGATGAGGACAGGGCACCTGCTGATTCTCAGGTACCAGGAACAAGCCCTCTGATCCCTGCCCCTCCCTGCCCACGACCCTCAGGAGTGACCCACCTGGAGTTCCAGCGGCCCCAAGGCTTTGAGTACAAGTCAGGACAGTGGGTGCGGATTGCCTGCCTGGCTCTGGGGACCAACGAGTACCACCCCTTCACGCTGACGTCAGCGCCCCATGAGGAGACGCTTAGCCTGCACATCCGGGCAGCGGGGCCCTGGACCACCCGCCTCAGGGAGATCTACTCACTTCCAACGGGTGACAGCTGTGCCAAATATCCAAAGGTGCCCACCACTGGGACCACTTTTTGGGGCTCTAGCATTGACAGAAAGTCCCCACCCTTCCTGACCCCAGGATAAGATGCTTTAGCTACTGTAAAGCCAGACTGGGAGAGGGCTGGGGTTCCTCAAAGAGACTGGTTCTCCCTGTCCCTCTTCCCCCACATATCTAAGCTCAGAGCTTGGGAAGGGCCAGGCTCATCTCATCTTCCTCTTCTGTTGGCAGCTGTACCTTGATGGGCCATTTGGAGAGGGCCATCAGGAGTGGCATAAGTTTGAGGTGTCAGTGCTAGTGGGAGGGGGCATTGGGGTCACCCCCTTTGCCTCCATCCTCAAAGACCTGGTCTTCAAGTCATCCTTGGGGAGCCAAATGCTCTGTAAAAAGGTGAGTGTTTACTCTCTTCCATTCTTCAAAGAAATAGGGACAGACAGCCTGATTGTGTCCCCACATCACAGCAAAGCAGCATGATAAAAAGCCCTGGCTCCTTGAGCTGAGCTGAGTCAGAGCCCTAGTCATGTGTCCCCAGATCTACTTCATCTGGGTGACACGGACCCAGCGGCAGTTTGAGTGGCTGGCTGACATCATCCGGGAAGTGGAGGAGAATGACTGCCAGGACCTCGTGTCCGTGCACATCTACATCACCCAGCTGGCTGAGAAGTTCGACCTCAGGACCACCATGCTGGTGCGTCAGGGCCGGCCAGGGGGCAACTCTGGGTATGTGGGTGGGCCGAGCAAGCCAGGATGGCCAAGGCGCTGGCTGTGACCTTGCTCCTCTGCTCCCTCCCCCAGTACATTTGTGAGCGGCACTTCCAGAAGGTGCTGAACCGGAGTCTGTTCACGGGCTTGCGCTCCATCACCCACTTTGGCCGTCCCCCCTTTGAACGCTTCTTCAATTCTCTGCAGGAGGTCCACCCAAAGGTCAGTCCCACTCCCAACCATCCTTCCCCTGCCAGGACTTCCTGGCCCTTGAAGAGCCTGCAGCTGTGTCCTGAGCAGAGGACCTCAGGATGGGGTCCAGGGTTGGAGGAGGGCTTTAAATCCCACCCCTGCCGCCCCAATTCAAGCCTCCTCCTCCTCAGCGCCTGGGGTCAATGCCCTGGTCACTCCAGTCAGGCTTGGGAAGCAGCTCCTGGGGAGTGAGCATCTCAAGGCCACAGGCCTCTCCTCTGCAACCACTGCTCTCTCCCCACCAACACTTGATAGGTGCAGAAGATCGGGGTGTTCAGCTGCGGCCCTCCAGGAATGACCAAGAATGTAGAGAAGGCCTGTCAGCTCATCAACCAGCAGGACCAGGCCCACTTCGTGCACCACTATGAGAACTTCTGAGCCCACCTTCCCTGGTTCCCGGTCCCTCCATGGACCAGCCCTGCCAACAGTTTCTGTCAGAATTCACCTCAGGCCTCAGCCAGAGAGCTGAAAGGGCCTCTCCCTCATTGCCCTATCTGTCCCAGGCTCTGAGGAGTTAGCAGAGACACTTGCAGCTCACATCACAGCAGGCTGTGGCAGATAAAGTGGGGAAGTCTCCGCCTTGTGATAACTGAGGTGAAGAGACAGCTGCATTTTTCTCTGCTAGATCCCCATGTCTTTTTCCCTTCCACAAAATCAGTGAATAGTGTTGGTGTTTTCGTGGCCTAGGCATTTGAGGGAGGATGGGTAGGGTACCTGGTGTGAAGAGAAGGCTCAAGAGAAAATCTCCTCAGAACCCAGCTTAGAAGCTTCAGTGTTAAACCTGGCAGCCCAACTGTCTCAGTTCAGTCTCTGAGGGCTTTGCCCTCCAGCTCTACCCCAAAGCCCTTCCTGCTCCTAGGGGATCAGGAACGCTGAGTGATGCCCACTGCCCACTGCCCTCACCTCTTGGCAGACCCATCTCTTCCTGCTGGAGCAGCCCTTCAGCTCCAGTACCACGGGAGCCCAGCCTCTCTGCACATCATCCAGAGTCCCCTCTTGGCTCCCCACCTTCACAGGAGTTGGATGACCAGCTGTCCCAGTTTGCCCAGGACTCTCCCAGTCTTAGCGCTGAAAGTTTCTTGTCCTAAGAAACCCCTCAGTTCCAGGCAAATGAGGACAGTCAGTCACCTTCCACAGGGGCCAACCTGGGACATCCCCTCCACGCTCTTTAAGACTCTTCCTTTTCCTCCTTCAAGTGGCTCATTCCTCAAAAGCTAAGCTTTAATTAAAAAAAAATTTTTTTAGTATAATTTACATATAGTAAAGTGCACAAATCTTAAAGCTACCATGTACAACACGTGTTGCTACTACTATCCAGATGAAGATCTAGGACATTTGCATCACCCCAGAAACTTCCTTTGTACCCCTGTCAGTCCACCACCCCCAACCCTTAGTAGCAACCACTGATGTGAATTATATTATCACCCCAGATTCATTTGTTCCTATTGAATGTATTCTTTTGAAACTGGCGTCTTTCACTCAACAATGTCTCTGTGATTCACCCATGTTATTGTGTATATCAGTAGTTTGTTCTTTTCTCATGCTGTGTCAAGCTCCATTGTAGAGATGTACCACAGTTTGTTTATGGAGTCTTATGTCGATAGACATTTAGATTGTTTCTAGTTTCTGATAATTATGAATAAAACTACTATGAACTTTCTTATGACTTATTGTTTGGTGTACATAATGCACTCATTCCCAAGAGGGTATGTATCTCAGAATGGAGTTGCTGGGTCATAGAGTCCTCCAGCCAGCGGGACCTGTGGCAGGGAGAGTTTCAGGCCGTCTCCACATTCCCGCCCCAGGCTTCTCTCCCCATTGGTTCTATTCTACCTCTTCTGACAGGTCAAATGGCTTGAGCCCCCTACCCTATGTACCAAAGGAATCTCTGAGAGAACTGGAAGGACACCAGATCAGGGGCCAAGAGACCTGGACACTACTGCTAACTCTGCCTTTATAAGTAGCTACAGAAGAAAATCCTGTAACTTCTCTGAGCCTGTTTACTCATGTATTAAAATGTCTGTGTAGATACTAGGAAGACAGATAGTGATACTGGCCCAGAAAATTACACAGATGAGGAAATGTATGAGAATATATTGTACAATTGCAGTGGATGATGATTATTAACCTACCTATCTCCTAACAGCATCAGACCTATAGGCCTCCAGCCCTCCTGCCCCTCGCCAGGTAGACAACCAGTCATTGATTCCAAACTCCAGCCCCTTAAGTCTCAGCCTTAGCTGTATTCCCAAATGTGGCCCATCAGTGCCTTCCTTATTCCTTTCTAAAGACCATTCAAAATATCTATCTGTCTCATCCTAACTCACCTATCCTTGTGAGACTAGCACATGTTGTTGACATGGCTGTTATGATTGTCCATAGTCTCTACTCAGCCTTATCCTCCCTAATGCTTGGGCCTGACTGAAGGTCTGCTGAAGACTCCGTGATCACTCTTGCCCAGGATCCAGGCAATGGCAACTGCCTGTCCAGCTGGACAGGGGGACATCTATGCCACCAAGATCTTAGGTAGCCTCAGGTGACACCCAGCCTGTCTGGCATTAGTCCTGATACCACACCCTAGCCAAGTTCCAGACGTCAGACTGAAGCATGTATTCATATGATCCGGCTACTGTCTAACCTTGACCAGTCTCCAGAAAGCCACATGTTGCATGATAGAAGTCAAGGACGCGCAGAGAGGATAGAAGTTCAGTGTGGTTATTCTCCAGAACTTCAACTGGCCCCACCCTTCCTGGAACCTTGAGGCCAAGTCTTGGGAAATGAATTGAAAGGCAGGATCAGGTAACAAGCAGGCAATGTGCCTTTGGATTGAGATAATGAGATCACGGACTGCAAAATGAGATCATGAGTGTAGGGGAGAGGTTAGACACTGGAGAATATGTAAACATAGGAGGCCACCAAAACTTCCAGAGAAAGAGGACTAGGGAAGGATGACTCACAAAATGTAACAGACATGTTTATATCTTATATCAACTCTGAGAAAGAAAGCAAATCTTTTCTACTTCAGGTCACAGATATAGGTCTCAGGTCCTAGGACAGAGCCCAGCCCAAGCCCTGCCTTGGGCATGGGAATCGGGTGGAGAATGGAACAGGGGTAGAGAAGGAATAGGGTGGGATTGGAAGGAAGTGGGGCTGGAGATGGAGAGGATGAGGACGAGATTTGGTGAAAGGGCTTCAGGGTTAGGTGGGAACGGAGTACATGAAGATGTGGGGAGGTGCTGAGGCTGAGCTCTAGGAGAAACACATGAAGGCTAGCTCTTTGCCTTTCCCCTCATATTTCCAGACCCAGCACCATTTGAGAGGGGAGAAAGTTGATAAGATGTGGCAACCTTCCCATCCACTTCCCATCCACTTCCTCACAAGCATTTTTGAGTGCCTGAGTGCATGCTAAACCGCTTCAGTCGTGTCCGACTCTCTGCGACTGTATGGGCTGTAACCTGTCAGGCTCCTCTGTCCATGGGATTCTTTAGGCAAGAATACTGGAGTGGGTTGTCATGCCCTCCTCCAGGGGATCTTCCCAACCTAGGGATTGAACCCATGTCTCTTATGTCTCCTGCATCAGTAGGCAGGTTCTTTACCACTAGCACCACCTGGGAAGCCCCAAGAGTTTTTGAATAAGAGGAGCCAATTTAGCATAGTCGTTAAGAGTGAGGGATTTGAGTCAAACTGGGTCACCAGCTGGGTGACCTTGAGCAAACAAAGGAACTCAGTGCATTTTGCCTCTTCATAAAAGGGGGAAAATCCAATGATAAAATTCAATTCAATTCAACAAATATATGCTGAGCTTTTATTAGGTCCCAGGCAAGATTCAGCTCCCATGGAACTTCTCTGTTAATGGGAGCAAATGGACAAGAAACAAGGAAAGAAAGAAAAGGAAGATAATCCTAGATCGTGATCAGATCAGATCAGATCAGTCGCTCAGTCGTGTCCGACTCTTTGCGACCCCATGAATCACAGCACGCCAGGCCTCCCTGTCCATCACCAACTCCTGGAGTTCACCCAGACCCACGTCCATCGAGTCAGTGATGCCATCCAGCCATCTCATCCTCTGTCGTCCCCTTCTCCTCCTGTCCCCAGTCCCTCCCAGCATCAGAGTCTTTTCCAATAAGTCAACTCTTCGCATGAGGTGGCCAAAGTACTGGAGTTTCAGCTTTAGCATCATTCCTTCTAAAGAAATCCCAGGGCTGATCTCCTTCAGAATGGACTGGTTGGATCTCCTTGCAGTCCAAGGGACTCTCAAGAGTCTTCTCCAACACCACAGTTCAAAAGTGTCAATTCTTCGGCGCTCAGCCTTCTTCACAGTCCAACTCTCACATCCATACATGACCACAGGAAAAACCATAGCCTTGACTAGATGGACCTTTGTTGGCAAAGTAATGTCTCTGCTTTGAATATGCTGTCTAGGTTGGTCATAACTTTCCTTCCAAGGAGTAAGCGTCTTTCAATTTCATGGCTGCAGTCACCATCTGCAGTGATTTTGGAGCCCAGAAAAATAAAGTCTGACACTGTTTCCACTGTTTTACCATCTATTTCCCATGAAATGGTGGGACCGGATGCCATGATCTTCGTTTTCAATGTTGAGCTTTAAGCCAACTTTTTCACTCTCCACTTTCAATTTCATCAAGAGGCTTTTGAGTTCCTCTTCACTTTCTGCCATAAGAGTGGTGTCATCTGCATATCTGAGGTTATTGATATTTCTCCCGGCAATTTTGATTCCAGATCATGATAAAGAGATTCAAAAATAATAAAACAATAATCTGAAAGTGAATCATTAAAGGGAGCCCCTTTAGATAAGATGATTAAGAAAAGGCTCCTGAGGTGACTATAAGATTTTAACAATTAAAGCACACAGAGCTTGCTGTGTGCCCAGTGCTATGGTGAATGCTTTATACATACTAATTCACTTGATTTTTGCTGTATTGCCCTATATGTGAGTGAGAGATCTGGATTTGAGCCCAGGAAGTTTTAACCAGAGACCAGGCCCTTAACTACCACTTTATTTTGCCTCTCAAAAGCATGTAAGCGTTCAGGCAAAGATAATGTATGATAGCCCTGAACTGTGTCTGGGACATAGCAATATTATTATTGTTATCAGTTATTATTAAGAGAGGTTGAAGCTCTAGGAGTCACAGCTCCATATTCTGAGGAGTTTGGAGTATTTGGGGCTTGAGTGATGCTAAGTGACTTGTCCTTTTTAAAAAAAAATTTTGTTTACTTATTTAATTTTGGCTGTGGGTCTTCCTCGCTCCATGTGGGCTTTTTCTAATTGCCTCAAGCCGGGGTTACTCTCTAGTTGCAGCGCAGGGGCTTCTCGTTATGCTGGCTTCTCTTGTTGCAGAGCACGGGCTCTAGAGCTCGGGTTCAGTAGTTACGGCCCACAGGCTTAGTTGCCCTGTGGCATGTGGGATCTTCCTGGACCAGGGATCAAGATCAAACCTGTGCAGACTCCTAACCATTAGGCAGCCAGGGAAGTCCAAGTGACTTGTTCTGAGTCCAGGTCTGTCCTGTGCTGACTGCTCTCTCCCCTTCCCATCTCTCTAGGAAGGGGGAGGGGAGGCCTGCCCTACCCTCTAGGGACATCAGGCCCGCAGATCATGTGGAAGTCACTCCTTCCTGGTATTTCCTGGAATGTGACAAGGAGAGTTAACGTCCCTGCCCAGTCTCCAGGAAGTTGTAAAGGACTGGGAATCTCTCCAACCACCTTCTCAGGAATTATTTTCCTCCCTGCAGAGACTTCAGATAAACTGTAATATGAAGACACTCCCTTTTCTGAGAGTGAGAGGCTGGCAATAAAAAGTTGTAGGAGAAGTTGCCCCGAGTGCATTGGATGCTGGGTCGGTACCTGGGTTCTGTTTCTAGCCCTACTACTAAAATCATTGTGTGACCTTAGGGAAATCACCAGAGTCCTCTGGGCTTCAATTTCCTCACCGAGAAAATGAAGGGAGTAGGCTAAGACCACTTCCAGACCTAAAAGTTTACCATTTCCCTCTGTGCTCATTATCCTAACTGAACAGAAGCCCTGTATTAGGAAATAGAAGCCCTTCTTTGACCTTCCATCCAAGGTTCAGTTGGGCAGGAGAAGGAAACAAACATTTAAAGGTGTGTGTTCTAGGCTCTATACCACATTTATACAAATTGCCTCATTTAATCTTCACATTAACTCTTTGGAGAAGGTATTGTTGCTCTCATTTTACATAGAAGGCACCTGAGGCTCAGAGAGTAATTGCCCACAAACATCCAAGAAGGAACAAGCAAAATCAGGATTTGAACCCAGGTCCCATGAAATCTCAGAATTTCTGCTCTTTTCCATCTTGGTGCGTCTAATGGTATAGAAAGAGAAGGCGATCAAGAAACAATCAGGGGCTTCCCTGGTAGCTCAGTGGTAAAGAATCAGCCTGTCAGTGCAGGAGACACAGATTTGATCCCTGGTCCAGGAAGATCCCACATGCCTCAAAGCAACTAAGCCCATGCATCACAACTATTGAGCCTGTGCTCTAGAGCTTGGATGCCACAACTACTGAGCCCACTCGCTGCAACTGCTGAAGCCCACACACCCTAGAGCCTGCACTATGCAACAAGAAAAGCTACTGCAATGAGAAACCTGCACACCACAACCAGAGACAGTAGCCCCCACTCGCTGCATCTAGAGAGAAGCCTGTGCAGCAGTGAAGACCCAGCACAGCCAAAAATATATAAAATTATTTAAAAAAAAACCCAAACTACAGCATGGTGACTATTGTTAATGATACTGTATTGCATATTTGAAAGGTGTTTTAAGACAGTGGATTTTTAAAGTTCTCATTACAAGAAAAAAATTTGTAATTATATACAGTGACAGATGTTAATTAGATTTACTGTGGTCATCGTCTCACAATATGGATCATTATGTTGTATACTTGAAATTAATATAAATATTATTTTTCAGGTGGCACTAGTGGTAAAGAATCTGCCTGCCAATGCAGGAGACTCAAGAGACGCAGGTTCAATTCTATGGTTAGCAAGATCCCCTGGAGTTGAAAATGGCAACCCACTCCAGTATTCTTGCCTGGAAAATTCCATGGACAGACGAGCCTGGTGGGCTACAGTCCATGGGGTCAAAAAGAGTAGGACACGACTGAGCATATATACCTAATTTAAGAAAAGAAACAGTTAAACATTTTCATAATCTGTTTCTCATTGTTAATTATTCAAATGGCATTTATTGACCAATTGCTGTGACAGGTCATGTTAGATCCCACAGGGCTCAAAAGGACTGCAAGACACATCCCAGCCCTCTGGGAGTGAAAAATCAGTCCAGCTTTGGGGAGAAAGTGCAGTAACTCATTACACTTGCAAGCACAGTGCTTGTTCAAGGTCCGTCTTTCCTGTTATGCTGTGAACTCCTAGAAGGGAGGGCCTGGGCCCCTGCTGTTCACTGTCGTTTTTCCACTGCCTAGCAAAGTGCTGGGCACAGAGCAGATTCTCTCGGGCTTTATGGTACATAGATTACATCACACAATAAATAACTGATTAAACACCAAAATAAGTGGTAGAGCTGTGAGAGAGTTTAGGAAAAGTCTCTGGAGGAGGGAACCATCCTCGAAGGATAAGGGTCAATTGTACAAACTCATCTCTGGGCTGGAGTCCACATTCTACTGGTCCAGACTTGAGCTGTGTTCCCCTTCCACAACCAGACCTCCCTAAAGATGGCATCTCTAGAAGGAAAGAACATCTGTGAATTCCTTTTACCTTTGGATCTGTTGACATCAGTGTGACACGGTTACCTCATCAGTGCTAGTGACCCCAACGAAGGATCACTTTATAAGAAACAGGCCTCACCTGGCCTGGGTTCAGGTGCTGGGGAGCAACTAAGCCCATGCGTCCCACTGCTAAAGCCACAGTGTCTAGGGCCTGTGCTCTGCAACAAGAGAAGCCACTGCAATGAGAAGCCTGAGTGCTGCATTAAAGAGTAGCCCTCATTCTCTGTAGCTAGAGAAAGACTGCACACCAATGAAGACCCAGCAAAGCCAAAAAAAATTTTAAACTATATTAAAAAAGACACAAACATGCTGATGTATGGCAAAACCCAACAAAATTCTGTAAAGCAATTATGCTTCAGTTAAAAAATAAATAAATTAAAAAGAAAAATAAACCAACAAACAGAACTCAGTGTCATGGAGTCCACAAAACATTGCTAAGTCCAAAAGATGCAGGCATCCAGAACTAGAGGGAAGACTTGCCAATTACTGCCCCCATAAGAGTGGTTACTCCCTTAGTCATCAGATAAAGGACATGATTTACTTAAGAAGACCAAGAGATAACACAAGGAGACAAACAGTTCACTTCTCAGACCCGTGGTTCCACCCTATGGTCCTGAGGTTTCTCAAGTGACTCCTGGGCCCATGATATAACAGATCAACTTGCCCAGCCTGCCAAGGGTCTTCTAGGGGTCAGGGGTGGGGTTGTAATCAAGATTGGGTGGCTCCCTACCTCTCCATGCTCCTTGGAACTGGCTGCAGCTGAAGGATTTCTGGGAATGGAGTGTGTCCTCTGTTTTGGGAGTTCATGATACGGCTCATGCACTTCTTCATTTGACTCTGAAAGCTACAGTGAATTGTGACATCCTTATTCACTTTTTAAAATGATACTGGTCAAACTTTTTTAACTAATAGAG
Organism: Bos indicus; assembly: GCF_029378745.1. Lineage (NCBI taxonomy): Eukaryota > Metazoa > Chordata > Mammalia > Artiodactyla > Bovidae > Bos > Bos indicus. Next base: position 65,137,272 of record NC_091769.1, read on the forward strand.
ATAAAAAAATGATGAAAGTCCTTCTGTTCCCCTCCCCTCAGACACCATGAAACCTCCCTCAAATCCTCTCCTCTGGGGTGAACTACCATTAACAGTTTGGTTTCTATCCTTCTAAACAATCTCCCCCACACACAGTCAAACATATGTATGTATGGGGTCGGGGAGGATCTGAGGCAGTTATTTAATCTCTGTAACTCAGTTTTCTCAGGTTTATAATGGAAGGAATACTAATCCCATAGGGTTGTTGTGAGGTTGAAATGAGTTAAGATACCTAGCATTCTCAGAAAAGAGTCTGGCCCAGGACTTCCCTGGTGGCGGAGTGGATAAGGAATCTGCCTGCCAATGCAGGTGACACAGGTTCGATCTCTGGTCTGGAAAGATTCAACATGCCGTGGAGCAACTAAGCCCCTACACCACAACTACTGAAGCCTGTGCATCGTAGAGCGCATGCTCTGCGATAAGAGAAGCCACCATATTGAGAAGCCTGTGCACCACAATGAAGAGTAGGGCCCGCTCACCGCAACTAGAGAAAGTCCACTAGCAGCAATGAAGACCCAGCATAGCCAAAAATAAATTAATTAATTAATTAAAAAGAGTCTGGCCCATAGTAAACATTCAAGAGGTTGGCTGTTATACCTATCCCCTCATTCTTTTCCACAGCAGCTTAGTATCCTACTGCATAGATGACACTACTGAGAGGTTTTACTGCCCCTATGACAGATGCCTGCTGCTGCTGCTAAGTCACTTCAGTCGTGTCCGACTCTGTGCGACCCCATAGACGGCAGCCCACCAGGCTCCCCCGTCCCTGGGATCCTCCAGGCAAGAATACTGAAGTGGGTTGCCATTTCCTTCTCCAATGCATGAAAGTGAAAGTGAAGTTGCTCAGTTGTGTCCGACTCCCAGCGACCACATGGACTGCAGCCTACCAGGCTCCTCTGTCCATGGGATTTTCCAGGCAAGAGTACTGGAGTGGGGTGCCATTGCCTTCTCCGATGACAGATGCCTAGGAACACACAAATAAACTAAATGGATCTCCTAAACTTAGGGGGGGGGCGCTGGATCCAGAACCCAGGATTCTGCCTGTGGCCCAGAGTTGTTCTTATCATACCACAGGGTCCCCACAGGCCCCCTTAAAACCAAAGAGGTCTGAAAGGGGCAGCTGGTCTCACTCCTTGTTCTTCAATGAGATCCTACTCAGCTGCCCCATCTCATTTGGACCCCAGGCTGTCTCTGATGGGTCTCCAGGGCAGGGGGCTTTAAAAGCAGGTGAGCCCTCCTCTTGCTCTGGACATACCCCCAGGTCCTTTCTCTGCTACCCAGTGAAACATGCTGAGGACATATAGCTGCTCTGGGATCAGCTCAGGCCGACTGCTGAGAAGCAATGGCTCAGAGCTCAGAGTGAGATTAGGCTACTTATCAGGCTACAGACACTCCCAGAGCTCCCTCTGTGAGCACCAGGCACTGCACCAGCCATTGAGGGGTACCTCCATAATGTGGGTAAGAGGCATAGCCATGGCCTTAGGGAGACCCTAGCCAGTAGGGACCAATCACTTACTTAGGGCTCCTGGGTGCAGGGTTCCCCTGGGTGTTCACAGGGGCAGAGCAGGGCAGGCAGATAAAAGGGAGCTACTGAATGCAGTTACCTGGTTCCTACTTGTCCTGCTTGGCCTCCACGTCTAGGTGCCATCTCCTCCTCCTAGCCCTGACAGGTTTATGGAAAAGCAGAGGACACTGGGTCATGGGCAGGCTGAGCCTTTCCTGTCACTCTGGGAACTTCTTTGAAGCACTTTTGCAAACTTGAGGCACAGAACTGGAAAAGCCTTGGGGATCATCCACCCTGCCCATTTACCAGCTGAAGACAAGAGATTTGGTGAGGAAGGGGCAGGGCCACAGTCATGGAGCCATTCATTCTGCCCCTGTGACCACCCTGAGGTAGGTGTTATCTTTCCTACTTAAAGAATAAGGAACCCGAGGCTTTTAGAATTTGAGTTGCTCAAGGTCATAAGAAAATGTAGTAGCCTAACATGTAACTACCTACCTCTTTCTTTCTATGGGGAGCCCAAGACATCCAAACACCCCACTGGCCTCTTCCTTTATCACCGCTTCCAAATGCAGGAGAGCTTCTCTGGTAGTTGGGCCAATGACAAGATGCATATTGAATGACAGAAAACTTTTCCTCAGCCAACCCCAGCAATATCTGTCTTTCCCCTGGAAGATTCACTCCCTTTGGAACCCTGTTCTGGAAGAGGCAGTATGGCTTTAGGGACCAGCCGAGTTCTAGTTTTGTTGGGTGTGCAGCAAGATGTGGGAATTTTGTATGTGGTAGGTGGCTCAGATAGTAAAGAATCTGTCTACAATGTAGGAGACCTGGGTTCGATCCCTGGGTCAGGAAGATCCCCTGGGGGAGGGTATGGCAACCCACCCCAGTATTCTTGCCTGGAGAATCCCCATGAACAGAGGAGCCTGGCAGGCTACAGTACATGGTGTTGCAATGTCAGACACAACTGAGCGACTAATACTTTCACTATACTTTTCACCAGGGGAAGCCAAGTCTGGGGTGCCCAGGGGAGCTCTGGCTAGAGCCTATCTGCCCCCGTGATGTGTTGTAAGCCCAGCTGTTGTTCCCCAGAACAAGCAGCCCCAGTTTCCAAAGGTCACAGCTGAGTCACTTTCTTCACCTTACCCTAGATTACTGGCTCCATTTCCTCTGAGCTTTTTCCTCATTCACTCCCTCTAAGCTCATACGTTTTCTTTTCTTCTGCTTACTTAGCAGTTTTTCCAGAAGTTCCTTAGAATCATCAATCCTTGAGATTATAAATGCTGGCAGTCCTATCTCATCCCATTTAGAGGGTGACAAGGGAAATGATTCACTTTAGTGTTTCTGAAAACACGTGACACAAATATGCAAGCAAACTTGAAAATCCACATTGTTAAGCTACATATATAAGCACAGCGTTAAATACATATGTGCTTAAAAAAGCAATGTGACAATTGTATTTTAATCACTTGCTCAGAAATTCCAAAAGAGTACTACAAACTGTCAGTCTGCAAGGTCTGAGAATCCAAGATTTGCATCTTATTAACTATTTGAATTCTTTCTATACCACGTTGATTTGCATATATAAGAGAGGTCAGGGCCCAAAAGGAACATTCTATACACACCATCCTCACTTCCTCCAAGTGACTTACTGAAGTGACTATCTCTCAGAGTGCCCTGGCATTGAAGTTTGGTGGAGCAGAGACAGCCTTCTACAGATACAGATCAGTAGCTCAGTTGTGTCCAACTCTTTGCGACCCCATGAATCACAGCACTCCAGATCTCCCTGTCCATCACCAACTCCCGGAGTTCACTGAGACTCTCGTCCATCGAGTCAGTGATGCCATCCAGCCATCTCATCCTCTTTCGAGAGCCTTCTAGTATAAGTTTACTTACAGGGAGGGTCCCCTGCTCCACAGTGATCCAGTCACAGCTCCCCATGAATCCTACGCCAGCACTTTACAGGGGCTGTTTGTTCTCACATCCTGCTACAAGGGATACTGAGTTTACTAATAAGAAGATGAAGGCCTGAAGAAATGGTGTCCTGTTCAGGTTACAGATGGTGGAGGCCCAAGTCTCCAGCTTTCCCAGGGTTGGCCTGAAGCCAGAGCGCCAGTGGCTGTATGACCCCATCTTTGAAAGCTCTCCTACCCTGCAGAGTCCTCCAACACTACGTGGACTCAGGCACACCCAAACTCAGATTTTCTTAGGTGGTCTCAATATTCTGTTTTCTTTTCTAACCAAGACACCTTTAAAAGGTGTAAACTCTTCAACCCAGCTATTGTCATTCTAAAATACAACTTCAGGAAAGAGTAAGTTAGAAGCATGAAAATGTATGTACAAGGATAGTCATTGAAACTTTATCATAAGCTCGAAACCCTGCAGAGTATCCAAATATCCAAACCACTGTGATTTGCTTTATAAATAATGGTACATCCATATGATGGGATATGGTGATGTAGAATGATGATGTATGACACAGTTAAGGGAGTGGCCAAGATGGTGGAGTAGGAAGACCCTGAGCTCACTTTCCCCCACAGGCACACCAAAATTACAACTATTTACAGAGCAAATTATTAATGAGAAAGACCTGAAAACTAGCAGAAAAGATCTACAACTAAAGATGTAAAGGAATCACAGGACTTCCCTGGTGGTCCAGTGGTTGGGGGTCTGCCTTCCAATTCAAGGGACATAGGTTTGGTCCATCATCAGGGAACTAAGACTCCATGTGCCACAGGGCAGCTAGGCCTGTGCACCACAGCTGGAAAGCCCAGGTACCCTAGAGCTCTCAATCATCAACTAGAGAAGCCTGCACCCTGTAACGAGAAGTCCTTGCACCACAACTGAAGAAGGTCCACAGGCCAGCAATGAAGACCCAGCACAGCCAAAAAAGGAATAAAGGACTCACAACAAGACAAGTAGGAGGGGCAGGATAGTCAAGTCACACATCCCCCAGCGGATGACCCACAATGGGAGGATAACTACAATTGCTGAGGCTCTCCCCATTAAGCAAGGGCACCAAGTCCCACATCAGGCTCCCCCTCCTGGAGGTCCTACATGGAGAACCACAGCCAGGCTGTGCCTCTGCCCACACACAGGGAAGTCAACGATGGGGCCACACCTCCCCAGGCCCAGCTCTGGGCCTGCAACCTCCACCTCAGGATCACACCTGAGAGCCTGAGGCTAAGGAGTGGAATAAGGTAATGCCAAGAACCTGGGTGTTCCTACAGACAGCTCCTTTCTCCTCCCTCCAGCCACCCATTAACATACAGACAAGACTGGAACTGAAACCCAAGAAGAGCACTCACATCTAGAGCCTAAGGGACACCCCTAAAGGGGTCCTTACTCCACAGGGCCTCTGGATGATGGGAACCTTGTAAAATATCAGCACTCAAAAGAGACCAGTGCAACCCTTCCATGAACAATGGAGGAAACCAATGCCTGAATTGGGAAAGTGACTTGGGAAGTCACACAGTGAATTAGCTGCAGGCCTGGGATTAGATACAACCCAGGACTCCTGCACCAAATCCTTCACAACAAGCTGCCTCTTGTAGGCCTGATGGGTGCAAGACCCTAGAGGACAGAGGCTTCTCTCCAACACATCACCTTCAAGAAGCTCCTGCTGATGATAAGATCCACTGAAAGATCTTGTGGCAGAAACATCTTACATGAATCCTGTTACCACTTCTAGGTACCCAAGGAAGGAACTCAGGGTCTGACTCAGAGAGGCTTTAAGCAGAGAGGACAGTCAGGAGGGAGACAGGGAGGCCGTGGGAGTGCAGCTGTGCTGCTTCAGGATGGCAGCGGCTGCACCGGAGAACCTCTGCTGCTGCCTGACAGATGCTCCCCTCGGGTGATGAGTTCCCAGCCAGGCCACCTCACTGCCGCCCTCCCTGAGCCCTCAAGGACCTCGGTGACCTCGGTGTGTGGATGCGACAGTGAAGTTGGAGACCTGCCTGCTACCCAGGCATGTGGGTCTTGTATATTGGCTTCTGTACTCCAAGCCCAGACTGATATCATGTGCAGAGGACAGTTCTGGGGAAAGGCAAATATCCAGTAAATTCTGTCTCTTCCCCCAACTCTTAATCTCTGGTCCAACTGAGTTCCCTTGAGACTCCTTTGCTCTCCCAATGGGAGCAAGATAGGAACCAGGAAGGAAGAGGCAGGACTGTGCTACGCAGAAGTGACTGGGATGGCCTGACACCCAGGGACGGGAGATCCAGAAGTGACTTATGACAGCATCCACCGTAGCCAAATGTGGACGGCAAGAGGAAGTGGTTGGAGCTGTGTCCCCGTCTCCTTTGAGGTCCAGGGGGCAGCCTCCCCCTTGTACCCTTTAACCTGCTGGCAGGGTCCTTCTTCTCAGGTCTCCACCCAAGTTGGGAGTGCCGGCTGGGTGGGGTCCTCAGTATTACCCGGTGCCACACATCAGTGACAGAGCACACAGAGTCCGGCAAGGCCACCCAAGTTTGGGGAGCTCGTGGGGAATTCCTATTCTTGTTTCCGGAACTGATTCACTGAATCAATATTTATTGAATATCTAGGGAAAGTGGCAGGAGAACTGAATTTCTGGGCTTCCTGCAACCCCTTCCAAACAGTGGAGGGAACATCTTAATAAGGATGCAGAGAAGAAGGGGCCCCAGCACCAGCTCAGTTCACTGACATGGGTCCTCTGCCACCTGGAGGACTTGCTGGCCCCTCATCCATACCACTTCCTCTCCCACCAACCATGCTCTCTGCCCCTGCTAGGGAAACTGTGAAACATCACAGTAGGTAGAGCTCTGGGGGAATCTGGAAATGGAAAGTGTTTCCTGAACTGTTTTCAGTCAGCCCATTCACTCCTTGAAACTGCCTGCATGGAGGTATCAGGAAGCCCATTTAACAGACCAGGGAGTAGCGGCTCTAAGGCCTTAACACAGAAGATCTAGCCCCATCACCATTGTGAACTGAGCCACATGTTTTTGTCCTTGGTGGTCCTGCCTTTCCAGGAGTCCCCACTGCAACTCTTAAGTCCTTTTCAGGTTCAGTGGCTTCCTCTCTCCGCCAAATCACAGTCAGAGGAAGAGTGGCTACTTGTGAATTTAACATAGTGAGGCCACCTCCTTTAGGGGTATTTCAATTGGAAGACTTCCATCTAGAAAGGGAAGAGTCTTTCTCAGCCCACGTTCAAGAACACTGGGCATCACTGAGCTGGAAAGAGTTTTAAGAGAAGGGAGCCAGCAAGTTGGGCCCTACCTAAACAGGACTTGGGGAAGGAAGTGATGTGGCTCCTGAGTGTGTGCCTGTGCTATGTGTAAACGCAAGATAACTCCAAAGATAACACAAGAAACAAAAAGTAGTGTGAGATCTCAAGCAAATTACTTGATTCTCTATTTCCTTAGTTGTAAAATAATTATATTTGGCTTGCTGTGAGGATTAGAGATCATTAAGTTTTCAACAGTCAATGAAAATTGTACTTGATGCAGAAAATGAGTTACTTTCAAAAACCCCAGATACTTCCTTTCGTGAAACGGGTAACCAAAGTCAACTTCTCCCCAAACAGGGCCACAAATGGGGGCAGCAGTCATGTACTACAAGCAGAATTTATTACCCAAATCAATTTGAGGAACTCCAGGCACTGGTTACAGCCTTCCCTGGTCACAAGAAAACCAGAACCTCTTCAAACTCACCCACCAACCCTAGCTGATCTGAGGGGTAGGACTGTAGCCCAAATCATGTCCCAGCTATTATATCTTCATTCGTGACCAGTAACCTCAAAGTCACAAATGGCATGGTGTGATTTAGACCCCAATCTTACCCAGGAAAATCCCATAATTAAAACAGACAAGGTTGGAGCTACCACTCAGACAGAAAGGTACCAAGACCCTTAATTGGCTTTGAGGAGGGAAAGTTTCCTGCTCATAAAGACTGAAACTAAACCAATTGTCTAATAATCATTAGTGAACTTTGAGCCTAGAAGGGCATGCTAATCCTGTGGGGTAAGACAGGTGTACTGCCCAAACTCTCCTGGGCTAGTCTGTACGCGATTTAAGGTCTCCCATGAGGACGCTTAAGTAGGCACTTTCTGGTTGCCTAGTAATAAAGGAGCCTGCAGTGGCTGCCTCCAAATGTGCAAAAGGGTTCAGGCGGGGCACATTGGGAAGGTGATTCTTCACCTTGCAAAGTAAGTCACACAGAATTCTCAGGATCTGAAGAGCAGTGCTGCAAAGTTCCTTGTCTGTTTCTACATTTAAGGAATACAAGCTGGTTTGATTTCACATGAGATCGTGATTTTATTTGTTTGATTTTTATGTGTCCTAGATCCAGGAAAGTGAGTCCCTTATTCTCCTTTTGTCATAAAACCAAACAGCCCTAGTGTCAAGGGAGAGGCACTGTGCTCTGAAGTAAAATTGTTCACAACCTTTCACCCTCAACCCGGAGCTGCAGATTTTTGTGAAAATCAGCTTCTGGGCCACTTAAGTCTTGATAAAGTTGTAAATGGTCTCTTCTTACCTGAGCTACCATCTCCCATCTGGCCATAGTCACAATAGAAGCAGGAATTCAATAGGCAGATTTCTTTCCTTATTCAACTTCCAGGTACTCCAGGAAGAAGGGGAGTTCCCAGCACCTGCCTGCCAAGCTCTGCTCTACTTGAACTTTGATCAGCATAAACAGGTCATCCTGACTACAAGTTCCCCCAAATTCTCCTTACTTGTGTTTTTTTATTTTTATTTTTTTTAATTTTATTTTATTTTTAAACTTTATAATATTGTATTGGTTCTGCCATATCTTACTTGTGTTTTTAAGGCACAACTCCCCAGCGTACGGCTCTCTGTTTACAATGAATTATTTTAATTATTCTAACTACTCAAAAGAAACTTCCACCACTCCCAGTCAACCACTGAACTCCAACATGCTGAGAGTGGGGACAACGACAGAGCTCAATTCACATCATGGATTCTGGTCGTTGGGGTCACACTTGATCATGACTTTCAACCCCAAACCCTTTTTGGATGTTTCAAAGGCCTCCAGAGCTTTCTCCAGAGGAAACCGATGGGTGACCAAGGGCTTTACATTCACAGACTTGGATGCAAGCATTGAAATCGCCATCGGCCATCTGGAAAAGATCACAAGCATTACACTCAACCTGAAGGAGGAAACAGGGAGGGCCCTAAAACTACCAAGCACAAGATCAGCTTGGCCACACTTACTAGTTTTTTGGGTTTTTTTTTTTTGACCACATTTATTTGTAGATTTGTGGTTCTGCAAGGTCGGTTCTACAAGCCAACAATGGGTGGAAATGATCTTATGACTTGTAATTCAGGAGTACAGAGTCTGTTCCCAAATGCAATGTCTGCCATGAAGCCTAGAATTTCTCTGGCATGAAGGTCTAAGGCATATGTAAGCCACAGTGAAGAGGCAGATAGCCTCAGGGCGGCAGCCCAGGATGATCTAATCACACCCTGTAGCAGCTCATTTGGCAGAGTTTACAGGAAAAAACAGCACTCTGTTGACAGGACAGATACAAATTCTAAAATGGGAGAAAGGGCCACTGGTGGGGAAGATGGTCCTGGACAGAGTTCCCCAGCAGAGAGAGGATCGAGCGACAAAACACATGTTGGCATTTATTTAGACCCCGTCACTTCCCAGGGTGGGACCTGGGGACTGGGAGTGAGAACCAAGGAACTGGAGTTCTTGTGGTTGCCCTCGTTTCTCTCCTTCTCTTTAAAGAGGGAAGATGGAGATCTGGCCACTTAGAACCGGAAAAGAGAGCGCCTGGGCGATGAGGGGAAGACATTCAAGAAGAGCATGCCTCATAATCTCCCTCCCTCACTCTCTCCCTACAGATCTGTCAGCTCTGCCCTCCCATCTTTAACCAGGAGTGAATGCTCTCTCTTTGGGGCCTTATCATATCGCATGGCTCTCAATGGGGCCAAGGCGTGCCTCTCATGAATAAACAGGCAGAGCCTCTTGGTCCCAGAGGCCGTGGAGGGCCTCCCTTGGACTTGCTGGCCGCTTGCCACCCTGGTTCACCCACAACATACTCACGTATTGCAGTATCGAAACACGCCCTTGATGTCCACCTCCCTGGTGGCTGCGTGCACGAGGGGCACGCTGGTCATCTCAGAGCCCAGACCCACCAACACCAGGGTCCCACCAGAATGAGTGGCCTGAAGAAGAGGTAAGGACAGAAAGCTAAGAAAATGAGAAAATACAGACTCCACTCACAGTAGCCCTGTTGCCATGAGGATGCATGCATGGTAAGTTGCTTCAGTCATGTCTGACTCTTTGTGACCCCATGGACTATATAGCCTGTCAGGCACCTCAGCCCACGGGATTCTCTAGGCAAGGGTACTGGGGTGGGTTGCCATGCCCTCCTCCAGGGGATCTTTCCAGTTCAGGAATCAAACCTGTGTCTCTTATGTCTCCTGCACTGGCAGGTGGGTTCTTTACCACTGGCACCATGTGAAAAGCCCACTGTTGCCATAAAAATAGGTAAATATCCAGAAATTTCAGAAAGCTTGATTCTTTTTATACAGCTGAACTCTTTAGCATGTTAACCAGACTCAGCAGAGCAGCAGAGTGAACACGGTCTCCATTAAAGGTCCTGAATGCACTTTACCAGTGGAGGCACAGTGGGAGCATCTCCTGCCGCCCACAGCACCCCAGGAAACAGCAAAAGTTCTCCAGAGAGCAATGAGGATCTCCCCTGCAACCAAGGCTGACCCTTCAGCAGCCTCTGAGCATCTTTCAAAGCTTTACTTAGTACCAGATGTCAGTGTCAGCCACTTTCTCCTCCAGAGTACTTACCCACAAGACAGAGGGTCAAATTTCTAAGGGGCCACCAACTACCAAGCACTATACCAATGGGGAGGGCTATAGGAATTCTGTGGTTCAACAACTGCCTTAGGGGCTTCCCTGGTGGTCCAATGGTTAAGACTCCCAGCTACCACTGCAGGGGGCACGGGTTCGATCCCTGGTGGGGGAACTAAAAAATCCCAAAAGCGGTGTGGCCAATAAATAATTAATTAAAATGCTTTAAAAAAATAAAAACTGCCTTATATGTGAAGGCTGGCAATTAGAAATCTTTGTTCCAGGGACATTCACCTCAATGGTATAAGTCATAATGGAGTCATCAATTTCCTCTTTGGAGTGGGCAGGAGAGCAAAATTTCCGCTGACAACTTCCACATAACTTTACATGAGTGCTGAGCCTGCTCCAGAGATGTGGGGGAGATCATGGTGCTCAGTGTAGTGAGAGACAGAAAAATGGACAATTTGCTCATGCTAAGTTTTTACTATAGCTAACAGTAGAAAGCACTTACTGGGGGCCATTCTAAGTGCTAACCACAGAGATTTAAAACAGCACACATCACAGCTTGTCTCCGCGGGGAAGGATACATCCTGGAGAGAAGCCTGTAGTATAGGGGTGACTCCTGGCAGTTGTACTTTTGAGCTGTGGGCCCCGAGACGGTGCTGTCAGCCATGGTCGCCTCATGTGTAAGAACAGGACGATGCCTTCCCATAGCAGGACTAAAGGGGTAACAGTCACAGAGGCCTGCACTAGAATGGGCTCAACGCATAGCTCATTTGCGGGTTTAATGGAGGAGCAGTCACTTACAGACCACCTGTGACATACAAACACTGTCAGCCAAGGAAAGGGCATCTCACGACGGGAAAATGTTGCTGTCCTCACTGAAGGGGAGGGGTTCAGATTTGTGAGTGAGCCACGGAATACACTGAGAAACTTCCCAGGAAACCTGCTGTCCACTCAGCATTTCCTCTCTACCTGGTAAGAAGGGAGAGAAGCACCACTGAACTGGTCATCACAAGCTGCCAGGAGGCCAGTAGCTTACTGACCACAGGCAAAGGAATGTTCAGGCCATTGCTTAGTGGGTGTGACTTTCACAACAAGGAGATGACAGCAATGCTAAACATTTGCTAGGTCTCCTTATGAATATTATCCAGACACAACACAACAGAAGACTGACTCTCAAAGGAGGGCTTTGCCCTATAAAGCCATATCTTTTACTGCCTCTCTGTTGAATTGGGGGTCACTGTCTTGTCAACAACTCAAAAACAGCACACACACCTTACTGCTCAAGCCCTCAAGGTGTCTGGCACAAAACCAGGCATATGGCAGGAACCCAAGATATGCCATGAGTCAACATGGCTCCACTGGTAACACACAGGCTCAATGCCTGCTGGATTTTGGTTTCTCTTAGCTCCTTCCCACATGGTGATGCTGATTATCTCCAACAGTGGAGCTGAGAGCTGGTTGATTCTGGCTGGAACTGGTCAGGGCAAAAGGGGCACCTGCTCCTCCCTCTCCCGTTGCTTCCCTGACACCCCGGGGTCACAGGCATCTTGGTAGGAAGAGGGGAAGGCAGCTCTGCTTGGGTGCCAGGCTTGAGGGCCGTGCCACACAGGTTGAGGGATCAGCTTTTCCCAAATGTCTTGCATGGTGGAAAGTGCCCTTGTGTGTGACTCAGTGTGACTCAGAAGGGCACAGGCATGTGCTGTTGTGAGAAAGCAGTCTGGGGGACAGGGCAGGGGTGCCCAGGGGTGGCAGCTGCCGCCATTCTCCCCAGCCCAGCCCCTTCCACCCCAGAACTGGCTCCTAGCCCCTCAATCTCTTCCCCTCTGGAGTAGCCGGATGGAGCAAGGAAAGCCCAGGCATTGGAGTAGTGCGCTCCAGGCAAGTCCCTGGGCCTCTCTCATCATAAAACGTGTAAAATGAGAACTTACTGTGAGGGCTAGTATGCAGATTAGGACCATGTCTATAAAGCACACAGCCAAAAACACGGCCCATGGTGGAGAGCAGAGCCGAGCTCGTATTCCTTCTTTTCCTCATACTTTGGCAGTGCTACTCCTCCCTGCCCCTCCCCTTCCAACATCCATAAATTACTGGTGGGTTGCTAAAGGGTGGGTCAGGTATTGGCAGCTTATTCGTTCCTAGTTCTGGGAAAGGACAGCAGAAGACAACTGTGACCCTAAAAACACACCTCATCTTTGTGACTAACTGAATTAGTGCCCGTCACCTTGTATCAATGACTCAAAGACTGTAGTTTTCCTCAATAAAACAAGATAGGGATTTCCCACACTCATCTAAGGCATGGTTCCCTGTTCCTCCTATTGATTGTTTTTTCTTTTTCTTTTTTTTCACCAAGAGCACTACTTGGTAAAATCCTATCCTAAAGGTATGAGTCACTTAACATCTTTGAAGGCCCATGTGTATCTGTGGCCTAGTTTGAACATCACAATGACCCAATGAGGATGTTAGGGAAGTGTCATTACCTTCATAAGAGAGATAAGAAAGCAGATAACAAGGGATTACCTAATTATGTTTTGCAGGGGGAGCATGCCTTCTACTGGTGCCTTCTACTGGTTCACCACCCTGGGCTGCTTACTCGAAGCTGCCCACCAGCTTCAGCTACCCTTATTTCTACTGGGCCTGATGGCTCAAATGGTAAAGAAGCTGTCTGCAATGTGGCAGACCTGGGTTCGATCCCTGGGTCAGGAAGAGTCCCTGGAGAAGGGAATGGCAACCCACTCCAGTATTCTTGCCTGAGAAATCCCATGGACAGAGGAGTCTGGTGGGCTGCAGTCCACTGGGTTGCAAAGAGTCAGACATGACTGACTTAACACTTTCACTTTATCCCTACTCACGTAGATGCCGGCTTGGATGGAGGTCTCCACCCCTGTGCACTCAATTGTGACTTCTGGCTTGCTGCCCAGCAGGCCTTCCACTTTCTTGGCTATTTCCTGAGGGCTCTCGTTGGAGATCTGGAGGATGAAATCAGCCCCGACTTCCTTGGCTTTAGACAACCGAGAGGCTGACAGATCTACAGTTGAACAAAAGTTTCTTTCAAACTAAGAAACTGGACGGTGGATTAGGGAGAAAAAATGAAGATGCAGATTCTGATGCCAAGGAAGCTCTGTGTAGTGGTGTGGCTGAGCCCAACACACACACTCTCTGAACACACACACCCTCACACACGATCTTTCGATAACTTCTCAAACATGTACACCCTTCTATATCCCCATATACCCCCATACCTACCACATAGCTCTCCACAGCTACACACATACACTCTCTCACCTCCTCACACAAAACACGCAGTGACACCCTTCTGCACCCCATTCCCTTCAAATATCCACAACACCCCATAAAGCACACAACTCTACACATTCACCCACACACTCTCAGATATGTTACACACATACATACACACTCTCTCACAGATGCCTTCTCCACATACATACACCCAGCTTCAGTTTATACCACACCTCTCCACACTCACATACTCACATATGCTGTCAGATAACCTCTCCTCACACATACACACTCATGTCTCTCGTTCATATCACATACCTCACACACAAACATCCTCTTATAAACATATCACACCCAACTAACTTCACATCACATACATACACTCACACATACACACCCCCTCTGAGTTTGGTCAAACAAGGGCTGAGTCTCTTCTTAGGACCAAATGGGCAGTTTAAGTATCTGAGGTTCACATATAAAGAGCCAGGTTCTTATCAGTGGTTTTCTTAAGAAAAACTTACCAGTCACCACCACTTGAGCTGCACCCATTGCCTTGGCTGCAAGCAAACTGACCAGTCCAATTGGCCCTGAATAAAAGAGTAAATAGGAGACAATTCTGAAATACCAAACACCAGCTCTCCCCCTTTTCCAGGCCAGGGACAGAAACTGTACCTTCTGTGGGCCTCTAGCATCTCTGCCCCAGTCCCTGACGTACAGTGAGACCTTAACAACTGTTTGCTGAGTGCATGAGTAAATGAACACATGAGTGCTTGTTCTCTACCTGGAATCTGCTCCCAGTGCTGGGCTCCTGTTCTCTTTGCCCCCCACCCACCTTTTCAGAAAGAACCCCTCATGTCTCCCCAAGGTGAGACATATCCTTTAAGGTGCCCCCTGAGGACCCCCTGTCAGGGTGTCCTAGGTTGTCTTCCCCATTTCGGTGTGCTAGATGGTTTTAACACAAAAACCAGATCACAAATACACTTATGCAGGATACCTTTGAGGATCTGCTTTTTGGACACTCCAAAAGTGAGTTAGTGAGTTTGCCCAGAAAGCAAAACACTGGGAAATAAGCAACAAATGGGTTAAGTAAACTACAGCAGGATACTATACACCTGTTAAAAAGAGGAATTCCCTGGAGGTCCAACTGTTAGGACTCTGTGCTTTCTCTGCCAATGGCATGGGTTTGATCACTGGTCAACGACCTAAGATCCCACAGGCCATGTGGTGTGGCAAAAAAAAGAAAAAAAAAAATATATATATGTCATCTAACTCTTATCTATTGACATAGAAAAATGTTCACAATATATTAATGTTTTTGTAGGTAAAATGAAGCATGATCATTTAGAATGATCTCATGAATAAAGCAAAAACAAAACTGAAAGATTCTACACCAAATTCTTACCAATGGTCCTCTCAGGCTGATGGTGCTATCAGTGAATTTTTGTGTGTGTTTGTTCACATGTGTGCAGGCATGGTATGAATAATTTAATTTCTTTTTCTAAGGCAAAAATGTATTACTTATGCAGATTAAAAAGAAAAAACCTGTCACCTGGATCCTACAGTCTGCTTGGCTCATTGAGGCACATCTGTTCTACACCCATCACCTGCCATAGGAAGCCCTGCAGTCACTTATTTGGCCCTGCCCCAAAAAAATCAATCACAAAATGTATAAGGATTAACTCAAAATGGATTAATGACTTGAACATAAGACCTGAAACCCTAAAACTCCTAGAAGAAAACATAGGTAGTAAGCATCTTGACATCAGTCTTGATGAGTTTTTGGATTTGACAGCAAAAACAATGGCAATAAAAGCAAAAATAAACAAGTGGGGAATTCCCTGGCAGTCCAGTGGTTAGGACTCCATGTTTTCACTGCCAAGGGCCCAGGTTCAGTCTTTGATCGGGGAACTAAGATACTGCAAGCTGCATGGTGTGGCAAAAAAAATAAAAATAAAAAATAAACAACTGGGACCATATCAAACTAAAAAACTTCTGCATAACGAAGCAAACATCAACAAAATGAAAAAAGCAACTTGTTGAGTAGGAGAAAAATATTTGCAAATCATATATTTGATACGGGTATTAATCTCCAAAAATATAAAGAACTTACCCAACTTAACAGCAGAAAAACAATCCAATTAAAAAATGGGCAGAGAATATGACTAGACATGTTTCCAAAGAATATATACAGATGGGCAACATAAACATGAAAAGATGCTCAACGTTAATAATCAGAGAAATTCAAAGCAATATTACAAAGAGATATCACTGCACATCTGTCAGCATGGCTTTTATCAAAAACACAAGTAACAGGTGTCAGGGAGGGTATGGAGAAAGGGAAAATCTTATGCATTTGTTAGTTGGGAATGTAAGCCAGTCCAAACACTATGGAAAACAGTATGGAGATTAAATTAAAAATTAAAAATAGAACTTCCATGTGATCTGACAATTCTGCTTCTGCTCAGAAGTGGAATTTTATCCAAAGAAAACAAAAGCACTAACTCAAAATGAATCTCCACTCCCATAATCACTGCAGCATTATTTATAATCGCCAAGACATGGAAACCATCTAAGTGTTCATCAGTGGATGAACAGACAGAGAAAATGTGGTGTACACACACACACACACACACACACAATGGAATATTATTCAACCATAAAAACCCTGAGCTCATAGTTATGGAGACTGGACTGGATTGCCAGAGGTAGTGGTGGCAGTGAAGAAATGGATGAAGAGGGTCAAAAGGTACAAATTAAACCTCAATAATACAAAAAAAAGTGTACACCAGCTCACACCCACAAGGAGTGAAGCATGTTGTCTTGGTCACCTGAAGCAGTTAGAAGCCTAGATGATTCAATCTGAGGTTGCCAGGTTTGTTCAGCTGGGTGGAAGCAGAGGAAGAAGGAGCTAGCTATAAGCCTATGTGGACAGAGTGCTGGCTCCCCATGGGCTGGGACTCACTCCTGCTGGTCCTAAGTAGTAGCCATCTCATTCTTGGAAGACCAGGAGACCAGTTCTCTGGGATGATCTGAAAGCTCCAAAAGATACCCTTCCCTTTAATCCCAAAAATATTTCCCTAGTTTCCTGTCAAGGGTTGAAAAATAATTCCAAATTGCACTCTTTAAAGTGAACAAATGAGTTATGTTGCCTAGGAGATAACATTAGTTAGCTACCTTGCCTGCAAACATTTATTTAGCATAGTGCTCGTCACTGAAGGAATGGCACACTGTAATCCTCCCTAACCAGAGATTCGAGAATCTATTTCAGCCCTCAGAGTGGGGATGAGATGGGCAGAGGGGTCTCACATTCCCCTTTAATGAACTCATAACCACAGTGATATCTGTTTCTTACCAGCTCCACACACAAGGACCTTGTTCCCCAGCGTGACTCCAGCTCGCCGGCAGGCATGGATCCCCACAGACAGTGGCTCAATCAGGGCCCCTTCCTCAAAGGTGACATTGTCAGGAAGCCTGAGGAGTTATTCAACATACTCAGTCCCTCTAGGTTAACAATAACAACAATAGCTAATATTTACTGAGCTTTTATTTATATGCTGAGCAAAAGGGCTAAGCAATTTACCTATATTCACTCTTGTAAATCCTCAGAACAGTTCTGTGTATACATTATCATTCCCACTTTACAGACAAGGAAAGCAAGCTTTGGAGGAGTGAATGACTTGCTCCAAAAGTTCAAAATCAGGGAGTACTGAGAATCTTAAAGGGTTTAAACTGGAAACCAGGTACGTCTGATTCCAGAGCCCGTATCATACTGCCTCCCTCTGAAAATGCCATCCAAGATAAGGTGCGGTGTGGCTGTCTTTAATAAACGAGTTCATTTCACAAGGGTTTAACTTAACCACATCCCAGCATTTCATCTGCTTCTCAAACTTATAGCCTTTCTGGTTTCATTTTAGCAAACAACCCAGACGATCAGCAGCTTTGCACAACAGTGATTAGAAGCTGACATCACTCTGTACATCGTCCCCCATAGTACATGCTCCAAAAGAACCACAGTGCTAGCAGCAGCTGCCTGGCTGTCTCTGGACTGGTTAAGATGGGAAAGGGCTTGTCTCCACATAGCAGATTAAATGCTGTGTCACCTTCGCCACTGGGTTCTTGGCTTTCACTTCCCTGTCTACTGGCATCTTGACCCTTTTCGCGATACCACTGATGAAGACAGCAAATATTTGCATAATGCTTTACAGATTAGAGCTTTCTCCTCCATTATCTCATTTAATCCTCAGCATGACCTTGTCAGGCAGGAAGGGCAGGCTTTGTTGTTTTTTTCTTTTTTTGGCGGCTTGCAGGATCTTGGTTCCCCATGCATTCTTAGTTGTTCAGTCGTGTCTAACTCTTTGTGACCCCATGGACTGTAGCCTACCAGGCCCCTCTGTCCATAAAATTTTTCAGGCAAGAATACTGGAGGGGTTGCCATTTCCTCTTCCAGGGGATCTTCCAGACTCAGGGACTGAATCCGAGGCTCCTGTGTCTCCTGCATTACAGGTGGATTCTTTACCCACTGAGCCATTGGCTGTGAACAGGGATTAAACCCAGGCCCTCAGCAGTGAAAGCCTAACCACTGGACTGCCAGGGAAGTCCAGGGAAGGCTTTGTTTTTTATTCTATAGAAGCAAAACTGACTGAAGCCATGAAATTAAAAGACGCTTGCTCTTTGGAAGAAAAGTTATGACCAACCTAGACAGCATATTAAAAAGCAGAGACATTACTTTGCCAGCAAAGGTCCGTCTAGTCAAAGCTATCATTTTCCAGTAGTCATGTATGGATGTGAGAGTTGGATCATAAAGAAAGCTGAGTGCCAAAGAACTGAAGCTTTTGACCTGTGGTGTTGGAGAAGACTCTTTGAGAGTCCCTTAGACTGCAAGGATATCTAACCAGTCCATCCTAAAGGAAATCAGCCCTGAATATTCATTGGAAGGGCTGATGTTGAAACTGAAGCTCCAATACTTTGGCCACCTGATACGAAGAACTAACTCACTGGGAAAGATTGAAGGCAGGAGGAGAAGGGGACGACAGCAGATGAGATGGTTGGAGGGCATCACCGACTCAATGGACATGAGTTTGAGTAAACTCCGGGAGTTAGTGATGGACAGGGAAGTCTGGCGTGCTGCAATCCATGGAGTCGCAAAGAGTCAGACACGACTGAGCGACTGAACTGAACTGAGCAGAACTGAAGCCAGAAGACATTAAGAGACCTGCCCCAAATTACAAGCCTAGTGAGCAAGAAAGTAAAAACTTGAATCCAGATCTCCTGATTTCATATCCTCTGCCTGTCCCACATCAGCTGCCTTTTGGCACAAGCAGTTCTGTAGTTAACTTTTGCTAGTTCCTCACTGCCCAGTACTTATTCAATGCTCCCAAAACCTCCACATGCAAGAACATGAAATCCCTAAAATTCCAAAAAGAAATAAGTGGAAGCCAAAGCATGGGCTCATCTCCATGACCCTTCTGTTCACAACCCTCCACAAGATAAATAACAAGGTCTACATTCGGCCTGACAGGTGCCCACAACCCTTTCTTTCTCCCCTCCCCTCTGCTTCTCTTACACCATTTCCCCCACCCCAATCCACTCTTCTGCTCTGATTATTATCATCATCCCCCTACCTGCTGAATCTATCCCATAAATTCAATATTAAGGAAAAAACTCTGAAGAGAAATATTGACTTGCAAACTCTCTCAAAGACCCCAAATCACACACACTCTCTCTCCAATAGTCCTGCCTCATCACATTTGGGTCTCGCTCAAAGCTGGTACTGGGACTAAAGTGAGGGTGGCCTGTGGACAGGAACTGTGTGCTCTTCTCATCCTCACTCTGACTTCCCTATGACATAAGAATACCAAGAGGAGGGGCTTCCCTGGTGGTCCAATGGTTAAGAATCTGCCTTGCAATACAAGGGACACTGGTTCGATCCCTGGTCCAGGAAGATCCCACATCCCTTGGAACGGCTAAGCCTGTGAACTACAACTACTGAGCCTGAGCTCTAGGGCCCATGATCGGTAAATATTGAGCCCACCAGGCCACAACTACTGTGCTCCACAACAAGAGAAGCCTCTGCAACTAGAAGCCCACACCTGGAAACTGGAGAGTAGCTCCCACTTTCCACAACTAGACAAAGTCCATGCACAGTAACAAAGACCCAGAGCAGCCAATTAAAAAAAAACAAACACAGAGAAATGGGATTGGAGATGGTGATGAGAAAGGATTACCCTGTGGGAGATTATTCCACTGACAAGGCAGATGTTGCCTTATCACACATAGTCATAGCCAGAGTCCTGCGAGCTGCCCTTTTGCCACAGACCTGGGAGGAGCTACTGGTCCTCTTTCCCCAACCTTATTGTGTGAAAGCTGAGGGAAAGGGGATGAGTTTCTTTCCAACTCTAACTGTTCATGATTTTCTAAACACCAGAAGAGAGTGAAAAAGTTGGCTTAAAGCCCAACATTCAGAAAACTAAGATCATGGCATCCTGTCCCATCACTTCATGGGAAATAGATGGGGAAACAGTGGAGTGGCAGACTTTATTTTTGGGGGCTCCAAAATCACTGCCGATGGTGACTGTAGCCATGAAATTAAAAGATGCTTACTCCTTGGAAGGAAAGTTATGACCAACCTAGATAGCATATTCAAAAGCAGAGACATTACTTTGCCAACAAAGGTCCGTCTAGTCAAAGCTATGATTTTTCAGTAGTCATGTATGGATGTGAGAGTTGGACCATAAAGAAAGCTGAGTGCCAAAGAACTGATGCTTTTGAGCTGTGGTGTTGGAGAAGACTCTTGAGAGTCCCTTGGACTGCAAGAAGATCCAACCAGTTCATCCTAAAGAAAATCAGTCCTGAATATTCATTAGAAGTACTGATGTTGAAGCTGAAACTCCAATACTTTGGCTACCTGATGGAAAGAACTGACTCATTTGAAAAGATCCTGATGCTGGGAAAGATTGAAGGCAGGAGGTGAAGGGGACGACAGAGGATGAGATGGTTGGATGGCATCACCGACACAATGGACATGAGTTTGAAAAAACCCTGGGAGTTGTTGATGGACAGGGAAGCCTGGCGTGCTGCAGTCCCTGGGGTCGCAAAGAGTCGGACATGACTGAGCGAATGAACTGAACTGAAACACCAGAGAACGACAAGGTAACTTGGAGGTTTTCATAGTGGGATTCAGGGAATAGGCAAAGCTTCCCTGGTGGCTTAGAGGTTAAAGTCTCTGCCTGAAATGCGGGAGACCTGGGTTCAATCCCTGGGTTGGGAAGATCCCCTGGAGAAGAAAATGGCAACCCACTCCAGTATTCTTGCCTGGAGAATCCCATGGACGGAGGAGCCTGGTGGGCTACAGTCCACGGGATTGCAAAGAGTCGGACACCACTGAGCGACTTCATTTTCACTTTCAAAGAATGATCAAGAAGCCAAGGGGGAAGCAGGAAGATAGAAAATAAGATGGGTAGGAAAATAAAGAAGCTGTCGTGGTGTGCAAATCCTCACAAAAAGAAACAAGAGAAGAGGGTGTGGACCCAGGGCTAGGCTGGGGACACAGACACAAAATACCCTTGGAGAGGAAGAGAAGTGGGGGGTAGTGTGTCCCCTGAAGGCCCTCTGCAGCCCTCCCATTGCCACTGCCAACCAGGACACTTCCTTCCCCACCTCTCCCTACAACCAACCCCCGCTCCCCATTCCCAGTGCAAGGCTCCTTTTCAGGCCTATCATGGTACCATCCCCCAAACATAAGGCCACAGCTATGACGCAGTCATTGCACTGTTTACTGAGCTCCTATTACGTGCCAGGCCTCATGTTGAGTACCTGAGACGCTTTTCCCATTGAATTAATGCACTAAAATGTATTAATTCTATGCATTTCATCATATCGATGCTATTATTTCCATTTTACCATCTAGAAGATTGAGATTACACAGTTTAATTTGCTCTAGGTCACACAGTTGGCAAATAGCAGAGATCAGTGGTTAGTCTCAAGCTTTATCACTACGCTCTTCTGCCTTCCACAAAAAACTTGTTGGGCACCTTGACTTGAAAAGGGCCCAGGAAAGGTGGGCTGGTTTAGGAACCACTTGCTCAAAGGCAGACTCTGCCCTTGTAACTTGTTCCCTCCTCGAGTGCCAACTTAAACTCACGAGGTCCCTGGCCTGTGACTCCTCTCAAGGCTTCCAGTAGGCACTAGAAAACTCAGATCTGTCAGACTGCCCCTGTGACGAGTGCCTGGCCTCCGCTGGACAAGCCCCATCTTGGCCAAGAGGCACCGCTGGGGCCAGGCTGGGGTGCGGAGAACACACCTGGCCGGTTGAGAAGGAAAGTGGCACACCAGCATCCCAGAGCCCCATGCCAGGCCCGTGCAGAAGGTATAGCACTCGGTTTCTGCCAGACATAAGTTCCCCAATCACTTTGAAAGCTGAGCTAGGACAGTGAGGACAGGGCAAGAGCCTGAGAATCACTGCCACCCTGTCTGGACTTCTGGCTCTGTTCTGGGGCCAAGCTAATCAGCCTTCTCCTGCCTCTGCTAATTCTCACATAATCCTGGGGTCCACCTCACCATCACTGTTATGGAAGTCAAATAAGCCATGCAGAGACCTAGCACAAGGCCAGGCAGGTAATAACAATCATTGTGTCTTTACATGCATGGTCACATTTAATCTCCAGGTGGTTAAAGAGACTGAGGTGAAGAAGGTTCATTTCCACAAAGTCACTCACTAGGAGTGAGTGGACCCAGGGTCCAAAAGCTCATGCCCTGTGGCTCTACGCCACAGTAAACTTTGGCTGTTGCTATCATTGTTGTTAAGGTTCCTATTGTTACAAGATATCTGTGTTGTAGCTGCAGTGGAAACCAATAACAGAGGACAATCCCAATAATTTACCTCCAAGACAGCTGGAGAGGAGTGACTGATTTCAGCAATGATTTTCTATGATTGCTCTACTTGAGGGAAAATCAGACTGAACGACTAAATCTAAGCACCGAGGGTCAGTCCTAGCCCTAGCCAGGTGACCTGTCTTCAATGCATCCAAGGAAGGCAGGCCTGCCGAGAGAATGCTTAATGTCCGGAATTATGAGCGTAAAAGAAGGAAGAAACCACTACGGGAAACTAGAAGAAAGAACACCAAAAAACAGCAGGGAAGAGGTCCCAGGTGCCGTGGCTGGGCCCTGGGCACTGACTTGTAGCAGAAGTTAGCATTGTGCTTGTAGAACCGGCAGAGGTTCCCATCATCAGGGGGCGTGGCGCAGAAGAAGATGGTAGGTGACAGATTGTATCGGCCAATCTTGCAGAACTCATCAGTTTCTCGAGGAGCACCAGGCTCGATGGCGACACGATCACCTGGTGGAAAACAAACATACAAACAAACAAACAGAGGGGCAGAGATGCTGGTAAGAGTCATGTGCTCACAGGTAAATGCCAACAGGGGGATCTGGCCGAATGAGCCTCCCTCCCCACTGGGGACCCAGGGTAGTCCAGGAAAGCCCAGCCTGTTAGTGTCTCCAAGGGAAATACCAAAGGCAGCACACACACTCTGGAAGAAAATGACCAGTCCACTTCTCCACAGGATGGTTTGCCTTGCCTGCCCTTTTTTCAACTCATGGGATAAGTCCTCCAGTTCCATAGCCACTTCCCAGCTTATGAAACATAACTAGTCCCAGCAAGCCAGGTTTTGTTCCCATCTCAAACTGGTGCAGAAGAGGTAGCTAGTGTGTGGAATTTGCAGAGTTTTTTCTTCCCTGTTTTGATAATATGCTGACAGGAGTCATAATGATGGCACATCTTGTGTTCAGTCTCCTAGACAATAACTGATTCCTGGTTAGTAGAACCACTAAGGCAAATGACCCATAGAGGCTTCAGACTCTGTACATCAGAGAAACACTAAGGCTTGTGAACAGCCAGCTCTACTGTACTTCTACTCCATGTCTCACTACGTCCACTTGGAAACCCAGCCTTAGACTGGCTCTTCTAACTTCTTAGTATGAAAAATTTCAAACATACAACAAAGTCATAGGACTTACCCCATGAGTTGAAAAACATACAGCAAAGTTGAAAGAACTGTATGATGAACACCCAGACGTTCTCTACTTGTTTCTTCAATTAACATTTAGCTACATTGATTTTATCACATATCCATCTCATTTATCTCTCTCTCTTCCACCCATCAATCCACCTTCTTTTCGAATGCATTTCAAAGTAGGCTGCACATTCAAGTACATATCACTCAGCTTCATATCATTAGACTGTAGCTTGCATATCATAACTACAGTTCAATACTTGTTTATGGTATCTTGTTAAGGTAAAATTTAGATGCTGACAAAATGCAGACATGTACTTAGCTTCTTCAGGGCTAGTGGATCCCTCCTGGTGCAGCCAGGCTCAGAGGGCCTTGTAACTAACACAGGACGACACCTCCTGAGAACTCTCTCCTTCCCAGAGAGAATCTGTTGTTTCCAGGCTATGAGGTGGGCTCACCAGGAAAAGAAGGTTAAAGCCACAGCTGGCTATTCCAAGACAGCTTGGATTTAATTCACTGTGTTGGGGAACATCGCAATCTGCCGTAGCTGAGAATTCCGCCTGAATTAAGCAAATTCCCAGGTAGCTCAGTGATAAAGAATCTACCTGCCAAGTAGACTTGGACTCGATCCCTGGATCAGGAAAATCCCCTAAAGAAGGAAATGACAACCCACTCTAGAATTCTTGCCTGGAAAAATCCCATGGACAGAGGAGCCTCATAGCCTACAGTCCATGGAATCGCAAAGTCAGATACAACTTAGTGACTTAACTATAGCAACAACAAAATATTGATGGTTTCCAAGCCATCCAGTAAAATCAATGCTGCATGGAAGGCCCTGGTTCTCAGTGTGTATAGATATTCTGTGGTTCCTGTGGCTGCAACATCTTCCCCTCCCCTTTACCTGGCTTATTTCTTACTTGTCTTCAGGTGTTGAATTAATTTTCTCTTCCTCAGATGAGCCAGGGTTCTGGAGAGTAGTCTACACTGATCACACCCTGTATTCTCCTCTGCTGTCCTCAACACAATTTTGATTAATTAACTGTCTGTCCCAGTTGCCTTCCCCTGTGTAAAATCCAAGTATGTAGAGATTGAGACTGTCTTGTTCACTGCTGTGTCCCCAGTGTTTACCAGAGGGCCTGGCCCTGAAAAATCACACAGAAATATATGTGCTGAATGAATAAACAAATCCATTGGCGAAAGGGCTTTGCTGACCTGGTTGTAGGTGCCTGACCAATGATCCCACTTTTACGACTGTTCCTGAAGCTTCATGCCCCAGCACCATTGGCTTTTTCACAACAAAATCTCCAATTCGACCATGCTGCCAGTAATGGACATCTGAGCCACAAATTCCAACAGAATGCATCTTCAGAAGCACCTCTGGTAAGAGAAAGGAGAAGGAGAAAACAAGTGAGGAAGGGAAGGACCCCTCTATCTCTCTGAGGTGTTTTTCCTCTGGACAAATGAGAGGGTTTGGTTTCAAGGTCAGGTATAAAACTTAGATCACAGAGGAAAACAAGCTAAAAAGCAGCTTGACTAAGTCTTACAAGGCAAGAAAGCTTCCAAACAGCAAAATAACTGCATGTGAGGGCTAATTCTATGCATCAGCTTGGCTTGGCTATGGTGCCCAGCTGTTTGGTTAAATGCTCGATGTTGCTGGGAAGTTACTTTTTTGATGTGATTAACATTTAAGCACATCCATGTTCACTGCAGTATTATTTACAATAGTCAAGTTATGGAAACAATCTAAGTGTCCATTGATGGAGGAATGGACAAAGAAAAGGTGGTGTTATATATACAATGGAATATTATTCGGCCATTAAAAAAGGAAATCTTGCCATTTGCAACAACATGAATGGACCTTGAGGGCATTATGCTAAGTGAAATAAGTCAGAGAAAGACAAATACCATATGATTTCACTTAAATGCAGAATCTAAAACCAAACCAAAACAAAAACCTACCAAACTCAGATACAGAAAATGGATTGGTGGTTGCCAGAGGCAAGGAGTGGAAGGTGGGTGAAATGGGCAAAGGGGGTCAAAGGGAACAAACTTCTCCTTATAAAATAAATATCAATAAGTCTGGGGAGGTAATGTACAGAATGGTGACTGTATTTATAATACCGTGTTACATATGTCAAAGTTCCTGAGAGAACAGATCTTAAAAAAGTTCTCATCACAAGAAAAAAAAACTGTACAATAGTTATTTGCAATGACAGATGTTAACTAGACATTGTGGTGATCACTTCACAGTATATACAGATATTAAATCATCATGTTCACCTGAAGCTAACATAATGCTGTGTGTAAATTATATAATACTTTAATAAAACAAACATTTAAACCAGTATATTTTGAGTAAAGCAAATTATTCTCCATAATGTGGATAAACCTTCTCCAATCAATTGAAGGCCTTAAAAAAGTCTGAGGTTTCCTGAAGGAGATGGAATTCTCCTTAACTTAACTTACCTGAATTTTCAGCCTGCTGGTTATCCCTACAGATTTCAGTCTAGGCAGCTCCTCTGTCTCTGTTTCTCTCTATATAATAAAGCTAATATAAATAATAATGTCTCTCAGTTCTATTTCCCTGGAGAACTCTAATACACCAAATAAAAGGTGTTAGTAGGAAGAAGTGTGTCAACTACCTAAGAGGAAAAAAAACCTGTTTTTTGAGGAGATAACTGTTTCCAGACAACTAATATGCTATGCTTGAGTCTTGAGCTTCCCAGGTGGTGCCTCAGTGATAATGAACCTGTCTGCCAATGTAGGAGATGGAGATGTGGGTTTGATCTCTGGGCTGGGAAAATCCCCTGGAATAGGAAATGGCAACCCACTCCAGTATTCTTGCCTGGGAAACCCCATGGACAGAGGAGCCTGGTGGGCTACAGTCCATGGGGTTGCAAAGAGTCCATCACAGCTTAGCGACTGAGCATGCATGCCTGATTCTTATCTATCATGAGAAGGAGGCTGGTACGATTCAGGCTTGGCAATACTTTGTGTGCTATCAGGCTGAGTTCTTCATGCTTGTTTTGTTCAAAAGTGCAGCTTTAATTTAAACCATCCAAAGACTTCAACTGGCATTTCTCCTTCACAGGTTTGAATATAGTGAGATTTGGTGATATTGTTGTTGTCAGTTTTCCAAGTTTAAAATAATGATTGAACTGAGCCCCTTTGCTGAAATAAATCCTAAAGGATTACTGGCCTAGTGTGACTGAGTTTACCACATTACAAAGTATCTCCCTGAGAAAAAGCTCTGCCCTAGGAAGACAAAGAGACCAGAGCTCTGCTCCGCACTCGGATGTTTTACACATTGCCCTTGTCACAAACCACGGGAGATCCACCAGGTGTGGCTCCGTAGAACTTCCTCGTCCTTGGTGAACAGGGTAAGAAGTTGCAGGGCACATCCTGAGATCAAACTTAGGGAAAAGTCATTTGAGTCATGAAAATTATCTAGGAGTTTCCTCTCTTGAAGTTAGCAATTTATAACATGAGATTACATTTGAGATGCTAGAACGCTAGCTGAAATTTACCATCATTTCCCTTTTCAACTCAAGAGTGGCAAGGGATAAGAAAATGAGAGAAGCATGCTGCAGAGAGAAACTGAAAAGCTTCCTTTGGGTCCAGAGAAACCCTTTTCTTTTCTTTTTTTTTTTTTTTTTGCCACCTCTGGAATCCACACTAACTTTTCAGAACACAATGAAGTGCCCTTTCACTTCTCTGAATATCATATCTCGGTAGATACACTTGAGCCTTAAATATACATTACTTGCTTAACACTGATAGAAACAGCTATTATCTGTCTTCTTAGTGCGGGCGAGAGGAGCTACCCCACGTCCGAGGTCAGGGGCAGAAGCCGGGAGGACCCCATGCCCGAGGGGAGGCGGCCAAGAGGAGTTACCCCACGTCCGAGGTCAGGGGCAGCGGCCGAGAGTACCAGGCTGCGATGGCGCAGGAACGGCTGAGAGGAGCTACCCCACGTCCAAGGTCAGGGGTGGCAGCCAAGAGGAGCTACCCCGCATCCTAGGTCAGGGGCTGCGGCCGACAGGAGCTACCCCACGCCTGAGGCCAGGGAGGAGCAACCCCACCCCCAAGGAGTGGTGGCTGCACGGGCACAGGGGGGCCTAGAGAGCTATTCCACATTCAAGGTCAGAAGGGGCAGCGTGAGGAGGTACCCCTCGGCCAAGGTAAGGAGCAGCAGCTGCGCTTTGCTGGAGCAGCCATGAAGAGATACCCCACGTCCAAGGTAAGAGAAACCCAAGTAAGACGGTAGATGTTGCAAGAGGGCATCAGAGGGCAGACACACTGAAACCATACTCAAAGAAAACTAGTCAATCTAACCACACTAAGACCACAGCCTTGTCTAACTCAATGAAACTAAGCCATGCCTGTGGGGCCACCCAAGACGGACGGGTCATGGTGGAGAGGTGGAGAAGGGAATGGCAAACCACTTCAGTATTCTTGCCTTGAGAACCCCATGAACAGTTTAAAAAGGCAAAATGATAGGGTACTGAAAGAGGAATTCCCCAGGTCAGTAGGTGCCCAATATGCTACTGGAGATTAGTGGAGAAGTAACTCCAAAAACAATACCCAGTTGTGGATGTGACTGGTGATAGAAGCAAGGTCCAATGCTGTAAAGAGCAATATTTCATAGGAACCTGGAATGTCAGGTCCATGAATCAAGACAAATTGGAAGTGGTCAAACAAGAGACGGCAAGAGTGAACGTCGACATTCTAGGAATCAGCAAACTGAAATGGACTGGAATGGGTGAATTTAACTCAGATGACCATTATATCTACTACTGCGGGCAGGAATCCCTCAGAAGAAATGGAGTAGCAATCATGGTCAACAAAAGAGTTCGAAATGCAGTACTTGGATGTAATCTCAAAAACGACAGAATGATCTCTGTTCGTTTCCAAGGCAAACCATTCAATATCACAGTAATCCAAGTCTATGCCCCAACCAATAACGCTGAAGAAGCTGAAGTTGAACGGTTCTATGAAGACCTACAAGACCCTTTAGAACTAACACCCCCAAAAAGATGTCCTTTTCATTATAGGGAACTGGAATGCAAAAGTAGGAAGTCAAGAAACACCTGGAGTAACAGGCAAATTTGGCCTTGGAATATGGAATGAAGCAGGGCAAAGACTAATAGAGTTTTGCCAAGAAAATGCACTGGTCATAACAAACACCCTCTTCCAACAACACAAGAGAAGACTCTACACATGGAGATCACCAGATGGTCAACACCAAAATCAGATTGATTATATTCTTTGCAGCCAAAGATGGAGAAGCTCTATACAGTCAGCAAAAACAAGACCAGGAGCTGACTGTGGCTCAGATCATGAACTCCTTATTGCCAAATTCAAACTGAAATTGAAGAAAGTAGGGAAAACCACTAGACCATTCAGGTGTGACCTAAATCAAATCCCTTATAATTATACAGTGGAAGTGAGAAGTAGATTTAAGGGTCTAGATCTGATAGATAGAGTGCCTGATGAACTATGGACTGAGGTTCGTGACGCTGTACAGGAGACAGGGATCAAGACCATCCCCATGGAAAAGAAATGCCAAAAAGCAATTTTTTGGCTGTCTGGGGAGGCCTTACAAATAGCTGTGAAAAGAAGAGAAGCGAAAAGCAAAGGAGAAAAGGAAAGATATAAGCATCTGAATGCAGAGTTCCAAAGAATAACAAGAAGAGATAAGAAAGCCTTCCTCAGCAATCAATGCAAAGAAATAGAGGAAAACAACAGAATGGGAAAGACTAGAGATCTCTTCAAGAAAATTAGAGATACCAAAGGAACATTTCATGCAAAGATGGGCTCGATAAAGGACAGAAATGGTATGGACCTAAAAGCAGCAGAAGATATTAAGAAGAGGTGGCAAGAATACACAGAAGAACTGTACAAAAAAGATCTTCACGGCCCAGATAATCACGATGGTGTGATTACTCATCTAGAGCCAGATATCCTGGAATGTGAAGTCAAGTGGGCCTTAGAAAGCATCACTACGAACAAAGCTAGTGGAGGTGATGGAATTCCAGTTGAGCTATTTCAAATCCTGAAAGATGATGCTGTGAAAGTGCTGCACTCAATATGCCAGCACATTTGGAAAACTCAGCAGTGGCCACAGGACTGGAAAAGGTCAATTTTAATTCCAATCCTAAAGAAAGGCAGTGCCAAAGAATGCTCAAACTACTGCAGAATTGCACTCATCTCACACGCTAGTAAAGTAATGCTCAAAATTCTCCAAGCCAGGCTTGAGCAATATGTGAACCGTGAAATTCCAGATGTTCAAGCTGGTTTTAGAAAAGGCAGAGGAACCAGAGATCAAATTGCCAACACACTCTGGATCATTGAAAAAGCAAGAGAGTTCCAGAAAAACATCTATTTCTGCTTTATTGACTATGCCAAAGCCTTTGACTGTGTGGATCACAATAAACTGTGGAAAATTCTGAAAGAGATGGGAATACCAGACCACCTGACCTGCCTCTCGAGAAATCTGTATGCAGGTCAGGAAGCAACAGTTAGAACTGGACATGGAACAACAGACTGGTTCCAAATAGGAAAAGGAGTACGTCAAGGCTGTATATTGTCACCCTGCTTATTTAACTTATATGCAGAGTACATCATGAGAAATGCTGGGCTGGAAGAAGCACAAGCTGGAATCAAGATTGCCAGGAGAAATATCAATAACCTCAGATATGCAGATGACACCACCCTTATGGCAGAAAGTGAAGAAGAACTAAAAAGCCTCTTGATGAAAGTGAAAGAGGAGAGTGAAAAAGTTGGCTTAAAGCTCAACATTCAGAAAACTAAGATCATGGCATCTGGTCCCATCACTTCATGGGAAATAGATGGGGAAACAGTGGAAACAGTGTCAGACTTTATTTTTGGGGGCTCCAAAATCACTGCAGATGGTGACTGCAGCCATGAAATTAAAAGACGCTTACTCCTTGGAAGAAAAATTATGACCAACCTAGACAGCATATTGAAAAGCAGAGACATTACTTTGCCAACAAAGGTCCATCTAGATAAGGCTATGGTTTTTCCTGTGGTCATGTATGGATGTGAGAGTTGGACTGTAAAGAAAGCTGAGCACCGAAGAATTGATGCTTTTGTACTGTGGTGTTGGAAAAGACTCTTGAGAGTCCCTTGGACTGCAAGGAGATCCAACCAGTCCATTCTGAAGGAGATCAGCCCTGGGATTTCTTTGGAAAGAATGATGCTTCCTTCATTCACAAAGGAATGATCCAGTACTTTGGCCACCTCATGCGAAGAGTTGACTCATTGGAAAAGACCCCGATGCTAGGAGGGATTGGGGGCAGGAGGAGAAGGGGATGACAGAGGATGAGATGGCTGGATGGCATCACTGACTCGATGGACGTGATTGTAGTGAACTCCGGGAGTTGGTGATGGACAGGGAGGCCTGGCGTGCTGCGATTCATGGGGTCGCAAAGAGTTGGATACGACTGAGCGACTGAACTGAAGTGAACTATTGCTATAAATCAGTAACCCAATTGACCTTTGAGTAACAAAACCCCAGAGGCTCCAGGAAAGCTGCCTTCAGTCTGATGTTCACACAGAAGCTACAGTTCTGGGTGAGGCAGGGAAGCATGTACCCAACTCATCAAGGATAGAAATTGCCCCTTGCCACCTGCCTCACTTCCTGCTGCGGGACCCCAGGGATGAAAGGAATTGGGAAACTGTCAGTTGGAAGCTGCCACAGCTAGGAGGGTGGCATGAGCTCCCCAGGTAGAGACATCACCCTGGGAAATGTGCGGGTCAGCTCGGCTGGGCAGGTTTGGCCAGAAGGAATGGAGCAAAGGTGGCAGGAACCCTGCCCCAGTGTGCTCACCCACTTCCTGCTCCTGTTTGATTAGGGTAGTAGGGAAGGGCTCTATGCAGCTCGTCCCACCCCCAGTGGAGAGAACAGCCTGGTCTTTGGAGACTGTCCTGGACGTCCCCTTTTGTATTTACAAGATTACGATCTAAAGACTCACGCCTTTCCAAAGTTTGGAGTTAGGACATGGGTTGGCCATCCAAATGGCAGTTTATAGAGGACAGAGTAACCTAATTCTGTCATTAGTTCAAAAGAGGGACAATTCTGCCTTTGTCCATAACCTGAAGAATTTTATGTCAAATTCTCTGGGACAAGTCAGCAGTTTGATACAGTAACTCCTCTGGTTCTATCACTGTTTCTTTTATTTCATGTAGCAGCCGATTGAATCTATCTAGCCATACTGTGGACAATAGAACTAGGTTGAAAGCCTAAGAAAAGCATAGTTTTCTTTAAATTAATTACTTTAATTGGAGGATAATTACTTTACAATATTGTGATGGTTTTTGTCATTCACTGACATGAATCAGCCACGGGTACCCATGTACACCCCCATCCTGAATCCTCCTCCTATCTCCTTTTTATGGAGGTTTTTAAGTAACAAACAGTAGGAAAAGAGGGAGAAAGGAACAGCATATGTGTGTCTCCGGGGTAAACAACAAGAAACAATAAAAGACAAGTCGAATATTCCACGGACCTACCATTTGGGCCTGGTTCAGGGATAGGATAGTTTTCCTAAAGGAAACAAAATAGAAAAATAATTTAGCATGTACAACAACTTTACCTTATGAACATTTCAAAGTTTCATTCAAATATTTCTTCTTATAATTAACACAGATTCAGACCATACCGCTGCTGGGTGGATGTCGGAGGGGTTATCCTGAATCCTGCTGACTCCAACTGCTGACCTCATCCAGCCCACTGGTGAAATGTGCCATGGAGCAAGGAAAAGTACACAACTTGCATACCCTGGCAGAAAGGATACTTCTGGGTCTCTAATATGGGGTGTGGATAATAAATTCTTACTTAGTTTTCTTTGGTCTGGCGAACTTGTACTGGGAAAGGATGAGGTGTTTCCAGCAGTTGCACAGGAAGGCTTTTGTCTCTGAACATGTTGGAAACTGTGTGTGCTCCGCTCATTCACATCAGTGCACAGACTAACGCTTGGTACTCTCTTTTAAAACCTCCCACTGGAGTTTTAGTTTGGGGGGACACAGAGGACCTGCATTTTGCACATGCTCACTGGGTTAAAAAGCAATCTGATGGTCACAGCTATTTATGATGAGGATAATGATAATTTACCAAGCTTTTTTTCCCACTGCCAACTAGCTAGGAAGTTCCTAATGACAAGGTAGAAGGACAGTGAGTGGCCAAATCCAAATGTTCATTTTATTAATTCTTTGAAGGCAGCCAAGCAAGAAGAGGGAGAAGGGATACAAATAAACCATTCACTGGACATACCATGTGCCAGACAGTCTACTGGGCTTTACATACATCATGGCACATGGCCCATCACTTGCAGATGGGAAACCTGAGACTAGCAAGTTAAAAAAACCTGATCAAGGTCACAGGACCAGAATGGACAAACTAGGTCTAACCCCAGGTGTGTCCGACTCCCAAGCCTGCCTCATTGCATCTCATTGCACCCTCAAAGTCGAATTTGCCTTTTCTCCTCTAGGGGTGATGTAAGGAGCAATCAGATAATGAGAATTTTGGAACTGGGCCCAATGCAGAGTGCTCTAGAAGGAAGCAAGGCTCAAAGCTTGCCTCCTTCACAAAGCCTCCTCCAGATGCTTTTATGGGAGCAATAAGTAATCCTAGTGCTATTTTGATTGGAGAAGGAAATGGCAACCCACTCCAGTGTTCTTGCCTCGAGAATCCCAGGGACAGGGGAGCCTGGTGGGCTACCATCTATGGGGTCGCACAGAGTCGGACACGACTGAAGCGACTTAGCAGCAGCAGCACTATTTTGCTAACATGATAAGAACCTTGTTGCCAAAGACTATGCCTTCAATCTCTGGCACCAGATACAGTGCTCTGCGCCAAACCTGGGAGGCTTGGTACTTGTTAAATAATCACTCTCCATAACAGTATTTCCACAGAAAGTCTGAGGTTCTTGCTCATCCAAGATTATCAGCCTTTTCTGTTATAACAGCTCAATGCTTATTTGAACTCCCTGTTTCCCATGAATCAAAAGATCAAAGGGTTAACACTCATGCTCATTAGTTAACACTGACCAACTTCTCTGTGTCAGGTGCTGCACATGCATCACCTCAGCTCATCCCCAGGACAACCCTATGTAATGCCTTATTATTATCCCATTTTTGGTCTATGATGAGGGTGAGGAACAGGGAGATTTGGCCATCTGTTCATAGTAACAATAAGGTAGTAAATGATGGAGCTGCACCCAAAGTAGCTTGATGGGGGGACAAGAGGCAGTTTTTTCATCTCTTAATACATTTGGAATGAAGAGAGGAAAGGAGAGAGGAGAGAAGAGAGGGAGGGAAGAAAGCCATCTAGAAACAGGCAACTCCAGATAGCTGGCTGTCACCAAAATCTTTCTCAAAGTTGCTGGTCCCACATCTGACATTATACAGCATCAGAGACTGCTGTGTAAGGTTATGTTTCTGTTATACGGAATGAAAATTTAAATTACATGCTAAAATGAAACTAAGACTAAGTAAGGCTTTTTATTTCAAACATGGAACTGCACTCTCCCCATCCC
Source organism: Bos indicus (assembly GCF_029378745.1). NCBI lineage: Eukaryota > Metazoa > Chordata > Mammalia > Artiodactyla > Bovidae > Bos > Bos indicus. Next base: position 65,171,414 of record NC_091769.1, read on the forward strand.
CACCCATCCCCTACCCCCACAACCCCCTAAGGTGCTAGTAGGCAACTTTCCAGGCACTGGGAATTTGGGATGGAAAGATGGTAAGATCCAAACTCAAAGCAACAGTTAGGAGCACCAAGTTGCCCTTGGGTCACCAGAGATTACTGTAACTGGGAGTTAACAGAGCTCACAAACTTTGGTCTTACCACATGGGCAAAGCTGCAGTGTCTCTCCTGGACACTAGAGGGTGCTGTGCCGATAACCTGTTTTTTCCTTAGTAGCAGAACAGACATGGGGAACTTAAATACCCATCCCTGAAAATCATGTCTTTTTCTGTTCTCTTTCTTGCTGAGTCTAAAGACTCTTACAGCTCAGTTTGGCTCTCCTCTCTCTTCTCTGCAGGAGACATGCCACCTGAGCACAAGACCATGTTAAGATCAGTCCTTAAATTTGTAAATATTATCCTAAGCATAGCTGCAGGGCTCACAATGTTTTCAAAAGTTATGGTTATTAAAAAAAATCTTGCTTTTAATTTATGGTTGGTTCCTTGGTATGATGTTGGCTAAATCCTGTTTACTTAATCTCCTTTTCTGTCTCATATTACGGTGGTGATATTCATTTATCCTATTTCTCATGTATCAAAATTTCTTAGCTCCTCTGAGATCTTATAATTTCACTTTTAACCCCCTGGCCCCTTTCTTCATTCCCAAAGGTTTGTCATCACACATATTCAAAGTCTCTTGAACAGGATTTCTTATTTTTCTGTGAGTGATAGTAACCAAGGGATAGAGAGGAGTTGAGTAACACTCTTTACTGAGTTATGTAAGTTTTACAGCATTTTCACTTTGAGTCCCTTCTATGCCCTTCAGGTCTTCCTCCTCCACCACCACCACAAATAAATCATGTAAATACTTCAGGAAGAACTCTGTGGGAACACAGAATCATCTCAGGGGAATCTCACATCCTAAATGTTATCTTGCCTTTCCTAAATATATTTTCTCAAATTAGCTTAAATATATATTCCCTGAATATGCCCTATTGGCCCCCTTTCCTCAACTTCCAGTTGTCCATCTGAGTATGTCTTGCCTGGATGGTAGCAATGGTCTCAAGATGAGGAGAAATTAGGAGAAAATGCCCTCCCCCTCCTCCAGCCAACATGACTCTGGAATCACCTATCTGTTGAAACACAGGTTCCCCTCCAGGAGCTGTGTGTCCTTGGGGCAGTTACATAAGGTCGTTGGACTTTGAATCTTCTTCCTCTAACGAAGATAATCATAAAAGAGAGAGCCCTTGGGAATTCCTCAGTAGTCCACTGGCTCCAAACTCTCTCTGCCAAGAGCCTGGGTTCAATCGCTGGTCGGGGAACTAGGATGTCACTAGCTGTGCAGCTCAGCCAAAAAGAAAAAAAAAAAAGAGTGCCTGACTCGTAGTAAATGTTAGCTCTTATTACAAAAGAAATAAAATCAAAATCCTTTCTGTAAAATCAGCTCACAACGTGGTTGAACCAGCTCTAGACAACCGTGTCCTTTTTCTTTTGAAAGGGTAACTTTTAAAACTATTTTGGAGAAAAGTTGTATGTCTCTTGTTTCTCAGGTCAACATTAAGGGAACTAGACTGCTTCTGAAAAGGCTGGAATTTAGGAGAAAAGTCAAGTAGGATTCCAGCATTTTTTAGGCTTGATTCTAACAGTTGAGTGTAAAGACCGTGACCCCTGCCTCAGAGTAAGGGACAAAGGGCACGGCTGGGAGAAAGCGGCCATTCTCGCCCCCTGGTCCTTGCAGCCCACCTTTGCCGCCTGCGCTACTTGCCAGGTCTCCTGTCAACCTGCTGGCTGGCTGCCCTGCACCCTTAAGGAGACCAGAGCAGAAAATCTTATTTTTGTTTCCCTCACTCCTCAACTTTCCCCCTCCCCTGAGGGCTTGAAGGGTGTTTTGAGGGTATGAGGAAAATTCAAAGGTTTTCCATTTATCCTAAGAGGCTTTGTTCTAGCCGACACTGGTCCTGGCAAACTCGAGGTCAAAGTAGAAGGGTCAGACATTCTCGCAAAGTTCACTGAGCGGGTCTCCAGCCTCCAGCCCAGGCTCTCTGGGCTCCAACCAGTCTTCTGCCGATAACAATCTTTCTAAATTGCAAATTCATTTAAAGTGCCCAGTGGCCCTGCAAAATCCTAAACCCCCTCATTTTGCAAGCTATTTACCTCCTTGCAAGCCTCCTGCAATTTCCAAACCACCCCACACTCACTCCCTCACCTCAAGGGGGCCATTTCTCCACTTGTCAATCCCCTTTCTTCTTCCTTGAGATCCCACAGGAGGTGAGAAGTGAGGGGAAGGGAGTTACCTGGAATGGCTTCCTAATTCCTGTGGGAACTCAGGGAGATTTGAGGTTTGGATGTATAAAGATTGCAGTGTCAGGGACATCCAGGTGAGGTTGTCCAATAGAAGGTTGTAACCCTGGGACTGGCTCGGATGAATCACGAACATGGAGAGAAACAATCACCTCCTGCAAAAAAGACTCTTCTCTATCCCCACCACCCTTCCTCTCCTGAGCTTCCGCAGCACCTAATTGAATCCATACATGATGGTTAAAAGATTCTCAGCAGTGATAAACTTTAAAAAAATTCCTCCCTATTCAAAACGTATGGACATAACTACGCATGAACCTATTAGGTGGTTCTTTATTTACTGATTAAGTGCTCGTTGCGTTCAGGTCTAGGTAACCGAACATTAACATTTCTAAAAAATTATTGAGCTGAATATCACTTCACAAAATTTGACCATAGTTTCTCCAATAATTAGTGTTCTTCATGTAAATCTAGTTTGGGGAAAATCGCCAGCTTTAACAGCCACACTAAAAGACTTATGAAGTGGACATCAATGTTATATATGAGTATACACTTCTCCTCAATTTCTCTGTCATGCAGTTTTGAAAGAAATTTACCCCACACCCACCCATAATTCTAGTGTTCCTATCAGAACAGGGTTACTTTTACCAGGTCTGTTAGTAGCGCCAGGATGTATAATATAAAATGTTAAAATCCTGTTTGTGGTATTGTTTACTGCTCCTCCTGCTTTTAGGGGAAAATGTCAGCTTTGTACTTCCTGGCCTTTTGCATTTGGCCTTTGGCACTGCCCTTCTATGGCATCTGTTGGCACAGATGGCAGTATTTGCTGGATTTAATTGCCTGTTGTTATCTGGTTTTGTTTTGTTTTGTTGTTGGAACATAATTAAGATAAAAAAGAAAGGAGTTATTTCTTTGGCCTATTTGTTACTACCTCATTTTCCTGTTTTCTGAAGGAGTTTTAGATTCGGCTTCAACTGCCTCTGACTGATAAGTCTAGCTCAGGTATTAAAGGGTTAAGCAGCCTCGTTTCCTCACTCACAGTAATCTCCCAGTTTAGCCCAGCTGTTCCTTAAAGCCTTTCGGGGCCCTTTAATTTAATCCTATAGAAGCAGGCAGCTCAGCCTACTGGTGGCAAAACCAGGGAGAGAGACCTGACATTTAGGATCACCCCAGCTGCTGTGTGATCATACCCCCCTCTTTCTACAATCCTCTCCTCCCCAACCAAAATCTTAACAGCAAAGTGTATATGCAAGAAAGGGACCCCTTGAATGTGTATTACAGACTCAGAATTATCTCACTTTTTAAAATATCATTATAGATTCAAAGGAATTCTTTGGACATCAGATATAATACATTTCCTCACAGAGCAAAAACTAAGAAATATCTTCATGGTACTCTGATTAACGTTTAAACTTGATGCCAATGCACTATTTTCTCTGCCCTTTATAATTAAACAACATCAACCCGTCGCTCTGAAATGATTATTTCCCCTTAACCAGTTCTCTCTTCATACAGCTATCATAAAACAAAAACATCTGACTACATCCCCTCCACCAGGTGGGGGCTGTGCTGTTCTTGTTTTCCCTGTCCCCAGGCTCCTGCCTGAAATCTGAAAGAACCGGTAGGTAAGAATAAGGGAGATAACGTGTTCTCAGCATGGTCGATGGACTGCTGCTGATAGGTGATGCAATATGTACAGAAATTATTGGCAGGGGCATTTAGAGATGTTTACAGCATTTTGACATTGCTGCAACATCCAAATGCAGTGATACAAACATATTGATCCATGACCAATTGGAAACAAAACTAAATTGGTGCTTTATCTCAGACAGTTTGGGAAACACAAACTATTTAAATTCTCCAATGCATGAAAGTGAAAAGTGAAAGTGAAGTCGCTCAGTCGTGTCCGACTCCTAGCGGCTCCATGGACTGCAGCCTACCAGGCTCCTCCGTCTATGGGATTTTCCAAGCAAGAGTACTGGAGTGGGGTGCCATTGCCTTCTCCAACTATTTAAATAACTTCCCTCAAATAGCTTCTTCGGGGAAAAACTAATTAGACTATTTCATATCCCAATTCCATGAAATAATAATTCAGAGAAAGAATTCTGTAAGGGAGCAGAATTCACCATCCCAAAATATGTCTCTTAGGCATATTAATTATTTTAAGCTGGTTATTTTTGAATACGTTCTGAAAACCCAAGTGACACATTTGTAAGGAAAATCTCCATTTATAAGGGTGTCTTCCTCAATGTACCAAATAGAGGAAGATGACCAAATCTCTCGAAACTCGTCAGTGGAGAAGGCAATGACTTAAATCTGTATAACAACCTTACCCTTGTTTTCTGAGCTTTCCCTGGCAACCTCCCATAACTGACTCTCCCCACCCTCAACATCTTTTCTCTTTAGCTGTAGATGGTATTCAAGGTGAGGGCTTTGGCCATTTTGGCAAGTTTCTCAGTTTTCCTGGGTCTCTCTCATGTATGCATATTTAATAAAATTTTGTTTGGTTTTCTCCTATCTCATGTCAAGGTCCTATCTCAGACCAGCCAGAAGAACCTAGAAGGGTACAGGAAAATTTCTTGCTCTCCAATGCTATCTAATTCTCACACAACTCAGAGGTGAGTACTACTACCATCCCCATTATAAAGACAGGAAATTGAAATGGAAAGTAATCTGTTAAGTCACACAACCAGAAGCAGTAGAGCTGCTGGCCACTCTGGCCCCTACTTGGCTTGTGATCTCATTACTGTCTCCATTTGAAGAGGACCTCAGCGAGCTGACAGTGTTTGCTGATAAGCTGTTTGTGCATCAGCTTGGTCACCTCTTCCATTGTTTCTTTCAAGTCCACATGTTCTCTATTTAAAATGCTAGGGGTAAGGAAGAGTGAAGGAGTGAACATCCTAAGTCCTCATTATAAGGAATTATAAAGAAACCGGCAAACTCTCAGTGTATATATGTGTACACACTCCTACTCTGATTTACCACCCAACTTACAAATGCCCCAGAGCCCAAACCACAGTGCAGGCCCAAGTCCCCTGGCCAAGGAGCACTGACTCCTCCCTTGCTGTGACTGTGGTGATCACTAGTTACCTAATAGTGAAGGGGTTTAATTTTTCCTTCCCTGCAGCCACAGCTTGGAGAAAGAAAAGGGAATCCTGCATTTTTCATAGGCAGTTTAGAGGAAGGCTGGGTATCAGGTTTCCTTCCTGGTAGGCAGGCCACAAGTTTCAAGTGGCTGCTGAGATGTCTACTCCCAACTCAACCCCAAAACACTTAGCCTATCTGCTTTAAGGGGGTGCAAGGGCAGAGATATCCCACCAGTTGGCTCCCTATGGAGGTGCTGGGCGACACGCATGCTCAGGAGGGAGTGGTGAGGGCCAGAAGGGTCTGTGTTAGGTTGCAAGTGTTTGGAGAAGGAAATGGCAACTCACTCCAGTATTCCTGCCTGGAGAATCCCATGGACAGAGGAATCTGGGAGGTTCTCAGAGACACTAAAAGGTCCTGTCCCAGAGACATCTTAAATTCAAACCAAACTTACCATTTTAATCTACTCTCTTTTGTCCAGTAAATGAACCCCATCACCTCCAAGAGTTGGGGTCTTCCTGAATCCACCCTGAAGCCTTTCACCCAGTGAGTGTACCAACCCCACCACCACAGGCTACATTCTTCAGCCTATCACATTCTCATCTCTTTCGGATACACTCACTCCATCCCAGCCCCTAATTTGGGCAGTGGGTGGCTTCTAAGGCACAGTTGATAAAACCAATTTTAGGTGAGCCTCCCCACCCTCTTCTATGTTCAATGCTTAGTTCTACAGAGCCATATAAACAGTCTGGCTGAGCAGTGGGAGAGCCTGAGTTTAGGAATTAAGGCAACGGAGAGCCTGGGGGTGTAATTACAGTTCTGCTTATTATTAGGTACACTGACTTTCCTTAAGGCAGGCCCTGATCATTCAGTGCCTGTGTGATAAGCTTCGTCATTTGTGTCCGACTCTCTGCAACCTAATGGACTATAGCCCACCAGGCTCCTCTGTCCATGGGGATTCTCCAAGCAAGAATACTGGAGTGGGTTGCCATGCCCTCCTCCAGGGCATCTTCCTGACCCAGGGATTCAATCTATGTCTCTTATGTCTCCTGCCTTGGCAGGGGGGTTCTTTACCACTGGCGCCACCTGGGAAGCCCGAGCATTCGGTACACCACATATTTATAAGACCAGAAAAGAGGACACAAAATTTTGTCCTGCTCTTAGTTTGTACTTGCTTTTCCACTTGCCTGAATGTCCCCTAGTTTCCGTCCTCAAGTAGCATCCATCTCCTCTAGGGTCTCTTCCCTGGGCTAAAGGCCCCTGTGAGGCCTTTACTCTCTGTGGCCTCCAGCAAAGTCCTCACACTTGTATCGTTTAGTGCATCTGAGTGTCTAGAGCAGCTTGGGTGTCAGGGCTGTGTCCTCCTCCTCCTCTCTGAGCCCCCAGCCCAATGTATGGCACACAGCAGGCTCCCTCTCATCCAGTAAATGTTTGTAGATGCAGGGCTGAGTTTGACATCACTCTGTAAGCTGTGTATAGCTGTACCACTTTCCTTTCTTCATAATACCATCTGGTGTCTGCAGCAATAAGAACTAACAGTGACACTTTAATTCAGGATCTTGGCTGGAGGCTCCAAGGGGAGTAGAAGGAGCACTGGAATAAGTGTCTGAAACTCTGGGTTATTCTGGGCTCTCTTAACTAATGAAGCCTGTCACCTTGGGGATGGCACTTCCCTCAACTGAGTTGGCTCTGGGCAGGCACATTCTGGGGTCCACAGACCTCTAGAGGATCTATGAAGGAGGGCCATAAAGGAAGTCCATGAACTCTGAAATTGCTGCCAAACTCAATCTGTTTGCATCCTATGGGGAGAGAAACCATAGATTATCAAATAGTCAAGAACTACTTGACTAGAGCTGGATAATTTTCCAAGTCTCTCCAATTTAGATCCTGGTGCATGTTCTCTCTGAGGGGGAAGGAAGTGCTAGGGAATAGGTGAGATGGCTGGCACAGGACCCCTCCCACATACCAACTGCCCAGGCCCATTTGAGATGGACTTTGTCAAAGGAGCCCTGGCACAACTACAAGCCTGACTCCGCAGCTCCCAGAACTTTGGTCCCATGAGTCAGGGAGCAGAGGCAGGGTCTGGGGTGCAGGAGACACATACATATTGCTCTTAAAGGGACAAGGGAGAAGGAACGGGAAGGAAAATGGCTGAAACATAAACCACGTGTGGACTAAGAGAGGTAAGGAGGAAAGGCGCTTTAGAGACATGAAGACTATCAAGATCCATAAATTTGGCACAGGCATGGTGAACACCAAGAGTCCTGGAGATGGAGATCTGTGCTGACACTAAACGTGGAAGAAGCTGGCACTTTCGGAGTATCTATTAGGTGCTAGGAATTCTGCTGATCTAATAATCCTGCAAAGGGTGTGTGATCAGCCCCAAGCAAGAAAGATTAAATACGAGTACCACAGCTTTTAAATGTCTGACTCTTCTTTCTGCCTGCACTGTCTAACCAGAAAAGAAGCCCAGCACGTGTCCTAAATGAGGCAGCCTGTCTGATATCACTTCTGCAAAATGCAATGACAAGGGGCAGGACTATGAATCCGAAGCTGGCAAAGAAGGGAGAGGGCTTCAATCATTTTGCAACCTTCCTGGGCTCTGGCCACGTGCCGGCCACGGGGCTAGGTTCCGGGAGGGACGTTACAAGAACCCTGCTCACCGCACCTTAGAACGAACGGCCAACTGTCCCCCCTCCCCCCAACATGGTAACCAGCTCGATCGCCGGGCCAGGACGCGCAGTGTGGGGCCCGCACCGCGCTGGAATTGGCGAGCTGAGACCGCGGCTGGGCTTGGAGGCGAGTAGGGCAGGAACAGGCTAGTCTTCCCACTCCCGATTCAGTTTTACCAAGCGCAAGTCTCCGGGTCCGTGCACCACCAGGGAGAGGTTCTCGGGCTTGGCCGCCGCCATGTCTGTCGCTCTCTCCCTCTCGGGTCGGGGCCGCTGTCCGCAGCTGGTGAGGTGGCTTGGTTGGCGGCCCCTTGGAGGGTTGGGGGTGAGGGGCGGGAGGCTGGGCTTTGACTGGGAGCGCGCGCCGAGCTCCGGGCGGGGCCTCCTTGTCCCTGACAGCCGGGGCGGGGCTAGCGGAGAGGGGCGGGGCTAGCCTTCCCCAGGGCTAGCCGGGGGCGGGAGTGGGGAGGGGGAGCGGGTGGGGGGAGGGTGCGAAGAAAGTTAGAGAGTGAAGGGAGGGGGTAGGGAAGGGAGAGGGAGAGGTAGGAAGGGGGTGGGGAGGGGTGAAGAAGACCAACCCAGCTCCACCTGCAGTGCACAGTTGGTCTGTCTCACATCCAAGGGGACCAGTCTGCCCTGAAAGTAGTCTGCAGAGGCAGTACCCCTCAGACCAGAGCTCTCAAGCTTTAGCTGCGGAGTAATGAGGATGGGCAGTGTGGGGCAGTTTCTCAGGACCAGCACAGAGATTTTGATACAGTCTAGTCTCAACTGAGGCCTTAGGGTCTGTATGATTAGCATTGAGAATGCTGAGGCTGCAGGTGGCCAATGGTGTGCTGCACTGATGCAGTGTCTATGTTGGGCGCATGTCCCCAGAATGCAGCACAGTGCCTGGCACCAGAAGTGAATGAATGAAATGGTGCATCGCCCTGTGGGCCTGATGCTTAAGTGTAAGGAGGCCATGCAGTGGAATCTGTGAGTCCCTTTCTCTTACCCAGCTGCTTTTTATATTAGAAGCAGGATTTCTGCCCAAATTCTTCCTTTAAGTCTCTCTCCCCTTCAAGAAACAGGGAAGTTTAACTCTAAGGGGAGAGAGTTGCCCTCTGGGAAGGCCTAAGTCTGCAAAGACCCAACCCTGCTTTGAGGACTTTGAAGACAGTGTATGGATTTCATTCCCTACACCCTTTCCTCCTCCAGACACTCTACCAGATCCTCTCACCTACTCCTGGACACTTTCCCCAGCACCTTATTTCTTGACGATGTTTTAGTGCGGCACCTACTCCGTGCCTCACATATGGGGCATGGCCTGTCTTTTCACTAGTAATCCTCCCTTCCTCAGATGTACTGGAAACCCACTGGGACTAAGGCCTCATTCGTTAAACAGAACCTGGTAAACTGGTCTATACAATGAAGGAGCTCAAAAAAGAATATTTGATGATGAACATGGATCAGACTTTGGAATGCCAATAATGACACAAAAGGAAGTGTGTGTGTTGGTGGGGGGGGAGTATTACAAGGTATAACAAGGCAATGGGATGGATTTTGTAGGGGACTTACAGAGTCAGTCATGTTTTTGCTTTGAGACGCCTCCCACAAGGTTTGGCTGTGCTTGGCTGGTTCCCCAGGCTGCTCCTGCACTCTGCTGAGCAGGCCGTAGAGAGATGACTAACTAGGGGTTGCTTGCCTTCACTCAGGCACCTGAATTTAAAACAGCTTCACCTTCTTGCCTTGTAGCATTTCATCACAGTCTCCCAGAAGGTTTTTCCAATGAGTAAAGCTGAAGATGGAGAAAGCCTCAGGAATGGCTTAAGAGCGGAAGGCTACTTGAAGTAGATACTTCTTGAGTTTTAAGAAAACAGAACATCAGAACCAAAAGTCACTAAAATAATGCCACAGCTGCCACATTTGGAGTGGTATTTGTTTTCTCCTGAGCAATAGCACTCTGAAACTCTCTTGAAGGCTGTTGGCTGAAGACCAAGAGATATGGAAGGGCAGGAGAGATACTTTTTGTGTTTTTTTGGCTGTGCTGGGTCTTCGTTGCTTTCACGTTGGCTTTCTCTAGTTGTGGTGAGCAGGGACTACTCTCTAGCTGTGGTGAGTGGGCTTCTCACTGCAGTGGCTTCTTTTGTTGCAGAGCACAGGCTCCAGGGTGTGCGGGCTTCAGTAGTTACAGCACACAGGCTCGGTAGTTGTGGCGCAGGGGCTTAATTGCTCGGAGGCATGTGGGATCTTCCCAGACCAGGGATAGAACCTACGTCCCCTGCATTGGCAGGCTGATTCTTATCCACTGTGCCATCAGGGAAGTCCAAGAAATACATTTTAAAAATATTCTATGACTAGGGCCCTTTATAGAAAAGTTAACATGGTGAGTTGATAAAGGTTTTTCAGAAACTGACATTTTTAAGACAAAAAAAAGCAAGTCCTTATTACAGTATTTAAACAACTAGTTGTCATCTTTCTATGTAATTTCCTAACAGAGACCAGCATTCACAGTGGTGAGGAACAGATTTTTTTTAGGCATTTTACTGAATAAAGGATAAAATGCTGGCTTTGCCTTTCCTGCTGGCCTACTTAGCACAGCTTCTCTGGGCCTTGGCCTAACTTTCCCAAACAACACAGCACTTTTAGGCACTCTTTCCACTGAATACAACTTCAACAACTTGTCAATAGAATTCTGCCAGAAAAACTTAATTTGAACTTTAAAAATTTAATCACAGGATGCATATCTTCTGGGGTCAAACATCCAGAGAAAGAGGGAACATCCTTCACTGATACTGGGTTACTATAGATCTGGAATTTTACATAGCGCATTAACAAGAAAAATCAGTGTGTCGCAAGGCCTTAATATTCCAAAGGTCAAAACAGTTATAAAATCTCTTGATTTCCAGATTTCTCCATTTTGTCATCAAGTATTCAATTACTCGAACCTGGTTATTTACAACAAAATAAATAAATAAAAACAACCACAAAAGCAACCATGAGATTTCCTGCAGATCTTAAAAAATAAGGTTACTCAAGAGAGTTAAGCCAGTAAAATTCATATGCAGCGGGTAAGATTAATGGACTTCCCCCAAGGAACTGGCAATATATCTGCCATTAACAAATCTCAAGAAAGAAGGGTTAGAAAAAGAACTAAGAGAGCAGGGAATTTTAATCTAGAACCATCCAAGGGAGAGAGGCGCTTGGTAGTGGTAGCAGTGCAGCTGGGACAGAGAAGTGGAAGCAAGTGGACAGACAGGTTAGGTGACTGCCAAATGTCAGCTGAGGAAGGTAACTTGGGCTTAGACAAGTGGTGGAAGGGAGATGGAGTGCAGAGGACAGATCCAAGATTTTTATTTTTAATGATTTTATGTATTTATTATTTATTTTTGGCTGTGCTGGGTCTTCATTGCTGTGAGAACTGAAGCTGTATGCTAACTGCTGGCTTTCAAGATAGAGAAAGGTGTCAACAAAGATGCAGCTCTGGATGCTAGAAAAGACGACTAATTAGATTCTCCCAGAGAGACTCAGGAGGAAGCAGACAGCTTGATTTTGGCCCAGAGAAACTGATTTCAGACTACTGACCTCTAGAATTTTAAGAGAATAAATGTGTATTGGTGTGTTATTCCAGCTTTGAGATATTGTTTACATATAACATTGTGTAAGTTTAAGCTGTACAATGTGATGGTTTGACACGTTTATATTAGGAGATGTTTAAAACTACAGGGCTAGTTTATTAGCTTTAGCTCATCCTTTAGCTCATATAATTACGATTTTGTTGTCATTGTATTGGTGAGAACATTAAAGCTTCACTCTCATGGCAACTTTCAAGAATACTTCAAGTTACTTGCTGTAGTCACTAAGGTGTATATTAAGATCTCCAAAATTTACTCATTTTGATTTGTATTATGTTGAGTTATTCTTGCATCAGGGATTAAGCTCACTTGATAACCGTGAATGATCCTTTTAATATGCTGTTTAATTTGGTTTGCTACTGTTTGGTTGAGAATTTTTTATCTATATTCATCTGATCTTTGGAATATTGGTCTATATCCTGTAAT